>NC_141627.1:36945383-37257049 GCF_047967505.1 Dipteris shenzhenensis | reverse complement strand
TAGATCAAGTCATATTTCTTGATCCAGGAAGAATTTGAGGGCGCTCCAAAAAGGAAAGTCGCTCATTTTTTTGTGCTCTACACGCTCGTCACATCATGCGCACATTTTGGTGCAAGTTACACTCACATTTGAGCCTTGTCGACAAAACCATTTCCTTCATGCACATTTGCCTCTATATCGACGCATCTGACCCAGCACTTAAAAAGAACAAAAGAAAAGGAATTATTTGATGTTCTTTCATCGATCTACGGTTGGTTTAGATCTAGATTAGAGTAGACTAGATCGCCATAGAGGGGACGCTTTGAATTTCCCCAAGTTGCCAATCTAAGCCATGCTCGAAATCCCCGACTAGTACCTACTCCAGTCCATACGCTCACATATGGTTTCACATCATTACATTACCTGAAACCTTATGTTCATCAGTTCAGTGAGCAAACTTTAGAGTTCAGAGGCATTGCAGATTGATTCAGTGGGCAGATAGCACTTGATTTCACACACACATGCCACCATTGTAAAGCTTATTCGGCTATCTCACGGCATCGTGCACATCATTTTCAGCCTTGTAAAGCTGCTTGGCTATTCCCGGCATCATTGCCACAAGCCTTGTAATACATATCAGATTTTATATACTGTAGTTCTATCTTCACCAACGGTACATAGATTTCACTTGGCATATTCAGTGTATTTGCAGTTGATTCATACAGAGATCTTCACGACACTTTTGAGTACATTTCTTGCACCATGTCGACTAGCAACCTCAATCTAGAGGCATCTGCTAAGTTAGACAACTCCAATTATAGTACATGGAAATACCGAATGGAGACCATTCTTGTGCTTTAGGACAAATGGGAGTATGTCTATGGGTCTACACCTAGACCATTGGACAATCCAGCCACCAGTAGCTCTACTCCATCTGTTGTCACAGCACCAGCAACGGAATCTACATCGGGATCTACATCTACACAAACAATTTCTGCACCAATAGCAGATCCTACCATTGCCTGAGCTCAAGCAGAATGGGATAAGAAAGACAAGTATGCCTATCACCTGATCAAGCAGAATGTGCGAGATGTCATGCTAGGATAACTCAACATAGTCAAGACATCAAAAGAAGCATGGGATATGTTGCAGCTCTCTACGAGTCCAAGAACACATCCAAGATTCTCACCCTGAGAAACCAGATCAACTAGAGTTTCCACAACAGCAGTGAAACCGGTCATGCTTATGTACTCCGCATCAAAGACTACAGCAATCAACTTGCAGCAGCAGGAGAGACTATGAACCCCGTAGAAATGGTTCAAGTAATCCTGAATGGACTAGGAGAGGGATACGAGAATCTAGTCCAAACTATTGCCATCCAACGGCAAATTCCAACACTGGAAGAACTTCAGTCAGTTCTACTTGGTAAAGAACTCAGGACTCAGGCCATTCAAGCACGTAAAGGTCATTCTAATGATCAGGCATTCACAGCTTCAGATAGAAGAAGAAGCAAAGGCAAAGGCAGAGGTAGATCATATCAGAAAAGTGGTCATCATCAGCAACAAAATCAAAATCAAAATCAACATCAGCATCAACATCATCCTCAGCAACATCAGAATCAGCAAAGAGGAAATCATTCCAACCGAGGAAGATTCCAAGGACGAGGGAATGCATCCACTAATGTGTCAAACATTCAGTGCAACTAATGTCACAAGTTTGGACACTATGAAAGAGATTGCTGCAAGAAGCAGTACGACCAAGGCGATCAATCCAGCCGTAATCGAGGGAATTCCTGAGGTAGAGGAAATCATCGTGGTGGACATTCTAGTCATAGTCATTTTGCAAATGAACATGGAAATATGTTTCTTGCAAGTGAGAAATTGCATCAAATTGATACAGTGTACCTAGACAGTGTACCTAGACACTGATTTCAATCCCAAAGAGGATTACAGCTATCAATTCGACCAAGTGGAACAGGATCCTTGGTACATCGACAGCGGTGCATCATCTCATATTACAAATCATTAGGAATGGTTCACAGAGATGAAACCATTAGAAGGACAGAAAAATGTCATCTACACAGCAAACAATACACCGAATCCGATCCAAGGGACAGGTGTTATCCCTATGAACAATTTCACTGGTACAAAAGGATTAGTCAAAGATGTGCTCTATGTTCCGAAGCTCAGCAAGAACCTTTTGTCAGTAGGTCAAATGACAGAACATAATTACAAAGTCATCTTCGACGATGATGAATGCACTATCAGAGACAAATCCAAAAGATGTCAGCTAGTAGCAAAAGGTGTCAAAGAAGGACACTTATACAGAATGCCAGCTATAGTACCACATAAGCATGCCATGTCAGCTCAAATGCAATAGATGCCACTGTTTGCAAAATGGCACAAGAGATATGGTCATGCCAACTTCAAGTACTTGTTAGATCTCAGGAATCAGAATATGGCAATTGGGATTCCGAAGTTACAGTTTCTTGGAAAGGTTTGTGAAGCATGTTGCTTCGGCAAACAAAAGCGAACCAACTTTGTCAGAAGTACCTCTCGTGCACGAGGTATTCTTGATTTGATACATACAGATGTGTGGGGTTATGCCCATACCCGCAGTATCAATGGTTCACTTTACTACTTGACCTTCATCGGACGACTACAGCAGATATTGTTGGGTCTATTTTTTGAAAGAGAAATCTGAAGTGTTTACTAGATTTCAAGAATTCAAAGCCATGGTAGAAAACCAGACAGGCAGAAAGATCAAGGTCATGAGATCAGACAGAGGAGGTGAATACATGTCTTCAGCATTCATGAACTTTTGCAAAAATCACGGCATACGAAGACAATTCACATGTGCAGATACTCCTCAGCAGAATGCAAGACCTGAAAGGAAGAATGGGACTTTAGCAGACAGTGCTAGAGCAATGCTTAGTGAAAAGCATCTTCCGAATCAGTATTGGGCAGAAGCAATAGATACACCAAACTACTTGCTTAATCGGCTTCCTACCGAACCGATACAAGGTATGACTCCTTATGAAGCATTCACTGGACACAAGCCACACATTGGGCATCTCTGCATATTTGGTTGCATAGCATATGCCCACATACATGATGACCATCGCAGAAAATTGGATGCGAAGTCACACAAATCCATCATGGTTGGCTACAGTGAAGAAAGCAAAGCATACAAATTGTATGATCCCATCAACTGCAAAGTCATTATCTCCAGAGATGTAATCTTTAATGAGGAATCAAAATGGAAAACCTCACCTACACAAGAGATAGAAGCATCGACTTCACAGTCATCTCTAGAACAGGTTGATGAAGAAGAGCAAGAATTGCCAACAACACCCCAAGCAAAGCCACAGCAGCTCAGACGGTCTACTAGGGAAAGCAGATCACCAGCCAGATTGACATATGCTTAGAAAGGCAAAGCAATTCAGGTGGAAACCACCAACTATGCTCTTATGACTACCATCATGGCTACAAAAGAGCCACTGTACTTTGTACACAAGATGCAGTAGACAAGCCAGAATGGCAAACTACTATGAATGAAGAAATGGATGCTTTGTATAAGAATAATACTTGGGAAGTATGCGACCTTCCACCAAGAAAGAAGGCCATAGAAAACAAATGGGTATACAAAGTGAAGTACAATCCAGATGGAAGTATTCAGAGATATAAAGCTAGATTAGTTGCAAAAGGATTTGCACAACAATATGGTCAAGACTATGATGAGACTTATGCTCCAGTACCAAAGATGGATTCCATATGGTTCTTGATATCACTAGCAACACTCAGCAAATGGAATGTGTATCGGCTCGATGTCAAGAAAGCATTTCTCAATGGTTATCTAGACGAGGAAGTCTACATGCAACAACCAGCAGGTTATGTTGAACCAAGAAAGGAAAATAAGGTTTGCCATCTCAATAAAAGTCTCTACAGCTTAAAGCAAGCACCCAGAAGTTGGTACAGCAGAATTGACAAGTATTTTGTTGATTTGGGATACATGAAGTCCAATGCAGATCATACTCTCTACTACAAAGTTCAAGGGGAAGACATTACTATTACACTTTTGTACGTAGATGATCTGATTGTGACAGGAAGCAAAGATAGCTTCATCAGAAAATTGAAACAAGACTTTTCTACAGAGTTCTCGACATGAAAGATCTTGGACTTATGCACTATTGTCTTGGAATTGAGTTCTGGAGAGATTCAGATAGCACATTCATGAGTAAGCTCAAGTATGTTGACAGTCTCCTAAAGAAGTTTCATATGGTAGATTGCAAGATTGCAGCCACTCCAATGGAACAGAGTTTGAAACTTACTAAAGATTCAGAAAAGCCTACAGTCAATGACAGATACTACAGGCAGCTCAGCGGATCTCTTATATATCTGACAATCACACGGCCAGATATTTGTTATGCAGTAAGCTCACTAGCATAGTTTATGACAAATCCAAAACAGTCTCATTGGAATGTAGCCAAAAGAGTCTTGAGATACATAAGAGGTACAAGACAGTTTGGGATAGAATACAGAGGAAGTCATCCACGGTTGCATGGATTTTGTGATAGTGACTATGTCGGAGATCATGAGACCAGGAGATTGACACAGGGATATGCATTTTTCCTTGGTCAAGGTGCTATATCATGGTTGTCAAACAAACAACCAACTGTTTCTTTGTCTTCGACTGAAGTAGAATATAGGGCACTCACTATACGTGCATGTGAGGCTATATGGCTCAGAAGACTATTGTCAGAAACAGATTACTTTGATGAGTCAAAGCCAACAACAATATACTGTGATAATCAATCGGCTCAAGCATTGGCCAAAAATCCAGTATATCACTCCAAGACAAAGCACATTGATGTCAGAGAGCACTTCATCAGAGAAAGAGTGTTACTTGGTGACATCATACTGCAGCATTGTGATAGCAAAGAAAATGTTGCAGACATCTTTACCAAACCACTCGGTAAAGAGCTATTCGAGAAACACCGACTAGCTCTTGGTTTGACGCAGAGGTAGGACATTCCCATTAAAGGGGTGTGATGGAATGTAATGCTCAGTCCTTCTTTGATTCCCTAGAATCATCATCTTGAGGGAAGGCCTACTTCATGATGTTGATCTTGAGGGAAGGTGTTGAGATTTCATGCTCAACATCATGTGATCATGTGTGCATAGCACCATCACGTGATCATATGTGCATAGCACTAACCTTATAGAGTGCTTTAAAGGAAAGGGTTAGATCCCCTAACCCTAACCCTAGAAGGGTTTGTATATATTCTATTTTTTCAACTAAATCTAGTGTACAGTTAGTCATTTGTGGTGTGCTCTCTAGCTGTGCCCTCTCTCCTCATCTCCACTCTTCTCCTCTCCCCTCTTCACATTTTGTCAGCCTTTGCACCAATCCCCACCTTTCGATGTTGCACAGGATGTGTATGCCATGTCTCATCACATCCTGAAAATCTTGGACATTTGTGCACCATCGCCAAGTACGGGGCCTGTAGAAGCTCTAATCGGGCGTTTACGACGATTTGCGATTCATGGAAAGTCAATCAAACCGAATAGATGTCCAAGTACTGCAGATTTTTGTGGGATTTTTGACATTGCTCTAAGATGTGGTATACAACTCCCTCTAAACCAAGGACTTAGACCAGCCAATGACTGAGTCTTTCTTAAACGCCAAGATGTAACATGAGTGACCGGATCATGGAACTTGTAACATTTTTAGTTTTATATATCATCCAAGTTTGGATCCACTCCATTGTTTGAACAGTTTGTATATTTACACTGACATGATAAATGATGTGATAAGTAATGTTTAAATATTGTTTGTATAAGTAAATGATGCGATAAAAATGATGATCCAATTGTCAAATATGATAAATGATGCAATAATTAATGTTTAAATATTATTTGTATAACGGAATGTTGCGATAAAAATGACGGTCCAATTTTCAAATATGATAAATGATGCGATAATAAATATTTAAATGTTATTTGTGTAGGTTCAATATTATTTAATTATTTAATAATATTTGTGGTTACAAATTAATTTTATCTTGTTGTCATTTTTTAGGCTAAGTATGAGCATGGAGGGAGAGAACTTAGAGAACATTCTCCCACAAGATCCTCCCCAACCAGAGCAACCTCTAGTCCAAGAGGGCCCACAAGGTGCTTTTGTGCCTCAAGAGGCCGATTTAGCAGACCAACTAAATCATGCCGAGGCTCAGGCTATCTTACAAGTGCAAAGAGAGATGCTGGGCAAAGAGGGACGAGGTATTTTTGCTGTTGGTCCAGTGGATGATGATACCATGCAAGGCGATCCAGTCTCTCTTTGACAAGTAGAGAGACTATGCCCATCAGAGTTCGTAAGAAACACCTTGTTTCTTCATTCAGGAAGTGCTAGGAATAAATATGCACAGCCCAAGTTGTCACACTTGTGGCATAAAACCCTAGCCCACATCCTTCTCCAACGATTCATAGAGGTGGAAGGAAGCATTCCCAATGACCAGCAAATACCGAGCAAATACCCATGTATTTCATCCAACAGGTGTATGTCTATGACGTCTTGCATCGATGCATGGATTGGAATGACAAGCATCACTTGTCAGGAACAAGAAAGGGACGTCCTACAGAGTGCAAGTGATCAAGGACAGAGAACAGAGCCCGTGTCTCATAGACCTCATGTGCTAACTCCCCAGGTACACAATGAGTACACAATGATCTTGTTGACTTGGCCACATCTGCCATACCTCTCCATCAACAAGGTGTTACTGTTGAAGAGTTACAAGATCGCGTTGCATCACAAGCCAAAGCGATTGAGGACCTACAAGCACGCGTATAGATGTTGGAGTCTGAGCTTGCACGCTACAGACAATCCTTTGGAGATTTGGATGCAGCTGAGGATACTGATATTTTTGATTTTGAGGACCTCACTAATATAGATTCGCAGGGTACAGGACCAAGCACTCAGGGAACAGTAGATGTGGATCCTACTGCATAATTATGTACATTGTAAACTTCATATATAACTTTATAATACTCTTCTTCTGCAACGATGGTTCAAGTGATATAAGTGAGTTAAGTGGACTAAGTGATTTAAGTGGTATAAGTGATCTAAGTAGACTAGATGATTTAAGTGACTTAAGTGATTTAAGTGGACTAAGTGATTTAAGTGATCTAAGTGAATTAAGTGGTATAAGTGATT
Organism: Dipteris shenzhenensis; assembly: GCF_047967505.1. Lineage (NCBI taxonomy): Eukaryota > Viridiplantae > Streptophyta > Polypodiopsida > Gleicheniales > Dipteridaceae > Dipteris > Dipteris shenzhenensis. Next base: position 37,249,858 of record NC_141627.1, on the reverse strand, counting down.
TAAGTGGACTAAGTGATTTAAGTGGTATAAAATCGTATGCACTCCAATTTCGCTCACATGCACTTGATGATGCAGCAACAAAGAGCACACGAGTTGCAACATGCTGTAACTCCAATGTCTCTCCACCATATTCCTTCCACCAAGTAGGTGCAATAGTCGTCTTAATAGCATCAAGATTCCAAGGATCTCCAAAAGAGCCTTCGCGAGCTAGTTTTCCTTGATCTCCAGGAAGTAACTTTTTACAAACCTCTCGAAAGTTACTTATGACTTCAGGATTCTATGATTGAGCATGCATTTGATATTGTGGATGTATTGCAAATGCAGCTCCATGCAAAGGGGTGTGCATTTGCTTCCGTCTCTTATCGGCCAAATATACCACTTGTTGCTTCTCCCTAGGAGCAAAGCGCACAAATTCTTTAACTTGTCGTATTGCTTTTGACATCTTCCAATACACTTTACCCATAACAAAGGCATCAACATCAACCATCCTCAATACTATTACAAATGGTTCTACACCTTCTTTTATTCTTTCAACATTTTTCTAGAATAGAGATGATTGTACAAGATGTACTTATTTAGAGCCTGGTATTGCATACTGCATCTTTTTTTCTAGCCAATTCGCCCTTCGTCTATCAGCAACAGTCTCGACTAAAGCTTGATGCACTTCCAACAATCTAGCAAGACCTAGAAAAGAAGTGGCAAATCTAGTTTGACAAAATTGCTTGAGTTGCTTCACAAAGTGCTCTCTGAATACTACATGCAAGTATTGATGACTCTTTATAAAACTCACTATGATGTTAGCATCTTGCAGTACTGGTTGCACAAATGGTAATTGTCCAATATCCTTCGATAATAAGTTGAGAGTATGAGCGCCACATGGCACCCATGTCAGAGTGGAATATTTTGCCATGACCATCTCACTTGCGGTCTTGTAATTCGATGCATTATCTATTACTAATGCAATAACATTCTCATTGCCACCAACTTTGCGGATTGCTCTTTCGTATATTTTTACAATATATGCCGAAGTTTTTTCTTTTAGAGACGTATCAATACTCTCCAAAAACATAGTTCCCTTGGGAGTAATGCACATTACATTTATCAAGGGTCTGGCTTGCTTGCTAGTCCATCCATCAAACGCAAGAGTGCACCCATATATAGGAATAAAGCCCAATATCTTTTTTTTCAAGCAACCCGCCACAGTTTGTTTGACTCTATCAAGATGATCGGTATGCATTTTATTATAATATGGCAAAATAAATCCTGGTCTAGCACATGATTTCAAGGCATTACGAAATGTATCATCTCTCATGACATTGAATGGTATACCATTTTTAACAAACGCTTCTGTCCATCTTAAGTGCTCTTCATGCACTTGTTGTTGAAGAAATCCATCCTCCATAGAAGATTGTTCTCCCTTTTTTCTCTTCTTTACCTAACAAACATTAGTCACATCAAAACTCACCTGCAACCCGCTTGCTAGCATATCTACATCACCTTCATGTATGGATACACTCCTCGCATTTATTGGTGCTTCTCCTTCAACCATCTCATCAACCTCAGTGCTCACATCTTGTTGATTTGCACAATTTCTTATTAGGGTTGGATTAACCACTTTCTTCACTTTCTCTAAATATGATTTGCATAACAGAAGAACATCAGACGGAGTGCATGTGCAAGCTCCAACGTCACTGCCTATTCTAAGAAAATGTTGCTTGATGCGAGTAGAACCACCTGTGAATATGTGTCCACAATATTTACACTGCAAAAAAGAGACCGAGGCATCTACTTTTCATATCTCCATCACGTATGACCAAATGTTGCCGTGCACCATGCTTTTGAAGTTTCCAAAAACAAAATGCAAAACAAACTAATTTGAGTATACAATAGAAACATATTCAATACACATTTTATAAAAAACAACACATATGCTTTGAAAAACACGTTCAAGCATGCAATATATTAATTGTCATTCAATCACGCTCTTTTAAAATAATTCACATTCTATTAAAAGAATATTAAATATTCATTCAAAAGAAAGTGTAAGAATGAGACAACTCTTCTAATAACTTTTGAAACTTTCAATTCGTACACTTTAAAACTCTTTGTATTCTTTCACATTCTATTGAAAGAATATTACATATTCATTCGAAGAAAGTGTGAGAATACAAACACAATAAAATCATATTTCTCACATGAGGTCTAGGGAACTCAACGAGAAGATCCTAAAACTCCCACATACAAAAATTCCCACAAGAGATCTAAGGAACTCAACAAGGAGATCTTAGAACTTCCACAAACTAATTTAATAATTTCATAGACACGAAAACAAGCCCATTTCTCACAAGAGATCTAAGGAACTCAACAAGGAGATCCTAAACTCCCACATTCAAAAATCTATTTGCATGAGATCTAAGAAACTCAACAAGGAGATCCTATAACTCCCACAAACAAATTTCATAGACACAAAAACAAGCCCATTTATCACAAGAGATCTAAGGAACTTACCAAAGAGATCCTAGAACTCCCACGTACAAAATCTATTCACATGAGATCTAAGAAACTCAACAAGGAGATCTTAAAACTCCCACAAACAAATTTCATAGACATAAAAACAAGCCCATTTATCATAAGAGATCTAAGGAACTCACCAAAGAGATCCTAGAACTCCCACGTACAAAAATCTATTCACATGAGATCTAAGAAACTCAACAAGGAGATCTTAGAACTCCCATAATCAAATTTCATAGACACAAAAACAAGCCCATTTATCACAAGAGATTTAAGAAACTCACCAAAGAGATCCTAGAACTCCCACGTACAAAAATTTATTCACATGAGATCTAAGAAACTTAACAAGGAGATCTTAGAACTCCCACAAACAAATTCCATAGACATAAAGACAAGCTCATTTATCACAAGAGATATAAGAAACTCACCAAAGAGATCCTAGAACTCCCACGTACAAAAATCTATTCACATGAGATCTAAGAAACTCAACAAGGAGATCTTAGAACTCCCATAAACAAATTTCATGGACACAAAAACAAGCCCATTTATCACAAGAGATCTAAGTAACTCACCAAAGAGATCCTAGAACTCCCACGTACAAAAATTTATTCACATGAGATCTAAGAAACTCAACAAGGAGATCTTAGAACTCCCACAAATAAATTTCATAGACACAAAAACAAGCCCATTTATCACAAGAGATATAAGGAACTCACCAAAGAGATCCCAAGAAGATCTTAAAACTCCCACAAACAAATTTCATAGACACAAAAACAAGCCCATTTATCACAAGAGATCTAAGGAACTCACCAAAGAGATCCTAGAACTCCCACGTACAAAAACCTATTCACATGAGATCTAAGAAACTCAACAAGGAGATCTTAAAACTCCCACAAACAAATTTCATAGACACAAAAATAAACATATTTCTCACAAGACATCTAAGGAACTCAACAAGGAGATCCTCAAACTCTCACAAAAAAATTTATCTCACAAGAGATATAAGGAACTCAACAAGGAGATCCCTCGGGGGGGTCACTCATCATATGTAACCTATCACGTGAGTTCAACAGAAGGATTTTTTTAATTTATAAAATTTACAGAAATAAATATACATAAGGGACTATTTAAAATAGTTTTGGAAAAAATTTACAGATTTGTATAGAAAAGGGGTACATTTTATTAATGAAATTTTTTACAGATACGGGACTTTAAATATAGGCCTTGAACGCACGTGATATAGAGGGTTTATACATAGTGACCCCCCCGAGGGAGATCCTAGAACTCCCACAAACAAATTTCAACACATAAATATCTAAATTATTTTTATCACAAGAGATTGAAGGAGCTCAATAAAGAGAACCTACAACTCCCACAAACAAATTTCAAACACATAAATATCTAAAATATTTTTATCACAAGAGATCGAAGGTACTCAATAAAGAGAACCTAGAACTCCAACAAACAAAAGAAAAGACCAAAACCAAAATCCAAACAAGAGATCTCAGGAACTTAGAATGAGATCCTAAAGCTCCCTAACAAAAATCTATCTTATTTCAAACCTTCTAGATTGCTTTCACAACCTTAAAGATCGTTCTCCTTCTTTTCCTTTTTAGATCTCTTATGCTCGGCTGAGGAACCAAGCGTGAGATAAGAAAAATTGGCAAACAATGAGATTATATGCAAAATCAAAGGAATGTATTCGTCCTAATACAAGTTTATTCGTACGAATAAAAGTTATTAGTACGAATATGTGGTGATGATGTGGTGATTTATATAAAAAACGTGACATGTCACTATTTTTTAAATCGATTTTTTCCATTCAAGCAATTTTCTCGATTTTTTCGAATCACGAATTCGAATTTTTCTACTTAGATCTGTCATTGACTACGGCTTTTCTGAATCTTTAGTAAGTTTTAAACTCTGTTCCATGGGAATGGCTGTAATCTTGCAATCTGCCATATGAAACTTCTTCAGGAGACTGTCAACATACTTGAGCTGACTCATGAATGTGCTATTTGAATCTCTCCAGAACTCAGTTCCAAGACAATAGTGCATAAGTCCAAGATCTTTCATGTCGAACTCTGCGGATTAGTCTTGTTTCAGTTTCTTGATGAAGCTATCCTTGCTTCCTATCACAATCAAATCATCTACGTACAAAAGTGCAATAGTAATGTCTTCCCCTTAAACTTTGTAGTAGAGAGTATGATCTGCATTGGAGTTCATGTATCCTAGATCAGCAAAATACTTGTCGATTCTGTTGTACCAACTTCTAGGTGCTTGTTTTAAGCCGTAGGGACTTTTCTTGAGATGGCAAACCTTATTCTCTTTTCTTGGTTCAACATAACCTACTGGTTGTTGCATGTATACTTCCTCGTCTAGATAACCATTGAGAAATGCATTCTTGACATCGAGCTGATACACATTCCATATGCTGAGTGTCGCTAGTGATATCAAGAACCATATGGAATCCATCTTTGCTACTGGAGCATAAGTCTCATGATAGTCCTGACCTTATTGTTGTGCAAATCCTTTTGCAACTAGTCTAGCTTTGTATCTCTGAATACTGCCATTTGGATTGTACTTCACTTTGTATACCCATTTGTTTGCTATGGCCTTCTTTCCTCGTGGAAGGTCGCATAATTCCCAAGTATTATTCTTATACAAAGCATCCATTTCTTCATTCATAGCAGTTTGCCATTCTGGCTTGTCTACTGCATCTTCAAAGTACACTGGCTCTTCTGTAGCCATGATGGTAGTCATAAGAGCATAGTTGGTGGTTTCCACCTGAATTGCTTTGCCTTTCTGAGCATATGTCAATCTGGCTAGTGGTCTGCTTTCCCTAGTAGACCGTCTGAGCTGCTGTGGCTCTGCTTGGGGTGTTGTTGGCAATTCTTGCTCTTCTTCATCAACCTGTTCTATAGATGACTGCAAAGTCGATGCTTCTATCTCCTGTGTAGGTGAGGTTTTCTATACTGATTCCTCATCAAAGATTACATCTTTGGAGATAATGATCTTGCGGTTGATGGGATCATACAATTTGTATGCTTTTCTTTCTTCACTGTAGCCAACCATGATGCATTTGCGTGACTTCGCATCCAATTTCCTGTGATGATAATCATGTATGTGGGCATATGCTATGCAACCAAATATGCAAAGATGCCCGATGTGTGGCGTGTGTCTAGTGAATGCTTCATAAGGAGTCATACCCTGTATCGGTTTGGTAGGAAGCCAACTAAGCAAATAGTTTGCAGTGGCTATTGCTTTTGCCCAATACTGATTCGGAAGATGCTTTTCACTAAGCATTGCTCTAGAACTGTCTGCTAAAGTCCCATTCTTCCTTTCAGCTCTTGCATTTTGCTGAGTATCTGCACATGTGAATTGTCTTCGTATGCTGAAGACATGTATTCACCTCCTCTATCTGATCTCATGACCTTGATCTTTCTGCCTGTCTGGTTTTCTACCATGGCTTTGAATTCTTGAAATTTGGAAAACACTTCAGATTTCTCTTTCAAAAAGTAGACCCAACAATATCTGCTGTAGTCATCGATGAAAGTCAAGTAGTAAAGTGAACCATTGATGCTACGGGTCTGGGCATAACCCCATACATCTGTATGTATCAAATCAAGAATACCTCGTGCACGAGAGGTACTTCTGACAAAGTTGGTGCGCTTTTGTTTGCCGAAGTAGCATGCTTCACAAACTTTTCCAAGAAACTATAGCTTCGGAATCCCAATTGCCATATTCTGATTCCTAAGATCTAACAAGTACTTGAAATTGACATGACCATATCTCTTGTGCCATTTTGCAGATAGTGGCATTTGTTGTGGTTGAGCTGACATGGCATGCTTATCTGGTACTGTAGCTAGCATTCTGTATAAATGTCCTTCCTTGACACCTTTTGCTACTAGCTGACATCTTTTGGATTTATCTCTGATAGTGCATTCATCACCGTCAAAGATGACTCAATAATTGTGTTCCTTCATTTGACCTACTGACAAAAGATTCTTGCTGAGCTTCAAAACATAGAGCACATCTTTCACTAATCCTTTCGTACTAGTGAAATTGTTCATAGGTATAACGGCTGTCCCTTGTCGGTGTATTGTTAGCTATATAGATGACATTCTTCTGTCCTTCTAATGGCTTCATTTCTATGAACCATTCCTGATGATTTGTCATATGAGATGATGCACTGCTGTCGATATACTAAGGATCCTATTCCACTTGGTCGACTTGATAGCTGTAATGCTCTTTGGGATTAAAATCAGTGTCTGAGTACACTGTATCAGTTTGATGCATTTCCTCACTTGCAAGAAACATATTCCCATGTTCATTTGGAAAATGACTGACTAGAATGTCCACCACCATGATTTCCTCTACCTCGGGAATTCCCTCGATTAGATTGAGCTCCTTAGTCGTATTGCTTCTTGCGGCAATCTCTTTCATAGTGTCCAAACTTGTGATAGTAGTTGCACTGAATGTTTGACACATTGGTGGATGCATTCCCTCGTCCTTGAAATCTTCCTCGGTTGGAATGATTTCCTCTTTGCTGATTCTGATGTTGTTGAGGATGATGTTGATGCTGACTTTGATTTTGCTGCTGATGATGACCACTTTTTTTATATGATCTACCTCTGCCTCTGCCTCTGCTTCAGTCTGAAGCTATGAATGCCAGATCATTAGAATGACCTTTACGTGCTTGGATGGCCTGAGTCCTAAGTTCTTTACCAAGTAAGACTGATTGAAGTTCTTCCAGTGTCGAAATTTGTCGTTGGATGGCAATACTCTGGACTAGATTCTCGTATCCCTCTCCTAGTCCATTCAGAATGACTTGAACCATTTCTGCAGGGTGCATAGTCTCTCCTCCTACTGCAAGTTGATTGTTGTAGTCTTTTATGCAGAGTACATAAGTGCTCATGACTAGTTTCACTGCTGTTGCGGAAACTCTGGTTGATCTGGTTTCTTAGGGTGAGAATCCTGGATGTGTTCTTGGACTCGTAGAGAGCTGCAAACATATCCCATGCTTCTTTCGATGTCTTGACTGTGTTGAGTTGTCCTAGCATGACATCTTGCACATTCTGCTTGATCAGATGATAGGCATACTTGTTTTTCTTATCCCATTTTGCCTGAGCTCACGCAATGGCAAGATCTGCTATTGGTGCAAAAACTATTTGTGTAGTTGTAGATGCCGTTGTAGATCCCGTTGCTAGTGCTGTGACAATAGATGGAGTAGAGCTACTGGTGGCTCGATCGGCCAATGGTCTAGGTGTAGACCTATCGACATACTGCCATTTCTCTTGAAGTACAAGAATGGTCTCCATTCGGTATTTCCATGTACTATAATTGGAGTTGTCTAACTTAGTAGATGCCTCTAGATTGAGGTTGCTAGTCGTAGACATGGTGCAAGAAATGCACTCAAAAGTGTCATGAAAATCTTTGTATGAATCAAATGCAAATACACTGACTGTGCTAAGTGAAATCTTTGAATCATCGGTGAAGAAAGAACTACAATATATAAAATATGATTTGTATTACAAGGCTTGTGGCAATGATGCCGGGAATAGCCAAGAGGCTTTACAAGGCTGAAATGATGTGCACGATGCCATGAAATAGCCGAATAGGCTTGACAATGGTGGCATGTGTGTGTGAAATGAAGTGCTATCTGCCCACTGAACAATCTGCAATGCCTTTGTACTCTCTGAATTCTGCTGATTGAATTGATGAACGTAAGGTTTCAAGTAATGTAATGATGTGAAACTGTATGTGAGCATATGGACTGACTCTGAGTAGGTGCTAGTCAGGAATTTCGGGCATGGCTTAGATTGGCAACTTGGGGAAATTCAAAGCGTCCCCTCTATGGCGATCTAGTCTACTCTGATCTAGATCTATACCAACTGTCGATCGATGAAATAGCAACAAATAATTCCTTTTCTTTTGTTCTTTTTAAGTGCTGGGTCAGATGCGTCGATGTAGAGGCAAATGTGCGTGAAGGAAGTGGTTTTGTCGGCGAGGCTCAAATGTGAATGTAACTTGTGTTGAAATGTGTGCATGATGTGACGAGCACGTAGAGCACAAAAAAATGAGCGACTTTCCTTTTTGGAGCACCCTCAAATTCTTCCTGGATCAAGAGATATGACTTGATCTAGGTGGAGGGGCAAAATGAGTGCAAATGGTGCTCAATGATGATGTGGCACTATGCTAAGCAAGAGATGTGCCAGTGAAGCCCTGTGTTGAGGTGGCAGGAGTGATCACATGAAGTGATTGTGGAGCACTGTGTGTGCCTACAGAGGTGAGTGCTGATTGGACAATTGAGGTGGCACAGACGATGATGTCAGCAGATGACATGGCAATGACGATGTGGTAGATGACATGTCATTGATGACATGTCCTTGATGATGTGGCAGGTGATGTGTCAGTGATGATGTGGACTACTGACATGTCACTGATGATGTGGCAATGGTGACGTGGTAAATGATGTGGCTATGCTGATGTGGCAGTTGACATGGCTATTGAGCTAGTAGGGTAATGTGGCAGATGACGTGGCTACCACTGTGGCAAAAATGATGTGGCAATCTATGATGACATGGCAAGCTGAGCTGGGGTGATGACATTGCAGATATGGTCTACCACGTGGCATATATGGGTTGACATGTGTCAACCTTGAGACCACACCGGTGTGTGTGGTAACCCTAGTGATAGGGTTGGTGGCCTGTGCCACGTGTGTAGTAGTTCACCAGAATCTTGATGATTCCGATGGAATTTTAGAGATTCCGTCTGTGTGCGGATTTACATTTGTAGAGGAGTTCGCCTATGGAGTGTGCAGCGTTAGGAGAAGCCGGCCGTTGTCATTTTGTTTTAGAGCCGTCGGTGCTATGGTGCAAGCTTGCTGATGGAGAGGCTTTGCTGCTGTTTTGGCGACGCTGGAGCTATCGTTGCATTCTCGGTCTGTTGGCACTATTGGAGACGCGTGCAGCATGAGCTAGAGCTCTGGCTGGAGCCTTGTTGAGAAGCTAGAGGATGCCAACCACTTTAGGGCTTGAGTGCGTGGAGCCGTGAGTTGGAGCATGGTCGATTGCGATGTAGGAGTCATCATTGGCGTTTGTTGTATGGAGAGGATGGCAAGGCTACTCGTTGGAGAAGTTTCAATCTCGAAGCTATTGAGTCGTAGAAGCCCGTGAGCTTTTGTGTGGCAGAAGGACTAGCTGTCGTGTGCAATCCACTACAGCTATGTGTTGAACAAAAATAGTAAAGGGCAGCGGCATTGAGCGCTTGATGCTGAGCATTGATGAAGGAGCTGCTATTGGGCTGAAGCTACACAAAGGACTTTTGGAGGCACTTGTAGATGCTGTCGTTTAGCCGATGAGCTAAGGAGTCGCCAAGAGCTCATCTCAAGAGCTGGAGTCGATGGTGGTTGCATGGGTTTTGAGCTCATTTGAAGGCAATCGTTGGAACTCACTAGGGTTGTGGTTGTCGTGTGTAGGAGCCTTAGATGCATGGAGCATAGTCTGAGTCTCCATCTCTCAGAACTCTCACACAATCTAAAATCTCTCTCTCTCGGAAGGTAGAGTAGAAGAACTATCTCACAAATCTCTCACAAGAAGAGCAATGGACAAAAATGTCCCTCAAATGGATGGAAATCTTTCACATGAACGGAAATCTCTCAAGAAGAAATGCAATGAATAGAATTCTCTCTACGGAATTGAACTCTCACAAGAACACTCGAGAAGCTCTCAACCTCTCGATCTCTCTCACACTCTCAAGGATCACAATGCCTCAACGGAAGGCAAGGGAGCTCTGATACCATGACAAAATATGAAGAGGGGAGAGGAGAAGAGTGGAGATGAGAAGAGAGGGCACAGCTAGAGAGCACACCACAAATGACTAACTGTACACTAGATTTAGTTGAAAAAATAGAATATATACAAACCCATTTAGGATTAGGGTTAGGGGATCTAACCCTTTCCTTTATAGCACTCTATAAGGTTAGTGCTATGCACATATGATCACGTGATGGTGCTATGCACACATGATCACATGATGTTGAGCGTGAACTCTCAACACCCTCTCATAATGGATACCCTTGGACACACCGAGCTCCAAAACATGTTTGCATAGTTTAAAATCTCCTCAAATAATCTTTCCTCCCCCTCTGCACAGTTTGGGATCTCCTCACACAATCTTGTCTACCCCTCTATAGCATAGTTTGAGAGCCTCTCCTCCCATGATCTTGAAATCACGACATATGGGAGCTCCACACTCGCTCTTCAAAAGCCTGAGTTGGATGCTCTCACCAACTCCACCAGGTTGGTATAGGAGGTGAACATGAAGGAGGGACAAATATTCTATCAAGGTCGGAAGATTACCTTCACTGAAAGTATGATTAAAAATGTGCTAGGCGTTCCTAGAGGCAATTTGCAAGAACGCTTCTTGGAGAAGAAGTGGAAGAGACATGATATTTTAGATGTATACCTCAATGCTTAGATTAGTAAAGATAGTGGAGTCAAGATTTCTAGCTTGCCATAAGACGTCCAAGTTGTGTTGAAAGAAGACAATGCACTTCTTTTCTAATACAAGAGGAACTGTGAAGTTTTGGTAGGTTCAAACAGAAGTAGAGCAATTGAAAGGAGTTGATGTCTCTTTCTCAGGGGCGATCTCCAAGAGCATGATAACCAACCTTAAGAATTGCATGGATGGCAAATCCAAATTGTCAACTAAGTCCATTGGAGTTGCAATGCATCTGATGACATCTACTCTCAAAGGGGATTTTGAGCAATACGATAAGAGGATGTCTCAGAAGGTGACTTTTCTACAAGAGAAAGCCATGGATGGAGAAAAGGCAGTGCTACAAGATACAATTCTCAGGAAGGGTGCGGAAGCCAAGGTAGAGGAGGTAGAAGCGAGGGCCTTACAAGCATGAGAGAAAGCTGAGGCTACTGCAAAAATGGTCACATGGAAAGGTATAGATGACAAGAATTAGAGAAGTGCATCAAGGAGCTTCAAGACATCAGAACAAATGGGGACATCACGGAGAAGGAGCTAGCAATGATACAAAATCATCTTGATGATCAAAGAGCTAAAAAGGAGGCTCTTTACAAATGGCTCTACAAAATACAAAATGCATTGAACATTGAAAAAGACCAGATGATGGAAATAGTCAATAAAAATTTACAAGATCGAGAAGAGAGCATGATTTCAAGGGCAACCTTATATAAAATTTGGTGTGGATAGTTTTTCCATGTCATCAAGACACCATCAAAGAAAAGGATGTCAAAATGCAAGACATGTTATGAATTGAAAAATGCCATTGAACGTAGTAAATGTGAGCACAAGCGAGGAAAATATATAAGATGGCGAGCAATTCATTTAACTCATGTGCAAGATGCTAGATTGTTGTATGCCTCTTGGAGAGAGGAAGCTATTGTGCATCTCAAAAAGTCCATGTGCATTACCATTGATGGCATGGATCATAATATAACAACATTACCAAGGTATAGATGTACCCCACTACCACTGGAGGGTAAATGTGGACTAAAAACACATTTTTGTGGAGTATTAGTGCATGGATTTTGACTCTTTTGCGATGTATGGATTGATTACTTGCATGAAAAAAATAGTAAACAAGTGGCAACATCCATCATGAAAGCAATACGGAAGGTTAGAGATGCACATGGATGTTTACCTCGCACCTTGCGTATACAGGCCGATAACTACTGGAGAGAAAACAAGAATAGATATATATTTGGTTTATCCTCTATGGTGGTTGGTTTGAAAATATTTGAAGAAGTGGAAGTTGGTTTTCTTCTTGTTGATCATACACATGAAGACATAGATCAAATATTTAGTGTTATCTATGGCGAGTTAAAGTTAAGGGATGTTCTGACATTGGAGGATATGATGTCTCGAATTGGGAAAACAATTGGAGGCTCTTAAAAAGGAGGAATAAGAAGTGGCTATCTGGAGAGAATGGTAGATTGGAGGGCATTCATAGAGCCACATTTACAAGGGGGAGATGAAGCATTAATCGGGCACAAAAATCCACACTATTTTTGATTTAGCATGCATAACGATATTCCAGTGATGTAATGGAATCACTACTCAGTGGATGGAGATCATTTATGGAGTGAGCCATATGCTTTATTACAGAGAATAACTCCATTGGAAGAAACTAGATTTGTTCTTGCAAAGAACAAAGCACTTGATGTAGTGTAGCTCCATTCCTATGAGCTTCTCTCCACCAGATAGCTATACTATTGTATCAAAAACTCCTCTAACAGTTTGCAGACACATATAAACACTATATTCAAAAATTTTGGACTTTCTCGCTTCGTTTGGACCTTTTTTTTGAGCTGGCCACCTCTGCTCAATATTAGCTAGTAGACTCATAAATTGGGTATTTTGGGAACACTAGATGTTTAAGTTCCACATAATAAACCTAAAAAATCCCCAAGGTTGTAAGTAGTAACCTCTACTCAATACATCATGGGTAAATTTGCAAAAAAATGGATCACCGCCTCACAAATATGGTCTAATAAAGCTTAAAATGTTGTGCACGTCCACTAAATATGCAATATATAGAAAGAGTCAATGGTTGAATTAAATACACAGGGGGTGTATAGATACACCGTTTGATTGTATGGAAAAGAGTTTGTCGAATTCAATATATAGGGGGTGTATAGATATACCATTTGATTGTGTACCATTTGTATGAATATACCACTTTCTAGGAACAAGGCATATAATATAAATTATCCTATGCTTCTGAATCTCTTTCAGAGTCATCAAACTCTGGTATTGCATTTTCACTTGATGGGTTAAGCCTAGCCAAATGATGTTTAATATGTGCAAGACTAGGATCAACAAGAATTGTGATACATTTTTCAACATCATAGCCATGCTTCTTTTTATAACTTCGAGCCCTTGATTTCCAATAATGAATAATGCCACTCACTTCCACCTCTGTCAAGCGCTCTTTATTTGGAATCCATTCACGTTTCTTTTGTAAGCAACCCTCATAAAATTGTTTCACTGTGTATTTTTTGGGGAGACTTTTCAAAGGCTTTGGTTCATACCATAAAGCTGTGAATGTTCTAGGCATTCCCTTCTGATCCCTTGCTATATGAGCAACCTTTGCCACCCAAATTGGGCCACCTTGTTCATTCAACTCTGAATCTGCAGCATCAGATGCCCAAACTACAACAAACATACCCTCTTCAATCTCATCAAATGGTACAAACTTTGGTAAGGGTTTATCGCCCTTCCTACCACAATATTTCTGAGGTAAAAGGCATTGCTCAACTTCTTTCTCATCTATTATCGTCTTTATATCCAATGTGGATCTCGGTGCCATAGCTTCTTTTGGCCAAAAAGATTGAGAGTATTCAATGCTCATTAAATTTCCTTATTTTTGTAAAGATTTGACAAGTGCCTCAATTGACTTTATTATCTCCCCATTCTTTATTGCCTGCTCAGGATTATTTTGTGTCATAATTTGAAGATGTTTAATAAAGGCATCCAAGCCTTTCATTCAACTAAGAGGGTAGGTGGTAAGGGTGCAACACAAAAAAGGAGAGAGAGAGAGAGAGAGAGAGAGATAGAGAGAGAGAGAGGGGGGGGGGGGCAGGGGGGAGATCCAGAGGGTGCAACTTGGAGGAAAGATAGTAGCAAAGCAAGTAACAAAGGTGCTATAGGATTCTATAGGTTCAAACTCAAAAAATGATAGGAAGAGATATTGGACCAGAGTAGAGGAGAAGAGTAGGGGAGAGAAGAGCAACAAGCCAAAGTAAAAGCATCCTGAGAGGATCTCACCTATAGGGGCACGCAATAGCAATGATTAAGAGGGTGGGTGGATTTGGGAAAACTGCAAGTGGGAGATGGATTTATATCATCAAGCATGGCTTTAGGGGAGGAGGAGATGGGTTGGGTGGCCCTTATGTGATAGAAGGAGTCAATGTGAGCTTTCCTCATGAATGCCTATGTGTCACCTTGACATGCAATTAGCCCATAGAAAGGAGCACATCCACCTACCTCACTAATCCCTAAAAATTAAGAAACACTAATTTAGGGCCCTCTTGAAGCATGCTCATGTGCCAAATGGTGATGTGGCCAATGTAAGGGCTACAATGAAGCAGCATCTGCTGGGTGTGGGTCAGCAGAAGGTTGGCCACAAAGGTCTTAGGGTAGGTAGGTTATGATAGAAATGTGAAGATTTCTATATGTGCATGCACAACTAGTAGAGGAGTTTGTTTGAAGGACTTTGAGAGTCCACAAACTTTGGTAGGAAAAGAAGGTAGGTAGTTGGTTGTTGTCAACAAATGGCCAATTAGAGCTATTGTGGACAATGGAAATCACATCATTTTTTATGCCAAAAAAGGCACTTAATAGGTCATGAGGCTACTTTTTTCAAAGTCATGGTAGAGCATAGAAGAATAGCAGTTCACTCTTTTGCATAGAAGTTGACGTGATAAGTGATCCAAGAAGGCTAGAGGAGTAAAGTGGGGAGATGAGAGCACAATGCCATGCTCTCCAAAAATGTTTTCTAAATTCTTATAGATCCAAAGGTGCAAATTGCACCCATTCCCATGCATACATTCTTCTTTCTCACCTTCAAACTAGGACGTCCAAGCCTCTAGACCATCATCAAGATTTCAATTGTTGTTAAGCACATTTGTAGGGGGCACTAGATCTTAGAGAGTTTCTAGTTAGTTTTAATCTATCTCCCACCAAATTTTTCTCACCTTCAAACCTCTCCACTATCGTCTCACTATCGTCAACACTTTGACTGATGTTAAGTGCATTTGTAGATGGATGATACATCTTTAGGAATCTCTAGTTGGTTCTAACTCAAGTTCCACTAAAACTTTTCTACCCCACCAATTTAGAAAGCATGCAAAAACATAGAAGCAGATGCATGCCAACATAGGAGGAAAACACCTTAGATCATTGCAATGTCTAGCACACATATTTTTTTAATGATTACCTCCCAAACGCACCATATGGCATCACACTAGAGGCAATGACAATTTAGACAACATGGAAAAGAAATGCTATGGTTAGTGATTGGACATACAATGACAATTTAGACATTATGGAAGGGACATGCAATCATGACTCATGGCAACTACCAATCAATTGCTTACAAATCATCAAAAGTTTGCCATTTGTTAGAAACCAAATTGTTCTTTTTATTTGTTTGCAACCAGTGTGACTTGGTTTATATGACTATAGGTATTAAATTGTGCAGGGCATGATTATCCATAGTGGCTATGAGGAAATATTGTAGTGGCTATGTTATTCCTAGTGGTTTGTAGGACCTAGGTATTGAATTGTGCATGGTACATTGGCTATGGCGATGAGAAAGCATGCTAGGCCTTTAGGGCCCTTGATTTAACTTTAACACTAGTTTGGTAGCATAACATGACATAACAGGACTGGAAAAAGAATCACAACTTGATGTAGATGTGCTTTTTGGTGATTTCCTCTCTTGAGCTTAAGGTTAGACTCATAGGACTTTTTCTAAAAGTATAAGGAGCATAAAAAATGATTACATGTGATTACAAAATGCTCACAAATGTATGGTAACATAGCGCTTCATGCAAACAGTACTCATATTTGAAACTCTATTTAGCATGCCTGAAAATAAAAATGATTGCAATGAGCTATCATTTTTTACAGAATTTTTATAAGTATATAAAACACATAAGAGTGACAAAATTTAATTAAAAAATCATTTTGGCAAGATTGACTTAGCAAATTAACAAGAGTAGTTAGCCTAGCGGGTTGCATTGTAAGTTACATTTCATAAAGAAGCAACGTTATATACTACGTATAATAGCCACAATGTGTTAGACCTTAACTATAACAATATTATATCATAAGGAAAATTACCACATCATAGTAAAGGCTAAAATTGAAATAGATTATGTGTTCCTAATCTCAACTACCAAAATAGGTTCCATACTAAACCTCGCTTTTATAGTTTTGAATTATCTCGCATACAAGTCTATTGCATATAGCTTTTTTAAATGGGTATCACTCATTCATGGCTAGAGGAAGCCTATAAGTATTATTTAAAGTCTTGAAGGTTCTTATGATACCCTTTAACGGTTCTTGCACCTTGAGTTTAGCATGAGTTATAGCATAATGAACAATCAAAATGTGGTTTTAATTTGGTGTTCTACATGATATTAGGTCCCATTAAAACTCACAATACTTCATAATATTCTATTCAAGACATATACAAAGTATGGTTGGGTTTGGAACTTGTTATACGTGTCAAAGAATTTGCAAAAGACCAAATTTCGCCTCGCTATCAACATTCTCTTAAATTATAGTTGAGGCCATAAATCATAATAAATATGATTATCTAGATCCAAAGAAATCTAAACATATGTGTTGCATTTATCGTTAGACTCTAGAACTTACAAAATCTTAAAAAACTCATTCTAATGAAGAAGTATGGCCATTTTATCTAAAACCTGAGAAAACAGCTTGAGATTTTGGTGTTAGGTTGACCTTAAAACTTTTGGTAGAACTCAAAGTAATAGGTGCAAGTTCAATCCATAATAATTCCAAGTTTTTTTCAGCATATAAGCTATTATGGCAGATAATAAAAACCCCAAAGTATCTTATGGATGCTTTTGAATAATTCTAGGAAGTGGCTAAGTTGATAGGACATAAAAGTTTCCAAGGACATTTTTATGTCCTTCTACCAAACTAGTGTTAAAAAGTTTGATAAGAGATTATTCCCTTTGAAGTACTGAAAATCCTATCTTATAAAAGAAATTTGAGGTGGAAAACCCACAAAAGCCCTCATTTGGGCAACTCAATAGACCTTAGATACTCAAGATTGATGAAAACATCCTTGAGCTTAAGCTTAAGGATGTGCTTTGGCTAGGAAAGGTCTCGGGGGGTCCACCTTACATAAGCCAGCTGTACAACATGCGTTCGAAAGGTATTTAAAAAACCCCTCTGTAACCACATTTTATCTATTTTATATACCCCTACTGTGAATTTTTTGATCAATAATTATATCCCTTCAATAAATTTGAAATTTGAGAAGCCTATATTTTTTGCCCCCCTCTTGTACATTTTAGTGTAAGTTGAAACAGATGCTACTTATGAGAAATTGTATTGTATAGTTGAATAAAACCCTTTAATTTGTATGTCGCGGAGATGCATGCTTTACACCCATACTAGTACCTAATAGAACGTATTTTCAACTTTTGATCTTTTCAATTCCCAAAATCTCATGTATTTACTCCACCTTATCCAATTTTGGCTCCCTTGCATGCTCCCAAACTATCACTAGCTACCCGAGATTTGCATAAAGTAACTTGAATTGAACCATGAATAAAATGGCACAAACTTATAAGAAGATGGCCCAAACTTTAACCTTATGTTGATCTACTGGGAGTTTTTATATTAAATATGATGCATGTAGTAGCATTATGTTGATTTACCGCAAGTGTTTATATTCAATATGATGCATGCACTAGCATCATGTTGCCTATATGCCACTTTTTCTATTAGGAAAAGGTAGTGTTTATCATCTCATCATAAAGGCATCCAACTTAATCATGTTAAGTGCACGAAGTTATTAAGCTTACTATCACTCAATCCGTACCTTTTTCTCAATTTATGTCGCTTTACTTTTCTTTAAGTTACATGCTTTCATATTTATGTATTTGCATCACATTTTTCTAAATTTTTGAATATCCTAACTTCCAAACCATATGCTAGATGCATATGATATAAAAGGAAAATTTGTAGAACAATGAAATATTATAGCTTCTTTATTGAATTCAGATCTTAATTATTAATGCATCTAACAATTTTGTAGTTTGGAAAGCACCCTTTATTCCATTTCTACTATATTTCAATTCAAACTTTTGAAGGACCCACGCTTCCCCTCACAATTTTGAGACCATATGTAAATAAAATAATGAGCTATTTTGGCAAATAGAATTGGAATTCCTGGATCTTTAAGGGAAGCCATACACCACCTGTACATTGGATGCATAGTTTCTTGGATATACTCTATTCTTCCTTTAGTAGTCCTTTAGAGTTTTACAATCCATCTTTTGCTACACAATATGGAATTTCATACGAAGGTTTAGTTAGAGGTTTGGGATGTTTCAAGCTTCGATGAGATCCATATCACACTTGCATTGATTGCACAATTCGGTAGATAAACTTGTAGATGCTCAATTTGATATTCAAACTCTAGCACACAACCGAGGGTCACAAGCTATAGCCAAATTTCATCAAAAGTACCAAATTAAAAGGTAGAGTTGGATCCAAAGTACAAGCATATTGATATCTAAAAATAGATACAAGTTACAACCAAGACTTGTCATCAAGAGTACAATCAAAACCTTAGACTTAGACATGGTAAAAAATCAGCTAGAGATAGCTAGACTAAAGGTTGCTACGCAGACTTCTCCTCCTCATTGATGGATCCTTGAATTGCCTCAGCTGGATAACATGGAGGATGTGGAATTATCTTGTTTATAGTGTAAAGATTATAGCCAAGGGAGGGCCCTAAAATAGGCCACTTGGCTTCCAAATTTGACCCTCCATCTAGTATTGCCCTGTTTTTTCACCAACAAGAATCAAGAATTTTGCATGATTAATGTAAGTAGATAAAGCTAGAAAACGTTTGCACTTAAGTTTATCTAAATTACTTGACTTACAAAAAATATAGAATAATATCTCAAGAAAAGCTTGTATTCAAGTTTATTTAAAGGTATTTGACTCACAAAAAATGTAGAATTTTGCCTCAAAAACTAGCCCAACTCCTTATGCGATACATGTGACATATCATTATCTGAAACCAAAATTAGCCAAGGATGATCCTTAGATGATCTAGCTCATTATAAGACATTTCGAAAAGTTTCACCTTGCATGATAAATGAAAAGTAAACTTACCTAGCACTTTTGAAGAAGTCATTAAAAACTTTGTAGTCATTCTCATCTAGCTAGTACTTG
The DNA here is from genome assembly GCF_047967505.1 of Dipteris shenzhenensis. NCBI lineage: Eukaryota > Viridiplantae > Streptophyta > Polypodiopsida > Gleicheniales > Dipteridaceae > Dipteris > Dipteris shenzhenensis. Next base: position 37,230,361 of record NC_141627.1, on the reverse strand, counting down.
TCCGTTCTTACATTATATGTCAAATTTGCTAATGCAATAATTGTTTCAATGTCCACCATGTTAAAGTCTGTCAAATCACAAGCAAACATTTGTGCTCCTTTTGACCTTTGATACCATCCAAGCCGAACTTCCAAACCTTGAGGCCTATCTACTAAAATCAAAGCCACCCTTATAATCCACGTACCTCCCTCTGACTTTCTTCCTCATCTTTTGAACTCTTCCTAAGTACTATGTACCATGAGTTGCATCCATCTTCCTCATGATTGTAGCTTTGCCATTTCTTTTCATGTGTTGATTTCCTTGTCCTTTTGTGTCATCATGAAAGTATACATCATAGTCACAACCTATACCAAATAAATTTCCATTTGATGATTGTGCTTTTGCTTCATGGTTGAAGTAAACACCTTGCTCTACCCTTGTGAGTCTATCTTTTGACAAGGTTGGACATCCATTGAGTTGGCTCACCAATGTTGACTTGAAAATAAACTTTCCGTCCACCTCTACAATGGGGCTAATGTTGTTCTTAGGTGCATGTTTCTTGTTTCCTTCAAAATGTCATCAATTTCATGTCTAATCTCACTAAGTGCAATAACCTCTTTGCTTTCATTGCTATTCTCATTTATAGATTCTTCGTCACCTTATGGCTCCACAAAGTCATCATTCTCATCAGCTTCTCCCATTTCAGCATCTAGCTTAGACCACGTAGACCCTGCATCTAGCCAAGGTTAAAACCACCATTTCAAGTCTTTAGCCTTGCTAGGTTTCAAATCCAAAGACTCGCATAGTATGTAAGCTTGTTGTAAGCCCTCCTTCAATGCATCAATCATCTTTTCATCAGACAAATACTCTCATAGTCACCTAGATTTGCTTCAATCATCCCTTCTTGTTTGTTCAAATGTTTCCATATATGCTCTTGCTTTTTATGAGCCCTAGAGAAAGTTAGACCATTTTGAGCACACTCATGCATGGCAATTTTATGCAAGCTACCAATGCTATGGGGATGCTATGTAGAAGATCTCTAAGATCAAATGCTCTTTCTTGCCCAATCATGCCTCCAACTTTACTAAAATAGATTTTAGCAGCATCAGAACCAGTAAGATGTAGTGGACACTTTAGATTAGGATAAAAATCTCGAAACATCTTTATGAGCAATACAACAAAATGACAAGAAAGTGTGCAGTCCGTATAAGCCTCCTTACTGATGAAAATTTTCTTCAAGGTGTAGGTTGGATGGTGATGAATCCATAGTCGTGAAATTTTGAAAAAGAAAACTACCTTGGCTGCAAGCACCACATGCTCCTTCAACCTTCTAGTGGTAGACAAAGATGGACCTCCAAGGTTTATACTCAAGAAGTCATGTAAATGTGGACCACCCCATAGCTTAATAACTTCATATATGGTTTCGGTAGACTCACTAAACCTTTTTCCTTGCTTTGACCGTAACATGTTTTGTGCCACCTCTTGAAAAAACTCCCACAAGGCTAATTTTCCACCAAACTTTCCTTGTCAATGAGCTTCAATTATGTTGTTACAAAAGCATCGAACATCTTTTCTATTTATACATTCAAAACTTGATTCTTTCGAAGTTTTGACTCTGACTGACAACATTTTTAATGTTGCCCACCACAACCTTCTTTTTTCTTCATTCAAACTTTTCCTACACTCAAAAGTGGCATTTTTTAGCTCTTCAATTGTCAAGTAGTCTACCCACCTTCCTTTGCCTCTTTTCTTGATTCCTCTCTTCTGAACGACAAGATTCTGTCTACATAATCTCACACAAAAATCGGAACCACCTAAAATTTTCTTTTAGTGTTCGCATGAGAAACCTTGAAATGGATCTCCAATGCTTGCTATACGAAGAAAATTTCTCCAGTGCTCTCAAGGCTAGATTGCTTACATATGTAACTTGATTATCTAAGCATTTCACAAGGGGAATTGCAGGACATCAAGAGACTATAGTGCTCCCAAGGCTAAATTACTTACATACTATACATTGAACGACTTGATTCTTGTGAGCATTTTGCCAGGGGAATTACATACCATGTCAAGAAACCGCCGAAGTGCTCTCGAGGCTAGATTACTTACATACTATACATTGCACGACTTGATTTTGTAAGCATTCTACCAAGGGAATAGCTCGGGGGGGTCACTATGTATAAATCCTCTATATCACGTGCGTTCAAGGCCTATTTCTAAAATCCCTTATCTGTAAATTTTTCATTAATAAAATGTACCCCTTTTCTATACAAATCTGTAAATTTTTTTAAAACTATTTTAAATAGTCCCTTATGTATATTTATTTATGTAAATTTTGGAAATTAAAAAAATCCTTCTGTTGAACTCACGTGATAGGGTTACATATGATGAGTGACCCCCCCCGAGGGGAATAGTAGACCGTGTCAAGAGACCGGAGTGCTCCTGAGGCTAGATTGCTTACATACTATAAATTGCATGATTTTGATTCTCTAAGCATTCTACCAGGGGAATTGCAGACCGTGTCAAGAGACCGGAGTGCTCCTGAGGCTAGATTGCTTACATACTATACATTGCACAACTTGATTCTCTAAGCATTTTGCCAAGGGAATTACAGACCGTGTCAAGAAATCGGAGTGCTCCCGAGGCTAGATTGCTTACATACTATACATTGCATGACTTGAGTCTCTAAGCATTCAGCCAGGGGAATTGCAGACCATCTCAAGAGACCGGAGTGCTCCCGAGGCTAGATTGGTTACATACATAACTTGATTGTCTAAGCATTCTGCCAGGGGAATTGCAGACCGTGTCAAGAGACCGGAGTGCTCCTGAGGCTAGATTGCTTACATACTATACATTACATGACTTGTGTCCATGAGATTGGATTCACCAAGTAATACCATATCCACCAAACAAGAATTTGCCAAATTCATTCCAACACAACATATTTAAGAGATTGAATTTCCTACATAGCTCTTGAAATATCACAACTATATTGCTAGTATAGTTATTTTTATATTTTAGAAAATAAATTCCTTGAATTTAGCTCTTGACAGTATCACAACTATATTACATATATAGCTAGACCTATATTTCTAGTGCAAATTTGAAGGGGTAAACTTACTATTCACAAGATCAAAAAACCAGTGAATAGTTCAAAGAATTTCAAACCCAAGCCCTGAATATCTAATTGTTTGATTAAACTCACACAACAGACTTTACACATATATATGCAAAGTATAATATTGTACTAACTTGACATATATATACGTATATGTATTTATATATAATATGTATATCGGCTTGTTGGAGCTAAGGAGACTTCAAGACTATGCCATGCTATTGCTGAGTGAGAAATGTGAGATAAATGTTGATTCAAGCTCTAATGTTGCTCACGTTGCTACTATACAAGAATGTGCTACTACTGCATGGATGTAGATGATATGTAGCAAGGTTGAAGGACGCGTGGAAAGTTGGGAAGGGATGTCCAAACACTACCCATAGGTGTTGAAAAATCCATGAGTCAAGCGTTGCAATCTTGCGCCAAGAACATAGTTCTTATATGTAGTATACTCTAAGTGTTTAGATGTTGCATGCTTTAGCAACAATTCCAACAAGTTTCAAAAGGCAGAGTGATCAAATGCCATTCCAAACAGGGCAAAAAAAAAAAGGGACCGATCTTGAAAATTAACACATAGGCTTTAAATACACATGTGTTATATATGAAAAGAAACTACTTCCCAAAGTGCATATGTTGCCTCAAGTGCAATTGCACACTCCTGATAATTATACAAGGATTAGGCACTCCTTTTGGTGCATATATTTAGCTAATGCCCAAGAAAAGAAACACATCAAATCTGCCTATATTAAACATATATCAAGCTTATGCAATGAGCTTCCCCCTGCCCAAATGCGACTCATATATAGATTCAACTAATAAAGATTGAGGCACTCGTAACCTCAGGGGGGTCACTCATCATATGTAACCCTATCACGTGAGTTCAACAGAAGGATTTTTTTTATTTCTAAAATTTACAGAAATAAATATACATAAGGGACTATTTTAAATAGTTTTGGAAAAAATTTATAGATTTGTATAGAAAAGGGGTACATTTTATTCATGAAATTTTTTATAGATAAGGGACTTTAAATATAGGCCTTGAACGCACGTGATATAAAGGGTTTATACATAGTGACCCCCCCGAGCTCGTAACTGAGATTCTCCAAAAAAAGAGTTGCCCTCCAACGTATGTATACTTGGAATCATCCAAATTCAAGAAAAGCATTAAAAAGCAAAGAAAAGTTAAGCCCAACACCAAGTCTAGAAGAACCTCTCCTTGACTAGGAAAGCATGCAAAACTAACAATAACAACCAACTTTGCAAAAGTCCACCCTTGTCTTGATTAGCTAACACATAAAAGAAAACAATTTGAGCTCCATTTCTCCAAAGAAAAGATAAATTTCAGCACCTATACATGGACTTATCCGCTCATATATCTGTTGGAAACTTGAAACATATGATCACATTTCATTGCCACATCATAAGACCAAGACCAAGACCATCATATTTCATTGCCCCATCATAATACCAAGGCCATCATATTTCAATACCACATCAAAAGAAAGTTCATACAATGCAAACATTCTTTATATGCAATGTCCTCTCCTTTTAATCATCATTAAGTAACATTAACCTTGCAATTCTCAAAATATAGACGATCATCACAAACTGAATGCAATCATCACATTTTGTTTTGGATATCATTGTCCGGTGAAAAAAGACAGCTCAACCAACTCATCAAGCGAAGAGAGTAGAATAGTTGTCAGAGACGGAAGTTTTTGCTATCACCTATACACAGTAGAAAGGAACCACGTATTCTCTCTAAAAACACACTCAACAATATTATAATAAATGAACCCACAATTTGTAGCATGTAGAAGATAGAAATAGCTAATATAATACCAAAATAACATGTCCTTGTATTTAATAGAGATGAATGCTTTTGGCTGATCTATCCACGACAGGATAGCCATGGAGCAAAAGGGCTTAGAGAGTAGTAAAAATCTAGTAGTCTATGCTTGGGAAAATAATAAGAAGATTTGGCTACCAGTGAACTTATGATGAAAAGACAAATGTGTAACTGAATTATAGCTCATGTGTACCTTCAAAGAGAGCTTTATTGGGATGCCCAAAAATAGGAGAGGGCATAACCATAAGCATAAGGTATAACTTATAAAAAGACATAGCCTAGTAAGGTGCAACATATAACAAGGTGAATGGTCTTTATCATTCAAAAAGCATGCCCGAGAAGAGGTGTGTGGATCGCAAGATTAACAAGGTCGGTTTACTTGGAGCAAGCTACAAATTGCCTACAAAAAAATATTGGAATGTATCCCAAAAGATTTATCCCTTTTGCTCCTAAATTTGAAGACGGACAATGCTCTCATACTCAAAATTAATAGTAGCAGAATGCCACAAGAGTACAACATCTTGTCATGCGAAATTCGGGGTGCATGAGGTGCAATCAATTGCTCATAATGATCCACAACAGGTCTACACCAAAGCCATGCTCTAAATTCAATGCATGCACGAAGATCTCCGAGAAAAAAATTAAAACAAGTTTTCCATGCTTGCGTAACCAGGCCATGATTTCGAGAAAGAAAACATTGAAATAAACGTACAAACATAGCAAATCCGAAGAAGATTTCTCAATGAACTAGCTATGGTAAAAACTTCTTGTATCGTGAACTAGAGAAAATGCTAGTTCTAGTTGGCAACAACAATGACCATTGTGTCTCTTCTTCATGCATGTTAGAATTACATTGACTCTTCTTTCTTCACTCTACTACTCTCCTTCCATTGGTATTCACAAATTGACAACAATGGAAGCATTCAAAACAAAAGTAAAAATGACTGAGTCAATTGGAATTGCATTTATTTTCTTGCATTTAGTCACATTGCATTCTCACAAGTTGACAACAACAAAATGATGAAAACAGTGAGTCCCCGACCCCTGCCTTTCTACATATATCAACCTCTCATCTAGAGCTATCTGGACCTCAAATGTCTTCTTGAAATACGCAGTCAGTAGCTCCCAAATTCCCAGTATGTACATATGTGTACTGGCCCCAATATATAACACAAGACATTCACTAATTTAATTTGAAGTACTTCAACAGCAAAGGTAAGTGGTAAATATACCTACTTGTAATCGATCAGGCACTCAGGACCACAAATGATGAATAGCTTGGCAGGAAAGGTCGAATCAATGTATATATCAATCATCCACCGATGCCCAGGCTCTCACATAGATCATACTGCATTACGTTGGTCAAAGAATTGTGGGATTATGGGCACGGTGCATAGGTACTCTAGCTCTACTGGTGTATAGTCTGCATCCCTTGATGTCTGTTCTTGTAGTGCATGCAGGAGCTATCCAAAACATTGCCTCCTTCCCATTGTTGCTCCTCTCCGTTGTGGAAATTTAGCTATGAAGATTGCTTGCCACAAATGCCCCCCCTGCTTTGCTTCATCCTCACACAGTTTCCGCAGATGTTTCTACCAGAAAATAGAGACATGGATGATGCCAATTCTTCTTGAAAGCGGTGGGGGGGCCCTAGTCCTATTGTCACCTCACAGGCACAAAATTTGGGCATTGGGCATCCTTCAAGACCTGCGTCCCTATGAGCTTCAGAGCGAGAGAGCAAGCTGATGATGGGGGAAGCTCTTCTGTAGGGAAGGAAGTTCACGATGACAAACAGAGAGCAAGAGAGAGAGAGAGGGGTCACCATAGCCAGATTAGCAAGCCATAGTACGAGGACAACTCGTGATAGTAGGAGAGAAGCAGATTTGCCATAGCTAGTGAGAGAGGCGATAGTAGGAGAGAAGCCAGCGAGACCTAAATCACCTCCAATACCCTTTCCTGCCTGCCCTTCACACTGGCATTTGAATTTCCCTCGCCCACACAAATATCAAAATACCCTAGCTCTATGGGTTAAAAGGAGAGCCATGAACATGGGTGAAAAATGGGAAATTCGTATTGATCGCATGGAAAAATTATTATCCTAAGTTTAACTCCCAAAATTAATCTGCCTCCCTAATTAATCTCCCTCCCCCTCACCGTGCCTCTTTACTTTGCCCTTTTGTCGTCTTCTCTCCTCATCGTCTCCCTGTTGTCTCTCCCCAACATCGACCTTTCTCCTCCCTCCTCACAGCTTCTCCCTCTGCTGCTTCCCACCTCGTAGCTTCTCCCTCATCCTCTCCTTCCACCTCCCATCTAAAACCCTAGATTTTATTCAACCGAGGGTCGTGCTATGCTGCTGAAGAAGACGCCTATAGATCACTTTTTTGCTGGGGTTGACCACCCACCTTAAGTTTAACCCACCTTTATTTATAGATAACTATGCTCTATAATCTTGTAGAATAGACAACATAAGACAATTCATATGTACTTGATCACCAAGGGACTAGTAAGATAACTGTAAATGAGACAATTCAAGAAGAATAAATAAGATTAGTCCAAGACAAATTATTGAACGTCCTATATTTATCACTATATATGATTTTAGATATTTCACACAAGAATATTAAGAAAGGATTACAATGATGCCAAAGTATCAATTAAAGATTATAAGATAATTCTATGATGGCTATGCTAGACAAAAGATTAAAATGAGGCCAAAGTATCAATTAGAGATTATAAGATAATGCTATGATGGCTATACTAGATACACTTTGTCTATGGGGATGGTGTTTTGTCTATGGAGCTGTTTTTCCCAAAACTGACTCTCCCTCCTCCCCTCCCTTCCCCCTTCCCCTTAAGAGCAACCTTTTATCATTTAAGTTATGCTTGGATGATGAGAGAACAAAAAAATATTGGGAGCTTTGAGCCATGATCCCACCCAATGGATAAGAGAAGAAAATGATGTATTTCATAAGTCCAATGAGTGCAAGGAAAATGTACAAGGATTGATAAGGCAACTTTTGTAACTACTACGACAAGGATGTTATGGCTCTCTAATATATATTATCTTATATTATCACATTAGAGGATCTAACTAACCCATTATTTCCTTTTTTTATTTTAATTCATAAGATTGAGTATATTCTAGTCTTATGAAGTTCTCTCTCTCTCTCTCTCTCTCTCTCTCTCTCTCTATATATATATATATATATATATATGTCTGTCTGTCTGCCTATATATATACATATAATATAAAATTATATATATAAGTAAAAAGAAAATAGGAGACCCATGATCGGCTCTCACCTATCATGCTGTAACTCTGAAAGCATTGTAAAGAATAAGCTCCTAAGCATGTGACCGCTCCAAGTCTTAAACAATTCATCAAGACACTATGGGGCCACTACCAGTGCAATTGTATACTAATCCATAAGCTACAGCCTTCAAGACCTATGAAAAAAACAAAAAAAACAAATGCAATACCTATACACCCACACACACTACTCTGCTACATGATATTGGCATGTCCATCCAATTTGAAAAGAGAGAAAAAAAAGAATGGGAATGCCATACATCATGCAAAGAGAATGAGATAAACAAGTAATGCATCAAATACAAAGAACATGTAAGAGGATGGATTCAATAAAAACAAAGGAATAAGTGACACTGAGAACAATGTGATACCCCTTGTCTTTTGCTTTGAACATGTCGTGGACAAATATATGCATGAAGAATATTGTAATCTCTCTCTCTCTCTCTCTCTCTCAGACACACACACACACACATACAAACACAACTCTTGTTTCTCCCTATTCCATGTTATAGGAAATGGTTAAGTAGAGACTCGCGAGGGTGTGCAGTGAAGTGGGCTATTCAATAGGTTAAAACTTTGAGCTATGAATCAACAAATTGTGAGTGCTCTTACACCTCATCCTAGAGGAGACAATATGTAAAAAATAACTTTAGATTTAGATGTGAGAATAGACATACCCTACCTATAAATTTTAAAATAGTGTATAAAATCACCCCTGCTATAAATATATTTCTATAAGTTTTAAGAATAAGAATACCCCTAATTTTGAACTCTCATAGTATACTTACATTTCCCAGGTGAACCCCATGAGGGAAAGGTGATGTCATCATCCCTATGGTACGAGCAACTTGTGAAAGAGCATTGTGTTCCTCTAAGATGCGGCATCTTACCACTTGGTTAAGGATGCACTTGCAACTCTTGTGTGGTCTTAGTATGACTATGAGTTGCATGTGGCATTCACAACTTGGTTGAGAAGGTAGTTGCAACTCTTGTGTATGAGTAGTATAGTATACTAGGAGTTACATGAGGCTAATGCTTGGGGCATGGATTTGAGAGCTTGCACGTATAGCTAAAGGAATGTGAGTCTCACTAACTTTGAGCTAGGGGAATTCTATAGATTGGTCTTTCGATTGGTTCCCACTGTCAATGAGCCCCTCATGTATGACCACTATCATCTACGATTTGAATTAGTGCATGGCATAAGTGTTTCTCCTAGTGAATGATATGGGCGATGTGACTTGAATGTGACTATGTAGAATAGTGGGTTTTGGTGGGGAGGACAACAAGATGAATAAGAATCTTACATCATAGAAATATCGATGATTACGAGACAGAGAGAGAGAGAGAGAGAGAGAGAGAGAGAGAGAGAGAGAGAGAGAGAGAGAGTACACTTTTGTTTTAAGAGCTAACTTTCGATGTAGGCACCTCTGGTAGTTCACTCATCAGACGTGAATATAGCATGGGGGTTTAAAAAAGGGTTTTTTAAAAAGAGAAATGGCCAAATTTTTACAAAAGTGTACTTGCAGAAGGGGTTTTTTAATTGGGATGTTGAAGTTTTTTATAAGATTTAGGGGCATTTTAAGTCTTACGATATATAGATAAAGTTTCTTTCTTTCTTTTGCATGAGAAAGACTTCGGTTAAGTATTCATGAATAAAACCCACGAGAGCAAGCTCAAAGCGAAAATACAACATGCATAGCATGAAATAAATTGCCAAAAAACTGCTCAAAATGAGGTAGGAAAAACCCAAGGTTGAGGCTGAAAATGCCACGGCAACTCTGTAGAAGAATCTGAGAAGAATGGAAAGCCTCTCCATTCCCTAAGGAGTTTTGATAATACCCTTTAATGCACTTGATATTATATGTGATTTTCATGTAGTGACCCCCAAGAGGTTGGTATTTGTACTTGACATATGGAGAGCTCTTTTCACCCACCTTATGTATTTGATGAGACCTCAGAAGTGTGAACTCCAACCACTATTCTATGGGGAGTGGTCTAGAAGATAATAAGGGCCTCAGATATACCAAGGCAGGCAAGGCTACCTCTACTCCAAGACCATGCTAAGGGCCTTAGCACATGGATGGGGCTAAGGGGCTTAGCACATGGGAAGAAATAGGATGGGAATGGAAAAAGAAGGTCCCAAGTGGTCCCATGCATATTTCTATCCTATTCCCATCCCACCATGTGCTAACAAAAAAGGAGCTAGGGATGAGTTTAGGTGTAAGAGGACACATGGCACCATTTCATGTGTTTAGGAGTGGGACAAGGACAAATGTCATCCTCCCATGTTGTGGAATCTCTAAAAAAGGGGAACCCATTCAAGTTGCTAGGGTCTAGAGGCCATGGTCCAAGATGGGAGAAAAAGTGACTACTCCCATTCTAGATCCATCCTAAGATGGGAGTAATGATGACAAAAAGATTCCCATTCTAAACCCATGCTTAGACTCCATTAATAGGGGGTTGCTCTACTCAAAAAGAGTTTGAAGAGGAGGAGCATGAGGCATGCTACCAGAAAACTATTTTTCACAACCAATCAAAATAAAGACACCAGTGAGTTTTGCATCTCAAAACATACACATGTGCCCTATTCAACACTAAATTACTCAATGAAGACACTGTCAATTGTGCATCTCAAAACACAGGACAGGTGCACGACTTTACACTAAATTAATCAAAACGGTCACTTGAATTCTGAAGAGTGAAGACGGGAGAAAGCTGAGCCTGTTTTTCTCAAGTTCAGCCGGTGCAAAATACACTAAGGGCGGTTTTTTTCTGAGGAGGGAGCGTGGCCGACAAGAGAGGCTTTTGGGGAGCGTTTAGAGGTTTGTGGGTTGGCGCGTAGTACCAGCACGGGTTGACAATTTTGCCAATCCATCATCACGCTCCTCCCGTGAGCACACTCAGACTGAGCTTGTACGCGGTGATGGTAGCTGCAGCCGAATGAGATATTGTAAAAGTCATGGCGATGTCTGAGCATCAGACACTTTCTCATCAGTGAGCGGCACCACAAGTCCACTGATTGACACGCCCATCCAAGAGAACCAATTCGATAGCATTTTTATCACAACCCCGAGTCACTCCAGACTTATACCCAGAAGCAATATTGATCCACTGCAGCAGCCATGGTTGACGCTACCTCCTTTTCTTCTTTGCTCATTCTGCTCGCAATCTCATTCTTGGGTGAGCATTACTTTGGTTTGGCAACCTAGTTCGTGTCATCAGTGTGCATGCTCTGGATGTCTAACCCGTTCCAATTCATGCGTGCAGGAATTGCCTGCGGAGCAGCTTATGCCGGACCTTTGTTCGTATTTGGAAGCTCGTATGTCGACACTGGCAATGTGAAGAACCCAGACTCTGCTCGCCCATATCCATGGTCGAAACCTTACGGGGAGACATGGCCAGGGAGGCCTTCTGGGCGCTACAGCAATGGCCATGTCCTGAGCGATGTCATAGGTAATATACTAACTATGGGATAGCTAGAAACATTTACTGGCAAACAGCATAAGCTGAGAGCTAGACGTTTTCCCTGGAATTGGGCGTCGTGATACTGATCAATCAGCCACGAGTTGCATAAGAGTTTAACCATTGAGCAATCTGATTGTTCCTTGATGATACATTTTAACGATCTTGCAGGCACTGCTTTGAATCTCGCTCTACCTCCAAGCTTTGCACAACGCGTTTCTGGGCTTAAATCTGCAGCAGGTCTGAACTTCGCAACTGGAGGAAGCGGGGTTCTTTCAGCTTATGGATATCCGCCTATTTCAGCTCAGATCGACACCTTCCAAAGCGTGGCTTCCACCTACACTCCACAAGAACTTGCTTCTGCCGTCGTGCTTTACGCTACTGCCGGAGACGATTATCTCTACTATCTCAATGTACAGAAAGCTCCATTGACGGTGAGTTACTAACCTTGATAATCAAGCGCATTGCTCAGATACTCGTGAGAGGTGATCGTTTCGATTTGGTATACGATCTCCACTTTGCGTGCCACATCCTTGAAGGTTACCCGAAAGGTAAAGGGTGGCTGATCGGCTGCCTCGCCTCGCAGGGTATATATCCTCTCACTGTGAATGTGGGAAAGCAGATTTCTGTCGATTTGATCAGGCTTTATCAGTTAGGCCTCCGCAAATTTGCTTTGACTTACCTGCCGCCCACGGGTTGCCTCCCAATCGCAACTGTTGCGAGCTCTTTCCAACGCTGCAACGACAGCTGGAGTGCTAACATAGCCCAACCCCACAACGCGCGAGTGTTCAAGAACGTGCTAGGATTAAGGCACTACTTCAAAAACGGCACGATAGTTCTACTGGATCTCTACTCAGCGTTCAGCTCGGCACAGGTCGCTCTTGGTACGTGGCTAGAACGCTGGGCATGATTATCAACACATCTCAAATTGCTCTCGTATCTACCTTTTTCCTCGTCTTTACTGCTGATGTCGCTCCTTGTTTTTTATGAGAAACGCCTTGTCCTGGAGAAAAAAACACATCTGCACGCCATAGAAGCGGCTCAATACTCTTCTTTCCTATCAATCTTGTTTGAATTACTTTTCTTCTTCTTGAGAAAAAACACAGCAACGCAACGATCTGTTGTAGCAGGATCGGGGCTGAAGCCGTGCTGCGTCGGAACAACTCCTGCCAGCAAGTGCAGCAATCTGGGTGCCGGAGGGAGGCCTGCATATGGCTTATGTACGAATCCAGTCGCACAGTTCTACTGGGATGATATGATTCATCCGACAGAGGCAGGATGGCAAGCCGTGGTGAAGCAATTGCAGCCATCCCTCGCGCAGCTCAAGTAAAATCTAAAGCTACGAGCCAATTTTTCATGTTTAGCAGGCAAGTGGGTTCTCATCGGCAAGTGGGTTCGTGATGAGATGAGACAAGCATTATATTCATGTTCCATTGCAACAAACACTTTCAAAAGGCGTGTAACGCTCTTCTTTTCCTCATTCAAACACTTCTCATAACTACACATGCTTAAGCAATATAAAACATAGCAAATTCTTTTTCTTGTGTGTGTGACGCTCGTATTCAAAAACACATGCTTAAGCAATGTAAAACATAGCAAAATCTTATTGCCCTCTCGTATCAAGTGTGTCTAGATGGTGGTGACCATAACAGGAAATGAAAACTGAAAATCCAAGACGTCCGGTCCCACTAATTTGCATGGCATTCACCACCATAAATTTCATTTGAAAATACCATTATATATGTGTGTGTGTATCTGAACTTTTAGAGGTAATAAAAGCAGCGATAACAACTTCATGTGAATGTTATTCTTGGCATAATGATTGATAACACCAATTTTGACAATATTACCAATAGTATATACACCAATAAAATATCTAATAATACTATCCCTTATTAGAATCATCCATAATACTATCCATAATATAATGTTTAGAACCTATAAGAATTCTTTTACCATTGGAATAATGGTTGTTATTGACGGTGTTGTTTTCGTGAACACAGTTTCCTATACCATAATCCTCTATAAAGTGCCAGCATTGTGGTTCATAGTTCCAACCCAATTATTGGATTGAGGTAAAGTCATACCATAATTCAGTCATGGGGATGATAAGTGAGTATTCGTTGTGCTTTATGGGTGTGGTTTGTATGCAAATATCTTGCATGTTAGAAAACCTATTGATCACAACTTTGAGTATCGCCAAATGCAATTTTGAACAAAGAGCCTTGAGTTTAAAGTTATTAATGCATGTGTAATAAGTGCTTCTGTGATTATCTATGTGAAGCAAGGACACAATGGATATATGAGATGCCAATGATGGTAGCAAAAAATGTTCCCCGGACTTACACTGAACAAGGTCACAAGAGAGACTCTTATAAATAAAAGGAAAATAGTGCACAACCATCAAAACAAGTTTTGACTAGGATGTAGGCTATGTGCAAGCCATAATTGCTGGTGCTACAAATTCTTATGATCAACTTGTAATTGAATAGAATAAGTGCACAACCTGTCAACCATTAAAACAAGTTATAACTAAGGGGTAGGCTGCAACAAATGTACCAACTACGAAGTCATGTGACAAGACACAAGTGATGGTACTACAATGCTTGTGATCAACTAGTAATTGAATGCATTGTGCATCTCAGCTTGAAGCTCTAAAAAAGTAGGCAACGAGAAACCACTAAATGAAGCTCATGAGAGTTCCAATCAAGCTTCATATAGAGCATTCATCTCTATCCAATCAAAGAGCCATTTCAAATAGTGGGGGTGAAAAGCTTGAGTCACATGGCCTAGAAGGGGACGTTGTAACCATTATCTATGACCATAACACAAAATGAAAACTTTAAATCCAAGACGTTGTGTCCCATGCATTTGCATGGCATTCACCACCATAAATTTCTTTTGAAAATACCATTTTGTGTGTGTGTGTGTGTGTGTGTGTGTGTGTGTGTGTGTGTGTATCAAAGAGCAATTAAGAACTTTCAGAGGTAATAAAAGTAGCGATAACAACATTCATTTGAATGTTATTCTTGGCACAATGATTGATAACACCAATTTTCACTAGTAGTAACACCAATATCTAATAATACTGTCCCTTATACGAAGCATCCTTAATACTATCCATAATATAATGTTTAGAACCTATGAGAGTTCTTTTACCATTGGAATAATGGTTTTTATCGATGGTGTAAGTTTCCGTGAACTATCATGGTTTCCCATACATATTAGGAAAAAAGGAAGCTCATTTTGGGGCCCAGAGAGAAATTTACTATTTCTTCACTTTTCTTTCCTCTAAAACAATAAAATATGACATAATCCCACTGATGTAGGATGCAAAATTTGGTATTTCTGACATCATCAACACACCCGAAGTGGGCCAAAACCCCCGGAAGGACTTTTGAAACGCCAAAAATGGGCCTATGGAGGAGCTTTAGAGGCCTGAAAAAGGCCTAGAAAGCCACCTGTACAAATGAAAGTGATTCGATAAGGTGGACCGGGTCCAACTTATCAAATCGCTTTCATTTGATCAGGTGGCTTTCTAGGCCTTTTTTGCCTTTTTCGGCCCTCGGGGGGCCCGTTTTTGGCATTCCAAAAGTCTTTCCGAGGGTTTTGCTCCGGAAACTTTGGAGAAGATTAATAATTCAATAGATTACATGATTACATCTCAAAGACTCCTTTACTTCATACTACATCTCAAGGCCTCCTTTCCTTCAAGGGGCTAGTTCACATTGCTTTGAGCAGGTTGCATTTTTGAGATCCCTGATTGCTGCTGAGCCCTCCTTGCTCCTTTCCTTGCTTCTTTCCCAAAGGGGGGCTAGTTTCTTCCTTCAAGGGCCTAGCCCCTCCCTTCATGTCACTTCCTCTTTCCTTGATTTGAGCTTCCTGGTTGCAGGCTTAGCCCTTCTTGCTCCTTTTCTAAAGGGGGCTAGTTCTTCCCTTCATGCTCCTTTTCCTCATAGTTAGGCTTGGGCTTGGCCTTCTTCAATTTAAGCTCCTTGTCTTTTACATTTTTTGCCCAAATGGCAAATTGAGTTGTAACATCTACTTTCTCGTTGTAGATATCTATACCACGCAAGCACATTTGATCAATCCATGACCTGGGCAATGGCAAATGGCATTCTGTACATAGCGATATTACATGCACAAATACCCCAAAGCAAAAAGTGTGCACATGGTGGTAGATGCCTGGGCCATCGAATCATGCAATCATCTATGATGGGGGTATACAGACCATGCATTTTAGACCCTGCTGCATAGTAGGATAGGCATTCGATTTAACTATTACGGCTGCCAATACTGCAGTCTTGCTCTGTACATGATGAAGTTGCTTCTTGATTCCTTCCTCCCTCAACCTAAGGTTGCAGATGTTCTCCTTCATCTCCTCCACTCTTTGCTCACTTTTTGCATCATCCCTCAGCATCATCTATTGAAGCTGCTTAAATTTCTCAAAAACATCAACATGGGCCATTTCCAAGACTTTCACTCTAGTTTGAAAATCTCTCATGATGACTGCATTCTTTTCAAAAGTATCGAAAGCCATGGTAAGCTCATGCAAAACCCTACTGTAATCTTGTTGTAGGGTCTTGTAGCTTACTCTTTGAACTACCAATAGTGTTTCGAAAAAACAACCCCCATCGTGGCTGATGCAACTTTCTCCACCATGGCTACTCTCTACATCCTTCCTGGCCTAGAGAGATGCCTAATTGTCTTCTCCACCCTAGCTGCTCTCTGTCCCATCATGGCCTTGAAGCTCTCTCATAGTTCCTGCATCACCGCTCTAGAGCCGTTTGTAAAGACCCTCCTTCTTGGCTCTCTAGTCTTCAAGCTCCATTTGCATCATTGCTAGCTCCTTGTCCGTGATGTCCCCATCACTTCTGAATTCTTCAAGCCTATCTCGGAGCTCTTTGATGCACTTCTTTGCTTCTTCTCTTCTATGCCTTCCCATGTCAACCATTTTTGCAACGGCCTTAGCTTGCTCTTGTGCCTGCAAGCCCTTGCTTATGCCTCCTCTACCTTGGCTTCTGCACCCTTCCTGAGAATTCTCTCAAGTTGTGCTGCCTTTGTTGCATCAATGGCTTTCTCTTGTAGAAAAGTCACCTTCTTAGACATCTTCTTATTGTATTGCTCAAAAATGCCTTTGAGGGTAAATGTCATCAGGTGCATTGCAACTTCACTGTTTTGAGATGACAATTTGGATTTGCCATCCATGTAATTATTTAGGTTGGTTATCATGCTCTTGGAGATCGCCCTTGAGAAAGATACATCACATCCTTTTAGTTGCTCTATTGCTGCTTGAACCAACTAGAACTTCATGGTTCCTCTCATATCAAAAAAGAAGTGCATTGTCTTCTTCAGCACATCTTGGAGGTCTATTGGCAAGCTAAAAAAGTTTGACTCCACCATGTTTACTAATTTGAGCATTGGGGTATACAGATAGAATATCATGTCTCTTCCACTGCTTCTCAAAGAAGTGTGCTTGCAAATTGCCTCTAGGAATGCCTAGCGTAGTTTCAATCATGCTTTTTAGTGATAATCTTCTGACCTTGATAGACAATTTGCCCCTCCTACGTTTACATCATGTACCACCAACCTAGTGAAGTTGCTGAGAGCATCCAAATTGGACTTTTGAAGAGTGAGTGAGGATCTCCCATATGTCACAATTTCAAGATCAGGTGAGGAGAGGCTCTCACACTTTGCTACAAAGGGGGAGGAAAGATTCTGTGAGGACTGTGTAGGGTCCATGATTATGAGAGGGGATAGAAATTGTAGGAAGAGTGCAAGGGAGATAGAAATGATCGAGAGGGATATAGGCTGAAGGAAGAGTGCAAGGGAGATAGAAATGGTTGGGAGGTATAGAAGATGAAACAGTTAAGGGAATGGAATGGTGGAGGCTTAAGTTTGTAGCCTGCCGACTACACGATCAAGGTGAGAGCCACCGTGGTGGTTGGTTTGAATTTTGATTAATTCAAGACGGCAAGACTACCTTGCATGGTAATGAGTGATTAGAGGTGGTGGTGTCTAAGATTACCAGCCACGTTTGTGGTGGTGGGGCTAAGATACCACCGGGCTAGTAGTTAATTACTAGCCACCGCAGGGGCCCACAATTACTCACCTTCAAGTTACCACCACCGAGCTTGCATGCATGATTACTACTACAAGTGCTATAAATTACTAGTCACCGGGCTTGCATGCTCAGTAGAGTACTAGAGTGCATGGTACTCAGTGATTAAAGGTGATTAGGCTTCATGATTTACTTTTGTGGCAATTACTGCCTCTGGTGGTGGTGTCTCTCATCGTCTATGGCCACCATCAGACTAGTAGTTAATTACCACGTTAATTACCACTAGGCTGGCAGTTAATTACCAGCCACTGTAGTGGCTTGCAGCTACTCACCCACATGCATGATTACTATGAGTGCAATAAATTACTAGCCACTAGCTTACATGCTCATTAGAGTACTAGAGTGCATGGTAATGAGTGATTAGAGGTGATTAGGCTTCGTGATCTACTTTTGTGGTAAGTACTACTCGATAGTGGTGTCTCTCATCATCCATGTTTGTCATGGCTAAGATTCCACTGGACTGGCAGAGTTAATTACTAGCCACCGCAATGACCCACTTATCGACCACCGGGTGTTTGCTTCATGATTACTAGCCCCCGTCTAGGGTGACACCTAATATTCCACCACGGTGGGCAGCAATTAATATGGATTGAACCACAGGCTACGACCACTACCACGGTGGCTCGAACTTTATAAATTTATATAAGATCCATGGCATTTGGCATTTTACTATGGTGCTCTCATCCCGCCCCTACTTTGCGTGACTTTCAAGCGCTCTGCTACTTTTCTCCACACACCCTCCTCTAGGTCTTTTCCACCCATGTCTATTGCCACCACCCCTCGATGCACTATGATTCCAATGTTATCTACCTTCTCATATAAAGTGATTGCATTGCACTCACTAGAGTAGAAACGCTGGCACAAGTGGACACCCTCCATTCCCAAGGTCAATTCCTCCCATATCTGCATGTCACTACCTTAGAAGACATGCTCAACTCTGGCCTCTTTATGATTGTGTTGTATGGGTTTCCCCTAAATGTTGGCGAAGGCCTCAGGATTTTCACAACAGAGTACTCTCGACTTGCTGGGGGGGCCATAAGCTGAGTCCTGGCAATGTGCATGGTCTTGGCCTCTCCATCCTCTCCTCCATTGGCTCCCTAAAAAAATTCAATGCAACAAGTTGGGCTAGTGGCAATACTAAGTTGTACAAATTTCCTCTGGCTCAAACAATCCTCATAACCAATCAGCGATGGCTCGATGTAATCTTTTGGCTTCTAAGGATCTCACCGATCTTTTGACTTGCTGGATGTAATGTTTTGGTCTCTAAGGCTCTAGGCAATCGCTGAGTTTTTATTACCTTTATGTAATCTCTTTTTGTTCAATTTGAGGCTCTCAGTATGCACTGTTGTTAACTTTTATATTTGAATGGTTATGGTTGTTAGATGTAATCTTTTGCCCTTTAAGGCTCTCAGCAATTGTTGAGTTTCTATAAATGTAAGATCCTCTATTCAATTTTTGCTCAATATAAGTTGTTAATTTTTATATAACCTGTTATTGGATGTAGATGTTCATTGTAATCTCTTTTGCTCAATTTTCACTCAATAAATTGTAGTTGAGTATATGGATGGCACCATCGGGCCTCCAGCCACTGCAGTGGCTCGAAATACTTTTTCCCTCATTTATATTTACTGCAACAAAGACTAAAGTACCAGTAAAGTAGGACTATGATTTCCTTAGTTTAGGAGAAACATAGCGCTAAAATAGCTCATACATCTAGAAAATTACAATTAAACTTTTAGAAAATGCAATTGACAATATGGCCCTTGAGGGCCCCCCTCTAGGGGCAAGGGCCATATCGACATGCATTATACAATATCCAGGATGCCACAGTGGATAGATATGGCATGTCGATATGTCCCTAGAGAAAACATGCATGCCTCGAGATCTATAGAGTGCTCTAAGATGGATGGAACCTATGTGGAAACATGATGAAGAGAGTGCTCATGACATGTACCTCAAGTCAATTAGGTTCCAAGATAGATTAGCTTGGACTCATAAACAGAATCTTGAGTGAATGTACATTTCTTCACTTGTACTCAACAATACATGATAGACCT
Source organism: Dipteris shenzhenensis (assembly GCF_047967505.1). Lineage (NCBI taxonomy): Eukaryota > Viridiplantae > Streptophyta > Polypodiopsida > Gleicheniales > Dipteridaceae > Dipteris > Dipteris shenzhenensis. The sequence goes on along the minus strand of NC_141627.1, from coordinate 37,210,471 downwards.
CTTATATAGAGAGTGCCCTTTGAATAGTCAACATATGTGGGATCCTCTGATCCACATCTCTCCTTGTGGATATCCTCAATCCACATATCCACATCATGTAGTCCACATCCTATGTTGGCTACTTTAATACATTCCTATACCATACCTTAGCCTTTAATCTATGTGCTCATGGCACCATATCTCAACACCTCCCCTTGGTACCATGATCCATTGACTCTACTACAAGGTGGTCAGATGTGAGTTTACATTCCATCATCTCCCCTTAGTGCATGCATTGCTACCATGGAAAGCAACCCTTGCCCTAGCAATACTATGGGCTATTAAGCAATACTACGAGTGAGGTAGCTACATCAAGAGTAAGCACACCTCTTACAATCACTTTGAACAAAAGGCCGGTTTGGCCTTACACTTGAAAGCTTACATTCCAATTCATCATCAAGGCTCTATTCTGAGCCATTGGATTCACCATCCACATAAGAGTGACCTGCATTCATCCGCACTCGCATCAATATCATTTCCAAAATTCCTTTGAACCTGTATTGGAAATATGAAGCTGGGAGATGAACAAATTGAACAACTATGTTGAAACGAATCAAAGAATTCAAGTCTAACAAGTAAGATGAAAAGAATCAAATTGAAATAAAGCTCAGAAAGAATGAAGTAAGAACATTGAAACAAAGTTCAAAATGACAAGAAATCAATAATTCATTTAAAGAGGTGTTGCTCTTAATATCCATGGAGCTTGTGGGTAACTCAAGTTTACTCATGACGTATGGTTACTACAACTACTCAAAATTGTTACAACATTCACGGAGCTACTTCTTATATAGGCTTTTATAAACGTATTGACGAAATGGACTTCAACATGAGTTTCGCGTTCAATAGCCTAATGAATGAAAAGTGCGTAGTCAAATCCTACTATGTGTAATTATACTATATTCCTCAATGTTCTTTAAATATTCCAAACTCCGCAAGCCAATACGATTACGATTAATAACCTCGTTGCTTTCTCAATCTTCTTTAATTATTATAGACTTTGCAAGCCGATATGATTATGATTAATAGCTTTATTGCATGAAACACCCACTCAAACCCTTAAAACAGCTAAACCTCCCCGACTACGCCCTCCCGACTATGCCCTACAGCTTAAATTCCTCTCCACAACACATTACTTGATTAATCGTGCCACTTGATTCACTAGTGGCATGTAGGAATATTTTCTCCAATGGAAGAACATGGTATACATGTGCTTGCAAGGGATGAAAGTAAGTGCCGAAGCTAGTGTCTTATACAACCATAGATATTTGCTTGTTCTCCATGCGATGAGCATGAAGATTCTCGAGATAGGCAGCCAATCATGAAAACGCTTAGGGATTTTCTCATACTGAAAAAGAAAGAACGCATAATGCAAACAAGCTAAGAGATCTTAAGGTTGGCGAAACGAATGGAGTCACCAAAAATGTAAGAGCCCCGCTTGATGACTTTGAAGTTCCTCTTCAAGAGGTGAGTACCAAAGCAGAATCTACCATGCATGCACGAAGTCCAATTAAGGTGGACTTTACAAAACGTGCCAACCAATAATAGACATTGGCTACCACAATCACCCAAAATATCCATGTAATACGACCCCCAAAACTATCAAAAATTATTTTTCCCAACTATGACCCCTTCCCCCCTAAGCCCTTCCCCCCAGGCAAGCCAAAAGTGCAATGATAAATAAGCTAGATTAGAATTACGTAGTTGAATGAAGATCCACTTGCCCATTTGAAGGTGCAATAAAATGGCCCACAAGAAAAAGCCACTGTGTTTATTATCAAACTAGTGTCCTACACAATAGTAATAAAGATTTAGCAAGCTTGCCACAGTGGCAATGTAATCCAAGAAAAATAAGTGTTGAAATGAGAGAGTTTCTTGATTGATCTTATCTTTTTATTAATCTTATCTTAACTACTATATTTCAAGGGACATCACCAAGGAGCGATTGTTTGTTTCCTATCCTACCCTTACGTGAAACACCTACTTCCAACAAGCTTGCTCCTACCACCAGATCTTTGCCTTTCACAACCCAACCTATATCTCTCATGTTGGCTTTAATAAGAGAAATAACAACAAATTCCCCCATGCCAATATCAAAGCGACTTTGAAAAACCACCTTATTCTGAACCTCCCAAACAACCAGTATGACTGCCACACGGATATATGGCCCAACATGCAACCAGAGTGGAAGGTAATGTTGCGAATGGCCAACCATGTCTAGGTTAAGTTGTGAAAGGTAAAGATCTGATGATAGGAGCGAGCTTGTTAGAAGTAGGACTTCACATACGGGTAATATAGGAAACAAACAATCGCTTGTAGTGCAAGCCAAGGGCGTCTGTCCATCTTAGGCCAATTTTTGTAAGGTCCTCTGTTTGTTGGGCTAACCACCAGCATAATATAATCCGCTGTTTTTTTTTTAAGAGGCATCACCAAGAGAGCGAGGGTAAGAAAAGAGGAAGGGCTTCCCCTCGAACGCAAGGAAACAACCATTCATATACCATATAAACAATCCTACTATTTATCACGTGAACTTTCAATGGAAGATTAGGTGGGTAACTAGCCTCACTCAACATCAACTCCTTGACAATAGGATGAGTGACTGAGCCATTCTAAAACATGTGAAGAAGTACTATTGGCATAGTTGTGAGACCCTTGATCACTCTTGTCATGGAGCACATCACTACAATCTTAATCTAAAACTTGGATCCTACTGTTTAATGAAAATATCATATAGAGGAAAAAAAGAATGAAAAAAATATAAACATGAGACACGACATAGGGTCCATCAAGACTCGATCCTCCCTGCAAATATCCGAGGTAGTGTTTTATTATTGCCTTGGTGATGTGCAAAGATTTGCGTCTTTTGGGAATTGAATCCCAACAAATACATGAATAAGACTACACTCACAAGAGCTCATAACTCATCCTTAGTTGCAACCTAAATAATATTGTGTCATGGACTACAACCATACGAAATACCATCCTTCGATCTCACATCCCATGTGGCATCTCTACTACTGATTTCGAATCTTACTTGCATCGAGAACATGCATCAAAAGAGAGAAATGTTGTAAGAATTCAGGCTGAAGCAACATCGATAAAATTAGAGTCCAATAGTATCGACTAGGTACTTTATTGTAACAATCATCGGGACTGTGTTGATAATTTAGGACATCAATTGAGTGCTAGTTTTCAACACTAGGTGCAAGATCTGGGTTTGTAGTTGCTGCGAAAATTATAACTTTATCATCAGATTGAGTTGTCATTTCAACAATTGGCTCAAAGCGGTAAGGGTATATAGAATTGTCATTATACAAGATCCGTAATGGGGTTGATACATTTTCATTGCCACACTGTATACATATCTTTCCGGTTGCAGATGACCACACTTGAATTGGTCTTTGAAGGACCTTTGAAAGCCATGCAATAGCAAATCTATCTCCCTGAAGACCACCGCATAATATCAGAACACTCATTCGTGTAAGGTATTTGTCATGTGTATTAACTCCATGTTGTTCACATATGAAGCTCAAATCCAAATATGTGCTGAAACAGTTTATTTTGTGCTAGTCATTGTTCTGCAAGCTCGAAACAAAATTTTGGATTGTTACAATTCAAGGTAGATCCCAGATCCACAATCATCTCCTTGATTATCTCAATCTAGTTGTTCAAAGGTCATCCCGTTTTTCAACAAGTACATGACTGTGTCAAATAAACAATCCCTTGGTGTGTAGCCATAATGCATGGCACAGCTTAAGTTTTTTTTGTGCAAGATGTTATCAATTGTTTTGTTTGGGTCCATTGTTGTTGTTTTGACGCCATGCTCACCTTTTTTTCCTTAAAAGAGAAAAAAACTGTCAACAGAACTATCTTTAAAATTTTAAATGAATCACTTTAATGTCCTTCTAGAAGCCGTGCATAGCTTAGTAAAGAGAACAAAAAATAACTAAAACAATGAAGTTTTTATAAAGGATATCTCCTAGATCAGTAATTTTATGCAAAGTGTTGATGGCAACTTTTCTTTTCTTCTTCAAACAAAACACACTCACACATGCAAATTAAAAACGATCACCCTAAACAATCCAAATTTTGCTTACCACTTAAGAAATAGTGTAAACTTATAATGTTGCACTTATATGGATTGTCAAGTGTGTCCGCTCGAACGTTAGGTTCATTTCTTCTATTTTATGTGGAATTAATCACTGCAAAAAAGACGATAAAGTTGTCAATACAATGTACCAAAAACATACAATTAAGTATTAATATTTTGAGAGACATGGTAATAGAAACGAGAGAAATGGTAACCAAAGTGTCACTTGGTGAAAGAGCGTGCTAGAAAGTCCCAATAGAGCATGTTGAATTCTGTTTAGACCGATAATCATTGGTGAAATTATGTTCAACCGTGCTTCCTTTTCAAGCTTGTTTTGTTGCGTTAGAATGAGTCCACAGAATCAATTTGTGAAAGAGCCATCAATCTGTTTATCCACAATTTGTGCAAGAGCCATCAATCTGTTTATCCACAGAATCTATTTCAACTATAGGGCTAAATACGTACTCATGATCAAATTTGTGTGTCTCTAGGGTCGTTTTGTACTCATCAGACGAGGATTTTAGGCATCTCTCACTATAGATCTTGTAAAGCTGGAAGTACTCCATCCACCAAGTAGTGTGTATATTGCTTGCAAGTTGCCAAGATGAAATCAACAGATAGGCTCTTTAATCAATCTATTCTTTGTTCATGCAAGGTTTGCGATCATAGCAAGCATTAGAACTCATGATTTGATGGAAGGCATGGCTGCTTTTGCGATTCACCCACCAGTTCCAAGAAGGCGATCAAAGCCACACGGTCTGTCCAAAGCAACTTCCTGGGAGTTCACCAAAGACCCTTCGGAAGATGGTAGCTGAAATCAAGGATTTCGAACATGACCTTCTGTGTGGGTAAGCATATTGGACAACTCAAGTCTCCATGGATGAATGTCTTAGCATGCAAACTATCCAAGCACTCGACCAAGCATTGAAATAGCAGTGGATTTTCATTAACTCGCTATTCATCCATCCCTTCGCAATACTTTCCCTGGCCCACTCCATTACATATGCATAATAAAGAGTCTTTGGTTCGAGAAGAAACTTTAAACGATACTAGAATTTGACAGGCGATCCATCTTTCTCCTCCACCAATTGGATGACATGGTGGTCACCGTCAAATTTGCCCTAAAATTGTAGGGCATGGTTCCTCTCCTCTTTAAAACGATAAAACTTGATGACTACCTTCTTGCCATTGACGTCAACCGCAGTTGTGTCCTTGGCCGACACCACCACTCTCCCCTTTTTTACACTCAATTTCTTTCCAAGAAGGAACCTGCCTTTGCATAGATGCAATCTCTCCAAATATTTAGGAATTTCTGTTGTCACGCCATGTGAAACATTGGCACAATCCACCGCTATAATGCCTTTGTGATATGGCAAGTCGGATTTAGCCCCATTTTCGCAGAGATATTGGACCACCATGAAATTGTTAAGCTCTGCGACAAAGTGGAGGGACGTCTCACCTGCGTCGTTCTGTGCATTGGGGTCAACTCCACATGATATCCAAATCTGAACAACATTGAGAAGGTCTTTTGATGATTTTCTACGAAGCCTAAAATATTGCTTAAGTCAAGGATTCGTCGCAACTGTTGTCCAAATTTATTTCCCATGGCTGCTAAGTCTTCCTCGAATGCCCCCATCCTCGACCTAGTTCTTTGTTGTAGACGTCCTCCGATGCTATGGCCAAATCCTTAATATACAATAGCCATTAGAATCAAATGAAACACTTACAAGGTTGAAAGATTTGCCGGACCATTGGAATAGTCGAGTTGTGGGATTTGGATTACTCATGGACTACTAACGTTTGGGTTTCAGAATTCTACAGAGCAATTAGATTCAATCACATCCAATTTCACCGCCAATACCAAGGCTTGGATCCGAAATTTGGAATTTGAATCCGAAGTTATTTGATGATGTATCCGGCCTTGAATCATATGCTTGGGGAAACCAAATTCAACGCTTCTCCTTGGAAGATGAAACGTTTACACAAGATTGACCATTACTACAACACACGAAGATAAAGAGAAACCCAGCCAAGAGGAATTCCAAAAGGACTGAAGCCAAACCGACAAATATATTAAGAATAGTAGAGGTTAAGAATTTTAAAAACTCCTAATAAAAATTCCTTAAAAACTAAGAATAATCACAAAACTCCCACTAAAGCACTATCTCTAGGAGAGCCAATGCTAACAAATTCTTGGGTATACATTATCATGCCAATAACATTACAATAGTGTAATCTTAACATTACAATAGTGTAGATTACAATTAGTAAGAGAGGCCAAAGAAAACGAGCGAGGTGGGAGAGAAGGGCTAAGGGTCCAAAACCTCAAATTGCCCCTTGACATTTTTATTTTGTTTATCCCTCCTTGGAAGTGAGGGAGGCAAAACCAAAGAAGATAACTTATTACCATGGCAAAGTAAGCATCACCAATGCTTTTGTTGCAACCAAACGTAACACCAACCATCTCAACATTCATACTTGGAAAAGAGACCATTTAATCATAGAAGGGTTAAGGGTCCAAAACCTAGCCTCAACAAAAAGACCCAAATTGCCCCTATATATTTTTATTTTGTTTATCTCTCCTTGGAAGTGAGAGGGAGGCAAAACCAAAGAAAAGAACATATTACCATGGCAAAGTAAGCATCACCAATGCTTTTGTTGCACTACAAGAAGAGCCTCTTTTGAAATGAGGAAGGTCTAGTATCAAGAAATTGTCTTTTTCTATCCCTTTTCATTTTCTTTCAAAGATGGTCACCGCCACAATAAAACAATAACCAAACCTCACTTCGCAAAAACCCCACTTCAAAAGCCCACCTACAAAGCCTTTATAAGAATAGTAATTGTATGTACGAGCCATTTGAGCACATCCTTCCTACACTCAAAAGGTACACTACATCTTTTAGCATGGGCAAAAACCTAGCCTCAACAAAAAGACCCAAATTGCCCCTATAATGTTCACAAGTCTAGAATCATGTCTTAACCATTCTAAATTCATTTCATGTGCATGTGAGGAAACCTATCAACCACAAAAACTTCTTGTAGTACTTTGAAACAAGTTAACAAAATGGCCGCATCTTCCAAAAACAATATAGTAGCTTTGAATGAAGCCACCACTCTACGCAACTATCCACAACTAATATGGGTTGGTTTGAAAGGAGCTTGAAATTTGTCATTCCATCCCTCCAGGAAGCCAAAAGAATCAAGCTAATAACATTACAATAGTGTAGATTACAATAGTATTTAAATTAGTAAGAGAGGCCAAAGAAAGCATAAGGCGAGGTGGGGAAAAAGGGCTAAGGTTCCGAAACCTATTGCCTTTGTAAAAAGACCCAAATTGCCTTTGGATATTTTTATTTAGTTTATCCCTCCTTGGAAGTGAGACCCGATACTTTGATGGGAGTTAGAACATAGCAAAAACACCAACCATTGTCTACGCAGAACCAAAGAAAATAACCTATTACCATGGCAAAATAAGCATCACCAATGCTTTTGTTGCAACAAAACGTAACACCAACCTCTCAACATTCAAACTGGGAAAAGAGACCACTTAGTCAAGCACTACAAGGAGAGCCAACAAAAACAGCCTCCTTTGAGATGAGGAAGATATAGTATCAAAAATTGTCTTCTTCTATCCCTTTTCTTTTTCTTTCAAAGATGGTCACCGTCACAATAATACAATAACCAAACCTCACTTCACAAAAGCCAACACACACAAACAATAACCAAACCCCACTCCAAAAGCCCACCTACATTGGCTTTATAAGTATAGTAATTGTACAAGCCATTTGAGCACATGCACCCTATGCACATCAAGCACAAGAAAATCTGGAGCCTTCCAATCAAGCCTTACAAGCAGCTTGAGCTGGAGACTGGACAATAGACCCAAAATTCCAATTTCAAGAGAAATATACGATAATCACAAGATCAAACAGAAAATACACGCAGAAATGGCACCCAGAAAGGATGCTTCAGCTTTCCATGATTTTTTACAGTAAAAGTGAAATAATCAAACGACATGGAAAGAAACTGACTTACTAGGTTTAATATGAACAGTCCTCAGACCAAGACCAAGCTGCATGCATTAGCCTGCAATTAGGAGGGCTGACTCTCTGAATTTTTTAAGGAATATACTAGTAAACAGTTGTAATTGAAACCCCATCAAACATGTTAAGCTAATTTGACGAACAGAAGTGTCATGAGGAACCTCCCAAAGAAGTGATAGGCGCCACAAGCTGAACAATGGGGTTGCCACACGACATTTATCAAAGAAAGCGGAGTAAGTTACAAAAGAAAATTTAAGCTGAATTTAGGATTCAAAATATTCTTGCTAAAATATAAGGGTTTTGCTTCATCTAAGACAACAAATTGCTTAATGTAACAGCAGCTCTCATGTTTGGCAGGGCCAGTCCTGAGAGCAGCAGGAGGTTACCAAAGGTGGCCTTAATCAAAGTTGCCAAGAACCAGGATTCAGCATCCTTCCGCTTCAGGCAGATTGCTAGGACTGAATCGCTCAAGACATGAGTTCCATGGGTACTTAAAATCCTCGTAAGGATTTGTGTAGAGTATCTGGTTCTGCCAAATAAAAAATACAACTAAATATGTACTCCCTACTGAGGACTACCTCCTGCAGTATGCACAAAGTAAAAGCTGCTGCCTACTCATGCAGGCAGACTAACGTTTTGCATAGGCTCAAGTGTCCTGGGAACACTAACGAACGTTACAAAGACGGCACAATAACGATGTATCTAACGTTCCAGCCACCAGCAAGATGCCCTTAATCTACTCAAAAGTAGCGGAAGCTGTACAATTAAACGTCACCAGTTATCCTCCACTAGGGTTGTTAACGAGTGCCTACACAGGCAGAGACAAGGTGGCAGATTTTGGGACTTCCTGCAACCAAAAATCAAACGTAGCATCTGCCTTCCTGCACAAGTTAGTCATAAACAAGAAACATCTGCTGTACTTCTCTCAGAACAGGTTTCAGCTTGCTCTTCAGACATCCCTCCACCTTCTATCATTAACACTCGTCTTCGCAAATCTTCCACCTCTTGCTGCATAATATAAAGGCGTTCTTTAAGCGTCATATTCTCCTCCTCCAAATGTGCAATATGGCTATCCTGGTCATCCATTCGAGTTTCCAACAAGTTTGGGCCATCATTGTGAGGTGAAGTCGCAGGGTACGTCATCACAAAACGGTTCAAATCCTGATCCAGCCTTTGCTCAAGCTGTTGCACAGACTGGACATGTGCACCTTGCTCAACATCACTTTCACTGTCATCGTCTTCCTTTCCAAGCTCTGAGTCCCTCAGGCGAATAAGCCCATTCATAGATCCATATCCATTCACACCCCACTCTTGGTTAGCTTCGTCCACTAGCCCTCTGCAAGAGGGCAAGGGAGACAGAACGGGGGTAGGTAAAATTGCAGGGGTAGCAGGGACGGGAGAAAGCAAGGAAGCGATACCTCCTGACTTCTTTGCACGCATAAGAAACGAGGTAGTATTTCGGGGGGCACCAGGAGCCCTGGCTGCAGCAAGCAGGGCTCGAGCACGGCCATGAAAGCGTTTGGGAAAGTGGCGAGAGGCCTTCAAGCGGTTCTGAGACTGCAGATCGAGCAGTCGAGGGGGCTGATAGGGAAGATGAGGGTGCTGAATTGGGTCTTGGGGCCAGGAATTCTTTCTTCGAGGCAAACGACGGGAAGGGTGTCGTTTGGGAGGAAGGGGTCGATTGAAAGCAAGGCGGTGGTGTTTCCAGGATGTGGGCTGAAGGGAGTTGAGCTCAGGGGAGAGGCCAAGGGAGGCGGGGGTGGGGGGGGGCATGGCAGGGGGAGGGGAAGGAGGAAGTGGGCGATGGTAAAAGGGAAGGATGGGAGGAGGGGAAGCAGAAAATGGGCGACAGGGAGCAGAGGAGGGCGAGGGCGATGGGGTGAAGAAGAAAATGCAGGAGGGGGTGTCGTTGGAGCTCTAACAGTTGGTATCGCTTTAAGAGGAACAATTGTTCTAAAGGGTTTAAATGTTCGTTGCGTACCATGGCCCGCCGTTTCAGGCGGCCATGCCCCTTCCTTCCTCCCACGTGTCTCTCATCCCCGCCGTCCTTCCCCACCTCCATCCTACCGCCCCCCCTTCCCCCTTTATTTTCTTTGCTCTCCCATAACCGCCTCGCACGTCTGGCCATTCGAACTTCAAAGTTCTCCTCTCTCTTCATCTTTCCTACTAATCTCTCTCTTCATCTTCCTAGTGGCTTTTGGCCTGGTCTCTCTCTTCATCTGATCTCTCTCTTCATTCTTTCCTACAATGACTTTTAGCCTAGTCTCTCTCTTCATCTTTCCTACAAGTGACTTTTAGCCTAGTTTCTCTCGTCATCTTTCCTACTAATTCTTTCCTACAATGACTTTTAGCCTGGTCTCTCTTTCTATATTGCCATGCCAATCGAACATAACCTGTAATAAGAGAGTCATCTTCTTCTCGAGGGATTGCTTGTCTCATATTGGGTGGTGGTTTGCGTATGGCACCAAGGTCACCATCCACTGGCTTTTAATAGATCGTTATCGAGCTTCAAGACACCTCATGTCCACAATACATACCTTCCACATGCACCACAATCACAAAGTCCCTTCACACACTCACATGGTTGCGTTCCACACAAAAATCCCAAATTTCTAAATTGAAGTCCTCATGTCCCCTTTCCACCTAAAACTCCCATGCCAATCTAACATAACGTGTAATAAGAGAGTCGTCTTCTTCTCGAGGGATTGCTTGTCTCATATTGGGTGGTGGTTTGCGTATGGCACCAAGGTCACCATCCACTGGCTTTTAATAGATCATTATCGGGCTTCAAGACACCTCATGTCCACAATACATACCTTCCACATGCACCACAATCACAAAGTCCCTTCACATACTCACATGGTTGCGTTCCACAATAAAATCCCAAATTTCTAAATTGAAGTCCTCATGTCCCCTTTCCACCTAAAACTCTTGTTTTTTTCCCATGGTCAAAGCCACTTAAATTTTGACAATGTTTCATGATGGTTTTTTAAAGTAGCTTATGGATCCTTCACAATAGTTTAATGAGTGTATGCCACAATTATAATTGATTTCAAGGAATGAAATAGGCTTTCCCTTATAAGGACCACATCATCTTATGTCCATCTTGTTTGTCCTACGAAGGGTTTTAAAACTATCCTCTATCAAGTTTCTTAAGTTTCTTAAGAAATCAAGTTTCTTAAGGGGACCTATCCTCTACCGGACTTAATGGCTATCTGGTACCTATTTGGCAAAAATTAATGAGGGAGACCTAGCTACACACTTTGTGGTTATAACCACCTTCGTACTCATTTTAAAGAACATATCAACCCACTCGCCTGATTCTTATCACCTTCATTTATAATGCCCATAGACTAGATGTTGGATGGTATGCATTATCTATGTCATTTTGTTTCTTTTTAAAGAAAAGACAGAGTGTATTTATTACGAGGGGTGATTAGTCCCTAAGCAAAACCAATTACAAACATTGGCCAAGCAAGATGCACACATCCCCTTGGCCCACGGTGCAAGCAGCTAGGAATAGTCTTGTTACCTAACTAGTGATAAGCTTACATTCCACCCAGTTGAGTGCATAGCTAGCAACCCGATCCTTTTCATATACGAGCTTGCTAAAATATTTGAATTAATTTCTAATGAGCCTTAGGATGGCAGATTCTCTCATACCTACCCCTAAAATACCATCCTATTTCGTCCATCCCAGGTAGAGATCAAAACAGATGCTCGTATGTAAGGCAAGTATGTAACTAGGGTGGATGGCAAATTTGAACAATCACCAATAAGAGCCATCCACTAATTCCTACATTTGCCCAAACTTGCATAGAAGTTAGACAGTTCCACATAGTGTCCAACCTCACACGAGGAGCCATTGATGCTTGGTCTTCCAAAGAAGAAACCTTGCCTTACCAAACACATAGTGCTTCAAGATGTCTTGGAACCTGGATCTCCAGCACTTACGACCCCTTCTTAGAGCCCACTTCCTATTCAAATCCGGCATTAAGGACTTATCCTGCAAGAGCAACCCATATACAACTTTAGCTATTAGCTTGAGCATTATGAACATCTTAATACAACTACATAACATGCATCATCACATCTATAAGTGTCACATGCATGCATGCATACATAGACTAACATGTGTGTGTGTATTTATTAATTTGTTTTATGTGTGCAAGAACATGCATTTTCATGAGCGCATATGCAAGGGGGGGGGGAGAGAGAGAGAGAGAGAGAGCTTGCAAGATGCCATTTTAGAAGTTTCATGTCAAGAGGATACCTCCAAGTTTGATGTGCACTCAATCCAAGGATACTTGAAGTAACTCAAGTACCTTCTTACGAAGATAAGCAGATCCTTTGTTTCATGTTCAAATTATTGAAATTGCTAATTAAAAATATTTGTTTTAGCTAGTACATACCAATCAAGTTTGTCATGTCAAAAAAAGAGAATGGCCTACATGAAAAAAAAACTTGTATTTAAAAAGGGAATTATTTTTTTACTTGTTCCATTATTGGGAGATCTAACATATGTTTGAGAAGATTTACAAATAGCAGTTTTCATAGGTTCACAAAATTCATTCCTCAATCAAATTTGACACTACTATTTTCCAAGGAAGAGGAAATCACCTCAACGAGTCAAATGATCACCTCAAAGTGTGTCCCAGGCTAAAAGCCAATGCAGGAAGATGAAGAGAGAGATTAGTAGGAAAGATGAAGAGAGATACGAGAGAGAGACCAGGCTAAAAGCCAGTGTAGGAAGATGAAGAGAGAGATAAGTAGGAAAGCTGAAGAGAGAGGAGAACTTTGAACTTTGAATTGCGAGAAAACGTGGCATGCGAGGCAGTTATGGGAAAGCAAAGAAAATAGAGGGGGAAGGGGGGGTCGGAGGATGGAGGTGTGGAAGGACAGCGGAAATGCAAGACACGTGTGAGGAAGGGGCCAAGGGACACATGGCCGCCTGAAACGGCAGCCGTGCTATTTATAAAGCATCCCCATGCAATGAACATTTAAACCCTTTAGAACAATTGTTCCTCTTAAAGCTATACGAACTTTTAGAGCTCCAATGACACCCCCCCTCCCCTGTCTGCTCTGTTCTCCCATGCATTTTCTTCTTCACTAGATTATCACCCCATCGCCCTAAATAATAATTTTGTAGGTAAAACTTTTGAATAGAAGCGCACTAAATAATACCACATCTATGTGTAAGATGATGGGTTTTATAATTTATAAAATCCATGAGAGTAATGAAAGTAGAGAGTTATAATCTTGTAAAAGTAGGAATAGATATATAAAAGAAGAGCTAGATGAAGATATAAAGTAGATGTAGTGATGTGACATTACACTCCTTATGGGATTATGAATAAAGCAACATTGCTTTATTTCAAACGAACACATTTCACAAATGCAATTATGGGGATGAGAACACCTAAAAATTTGCGTCTTCTAACAAGCATGTCCTCTCATGTAATTAAAGCATGTGGTAACAATAATTGGTGGTCACAAAATATTAGCTTTGGTCTTTTGAAATGATGTCAATTATTGGAGCTTAGAGGTTACACCCAGGGTTTAGAGGTGTCAATTATTGATGTTTATGGGTTACACCCAATGAAAGATTATTGATGTATATGGGTTACATCCAATGAAAGATTGCTCACCTTATATTAGCCAAAACCATAAGAATCTATAGAGTTATTTGTTGAATTTTGGCATGGTGGCTTTGAAGGATGCATAAGGTTTGGCATTAACTTTGGGTAGAAAGGGTTTGATTGATGAGAGCGCATCTTAGAGTCAAAATACTCCCTTCATGCACTAGTTTTTCCTTTTGTACATTCTTAACAAAAACATGTAAATAGTCTCTCATATGTTAGTCTGGTCTCTTTCTTCATCTAATCTCTCTCTTCATTCTTTCCTACAATAACTTTTAGCCTAGTCTCTCTCTTCATCTTTCCTATTCATCTCTCTCTTCATTCTTTCCTACAATTGACTTTTAGCCTAGTCTCTCTCTTCATCTTTCCTACTAATCTCTCTCTTCATTCTTTCCTACAATGACTTTTAGCCTAGTCTCTCTTTCTATATTGCCATGTCAATGCAACATAACCTGTAATAAGAGAGTCATCTCTCGAGGGATTGCTTGTATCATATTGGGTGGTGGTTTGTGTATGGCACCAAGGTCACCATCCATTGGCTTTAATGGATCGCTATGGAGCTTCAAGACACCTCATGTCAACAACACATATCTTCCACATGCACCACAATCACAAAGGCCTTCACACACTCACATGATTGTGTTCCACAATAAGATTCCAAATTTCTAAATTGAAGTCCTCATGTCCCCTTTCCACCTAAAACTATGATTTTTTCCCATGGTTAAAGCCACTTGATACTTGACAATGTTTCATGATGATTTCTTAAAGTACGATTATGGATCCTTCGCAATAGTTTAATGCATGTATGCCACAATTATAATTGATTTCAAGGAATGAAATAGGCTTCCCCTTATAAGGACCACATCCTATGTCCATCTTGTTTGTCCTACGAAGGGAAAACTATTACTATCAATCAAGTTTCTCTAGAGGACATATCCTTCACCAACTTAATGGCTATCCAGTACCTATTTGGCAAAAATTAATGAGGGAGACCTAGCTACACACTTTGTGGTTATAACCACCTTCGTACTCATTTTAAAGAGCATATCAACCCATTCGCTTGATTCTTATCTTCATTTATGATGCCCATAGACTAGTTGTTGGATGGTATGCATTATGTATGTCATTTTGTTTTTTTTAACAAAAGAGAGAGAGTATTTATTACAAGGGGTTATTAGTCCCTAAGCAAAACTAGTTACAAAAATTGGCCAAGTGCAAGATGCACACATCCCCTTTGCCCACGGTGCAAGCAACTAGGAATAGTCCTGTTACCTAGCCAATGATAAGGTTACATTCCACCGAGGTGAGTGCATAGCTAACAACCCGGTCCTTTTCATACACGAGCTTTCTAAAATCTTTGAAATATTTTCTAATGAGCCTTAGGATGGTAGATTCTCTCATACCTACCCCTAAAATACCATCCTATTCTGTACTTCCCAAGTAGAGATCAAAACAGATGCTCATATGTATGCGCCAGCATGCAACAAGGGTGGATGGCAAATTTGAACAATCACCAAGAAGAGCCCTTCGCGAATTTGCCCCATAGTAGAATGGCGACATCAACCTAGCTGTGTGGATTGCACCTTCGACCTTTGCCCAAATGTGCATAGAAGTTAGACAGTTCCACATAGTCTGTTGGACCACTTTTGTAGACCTTCCACATAATGGACACGTCGGGTTAGCCTATAATCCTCTTTGGAAGCCAACCTCGCACGAGGAGCCATAATATGACTACATAACATGCATATTCACATCTATAAGTGTCACATGCATGCATGCATACATAGACTAACATGTGTGTGTGCATTTATTAATTTGTTTTATGTGTGCAAGAACATGCCTTTCACAAGTGCATATACAAGGAGAGAGAGAGAGAGAGAGAGAGAGAGAGAGAGAGAGAGAGAGAGCTTGCAAGATGCCATTTTAGAAGTTTCATGTCAAGAGGATACCTCCAAGTTTGATGTGCACTCAATCCAAAGAGAGAGAGAGAGAGAGAGAGAGAGCTTGCAAGATGCCATTTTAGAAGTTTCATGTCAAGAGGATACCTCCAAGTTTGTTGATGTGCACTCAATCCAAGGATACTTGAAGGAACTCAAGTATCTTCTTATGAAGATAAGCACATCCTTTGTTTGATGTTTAAATTATTGAAATTGCAAATAAAAGAAGCCATGTTTTAGCTAGTACCATACCAACCGAGTTTGTGATGTCAAAAAAATAGAATGGCCTGCATGAAAAAAAACTTTGTTCTATTTAAAAAGGGATTTTTTTTAAAAACTTGTTCCATTATTGGGAGATCTAACATATGTTTGAGAAGATTTACAAATAGCAGTTTTTGTAGGTTCACAAAGTTCATTCCTCAATGAAAATTTGATACTACTATTTTTCAAGGAAGAGGAAATCATCTTTACGAGTCAAATGATTACTTTAAAGTGTTCTTCACTATAAACTCATGCAACCTAACATATGAGAGACTATTTACATGTTTTTGTTAACAATTTACAAAAGGAAAAACTAGTGCATGAAGGAAGTATTGTGACTCTAAGATGCGCTCTTATCAATCAAACACTTTCTACCAAAAAATAATGCCAAAATGCATCCTTCAAAGCCACCATGTCAAATTTTGATAAATAACTCTATAGATTCTTATGAGTTGAATAATCTTTCATTGATGTAACCCATATACATCAATAATCGTTCATTGGATGTGACCCATAAACATCAATAATTGACACATATAAACATCGGTTGTAACCTATATGCTCCAATAATTGACATCATTTCAAAATACCAAAGCTAATATTTTGTGACCACCAATTATTGTTACCACTTGCCTTATTTACATAAGAGGGACATGCTTGCTAGAAGACACAAAGTTTTAGGTGTTCTCATCCCCATGAATGCATTGGTGAAATGTGTCCGTTTAAAATCAAGCAATGTTGCTTTATTCATAATCCCATAAGCAATGTAACGTCACATCACTACATCTACTTTATATCTACATCTAGCTTTTCTTTTTTATATCTATTCCTACTTTTATAGAATTAGAACTCTCTACTTTCACTACTCTCAAGGATTTTATAAATTGTAAAATCCATCATCTTACACATAGATATGGTATTATTTAGTGCGCTTCTATTCAAAAGTATTACCTACACTAGTGTTTAACAAGAGTAGAAAGCACAGTAGTCAACATGGGACCAATGTGTATATGTAGAGTAGTGGTGAAGCTCCACATGAGAGCTCCTTGAGAGCATATTTGATTAATTTAATATTATAGGTATATCCAAAACACTTTTTCAATAAGTCTGGTCATACTTGCAAAAATGATCTAGAGAGAGAGAATCCTTACCACAAGGTTTGCATAGAGGAAGGCATTCCTTACAATATGCTTAGTATAGGGAGAGAAACTCCTTACCACATGGCAAGAGGAAGGATTGTATAAATACCCCATAATGCAAAGGCACCCACACTCTTTGGGTAGTGATTTCGATCCACTTTTTTGTTCTTGGCACCCTTGCTCTTTGTATCCATGCTCCCTCATCACTATCAATATGTAATAGCATGCTCTAACCCTAAAACTTCATAATCTACCCTCCCCTACCTCCTTTTTTAACCTTGCAATCTTTTCCTAACCCTACAGCAATTTCAGAAGCAGGTGAAACCTCCATCCTCCCTCCATCAACCTTCATGAACAATAATTCTTCACCACGAAATTTAATGCAAGAATTGCTTTCCACACTTGAGCCTACATCTCCAATTGGAAAATGACCTATTAAGGCCTATTGGTGAAAGCATGTTAACCCAATAGCCTTTTGTGCTTGTAAGGTTGACAAGATAGCATGAGTTTAAAGCACCAAAATTTGAGAGTGAATGGTCTTTTTTAATATATTTAATATAAAAATGTTTTTTGACATTATGTGAGTAATAATTTTCTTGCGTACCAAGTGCATATTGTGCATGAAAAATAACAATTGAAGTCATGCATGTGAACTTCACTATGAACTTATAGAGTAAGATGAAGTAACATAAGGCTTATGATGGCTGAGATGGTGCCTACATAATGAGGGCTCAGAAGGGGAGGGGATGGGCTCTACAGCTCCACCAAGGGGAGGAATGGGAGGGTCAGAAGAAGCAGGTTGGGGGGGGAGCTCAAAGGTCAAATAAGATTTCTACTCTAGTTGATGTGCCAAGGAGGTTGATTCAGAGAACATGAGAGCATGAATCAAGGGCAGAGGCTGGTTTCAACTCAAAGGCTATAATTTTACTATTTCTGTGTCTCTTTCTACCAACCTATCCATGTTTTTTCCTTTGTTTGTGCCTCTTTGATGGACAGCTCCAATTTCAGCATCTGCTTAATTTCTTCGCCTCCACAACAATCTCCCAATCATCAAATCTCTCTCTCTCTCTCTCTCTCTCTCTCTTTCTCTATCTATCTATCTCTCTTTCTTTTTCTGTGTGCGTAGTGGGAAACTTGTAAAAAGGGCTTCTACGAAGCTTTGCAAGTTTACCTATTGGCACTTTTCATCACAATGGTCATTTTTCTTTCAAATGAGAGTTTTCTTAAGCCTTGAGCTGGTTGTAATTTTTTTTCTAGCTATTCAACCATATATATGCTATTCCTTTGTCTACATGCATGTCGATAGAAACCTCAAGAAGTGGAGCAGTCAAAGCAGTGCAAGTTGTGCCTAAAGAAGGAGGAGTTCCATGAAAAGTATGGTTTAAGCTTCAAAAGAGTTGATCCTAAGGGTCTTGTCATAGTGGGAGTGGCTTGGTGTTGTATCCCTCACAGTATAGAATCTAGTGCAATAATATCTATCCTGAATTATACATAGATTTTATGCTATTTCACAATAACGTCTACGAAAATCAGCACCAAATAATCAACGGCATTTTGGAGGGCACATGCAAAGCAATTCAAATTGCTAGCCATCAAGGAAGGCAAGTCCAAGCTACTTGCATGGGTTTTTTTGTCATGTAGCACATAAAGAGCTTGAAAAGAGTGGCTATTTTGATAGCCACTACATGAATAGAGGTTGAATGGTGAAGGTATGTCGGATGAATGTCGATGCCTTCAAAATTGTAGGACTAGCTAAATCTAAGGCCCCCTATTATGTAGGGATGGGTCTGATACGACCACTTCTCATGAAAAGGATTGACTTGGGAAACAACATGAGGATTTCAAAAGAACAAAAGCCATCCCAAAAACTTTGTTGATTTAATGGGAAAAAACCATCCCAATTCTCTAAAATTCAAGTGGACAATGTCTTGGATGGTTCCAACAAAACCCATCTAGTTGCAATGAAATTAGCAAGGGGGAACCATGGATGATGTCTTTTATAGATGACATTCCATGTATAGGTGAGATGGGCAGGGTTGAAGCAACACCCATGCCTACTAGAGAATCTAGTAGGCATGCCAAAAGAATGGACAAGAGGGGTTTTATGCCACTTCATAGCCCAGATGCAGAGAAGAAGGTCAAAGTGTTTAGTTGATCACTTGGCCACCTCAAATTTAAATAAACACCCTAGAAGGTCAAAGTGTTTGTTGATTACTTGGCCACCACATATTTAAATACTACCACTAAGGAATTGGAAAAGGTGAAGACTTCACTTGTGGATGCCAATCTTAGAAAGATGAGTTGGGAATAAGTGAAAGGAATTGTCAAAGAGATTGGGATAGAAATGGATGCAACAATTGAGATAAAATTGAGATCTTTGCTACTCAACTCTCTAGATTCAAAGTTAAATATTGGGCTCAAAGCCACAATTTGAAACTACTCCAAGACTTTGGTGTTTCGGGATACTAGAGATGGTGACAAAGAAGTGTCTCTCTATCAGGTTTATGCATCTATCCTTGAGTTTAACCAATTTCATTTGCATGCATCCTTCTATTGACTATTCTCATTGTAATGTTTAAACTTGGCTTATGTTGTGTTCTTTTTTACATGTAATGGAGCTACAAGGATAGCATCATCTTGCTTTGGATATGCTAGATGGTATGTAAAGCAGGTGGCAGGTATCACCCCCACCTCTTGCACAACTTGAAGGCTATTGTGCAAGTTGTGGCATGTCTCTTCATCACCAAAACCTTATGATGTTGGTGCATGCAAGTAGAATTTTCATCCACTATGATTTGCCACAACATACATGGGTGGGGTTAGTGTGTAGGACTCCTACATGCAACCACGTGATCCAATCAACTATAAAGACTTTGGTTGGATTGCAATCTATAGAGTGACAAAAGTATTGATAAGGAGTTGTTTGGTGTATATTGATTGAGTGCACGTAAGAAGCATTTTTAAAGTTCGAATGTCTGAAGGTCATGTATAAAGCACATAATATTCAACATATCTGTGTTATTAGCACATATGTTGTTAGTATATCTATGTTATTAGAGCTAAGAAATTAGAGCTATGCTGAAGTAATGAAATCAAATATGCAATGGAAGCAAGGATAGAGAGATTACACAATTCAAGAGGTCAATATATCACATAGAATCATGTATCTTTATTCCTCAAGATCTCACAAAGCTGGTTCTCACTAACATGGACTACAAAGGCATCATTGAAGACCACCTTAAGTAGATATGAGATGGAAGTTACACCAAACTTCCGCTAATGTGTCTATCAAGTCTACCTTACCAAAATTATCTCCCTCAATCAATGGAGGATGTCTCAAATCAAGGAGTAGGTAGCCCCTTAGAAATGCCACTTAAGCTTACATATGTTGTGCTCTCCTAGCACATAGTTAGAACATTAGACAAACCACTCAAGACTCACTTCGATTGGTTTCTTTGATCATCCTCTCTCGATCAAGCATCTAATGGCTAAAAACTAAGTACAAGGAAGCTCTGGAGGAACTTTTCAACCATGTTTGCCTCATGAGATGCTATCTCTTTGTCATTTCTTTTCTCTTTTTTCTACTTACCCTCCTCATCCACAGCATCTTCTTTGGGTAGTCTTTGATGACATGTCCCTTTTTTTGTCAATACTATAGATCCTAGGTGCCTTCTTATTCTCTATGAGAAGTGCATTTTTACTCAATGCTATAGTAAGACATAGTAGCCTTGTTCACTTGCAATGTTGTCTCCTAGAGAAAGAGAGCAATGGATGCTAGATACACATGCTTCATAGGATGAAGGCAGACTCTAGCACCATTGAGTTGATAAATAAGACAATGGATGTCATTAATATAAGTTGATTAGTAAGACAACCCATATCATTAACATGAGCTACCACACTAATTTCCATCCAATATTTCTTGTTGTAGCATTAGTTTGACCAAAATTGGTTTCAATCTATTCCATGCTTCATTAGAACTTTGGGTAGAACTAGCTTGATGAATTTGATTGTCAAAGCAAGTCCACAAATGATGAAGGATGATGCTTTGGTGTTATAGCATACCCATTTGTTAAGTAGATCTGATAAGATGGGGCCCTTTTATCCACCCCATCAATTAAGCCCCAAATATCTCTATCAACCAATCCTTATTGCGTCTTGGTGCACCATGTGTGACACTTAGCACCATCAAACTTTTCACTTTTGTCAAGGAAGATGCTCAATGAACTTGTCATTTTTCACTAAGGATGTAAACTTAGAAGGGGAGGAGGTGTCCTTTAGAAAGGAGGACTTACCAGCTCCACTTTCACACCTCAAGGATGAATTCATACAAAGGGTTTTGCCAATGGACTTTATAACCTAGGCATTAAACATGGTCTTTTTCGGTCATGTTCACAAAGCAGTACATGCTAAATTGAAAACTTATGTGGTAGATCCAACACAATAGTTTGACAATCATAAAGAGAACTTGTGTCAACAAGATGTCCTCTACCTTTAAACTTTTTCTTCTCACAAAGATGTATACTTAGACTCTGCCACTAGTGGAAACAATCTCATAACCAAGAACTAATAGCAGTAGTGAAATCAAATTTATTCTAGAACTATGCTAAGAATGCATGAGTGTCTTGATGGCATCACACACACAATTGTTGCCAATGTCTTGCAGGTATTCTCCACATCACAACACTATCCAACAATAGGAACCCTTGGATAGAAATTGAGGTACAAAGTGAGCTGACATAAGCACCCCAAGAGACTTAATTTTAAAAAACAAAACATTGCCGTGATTATCTCAAGTCAATTCAAACACATAAACACAAAGTATTTGGAAACCAATGATCTCAAAGAGCCACTTCAAATTGAATGCATATAGAATTTTGTTAACCACCACACTACGGTTAACAGTTCATGTAGTATAATAGCAAGCAAAGATGTAGGAGAGAACGTGAGGATTAGCATATGACATTTTCCTTGGAGTCATATGGGCCCAAGTGGTTATAATATGAGAATGAGAGAGGTACATGAGAGTACAAGGGTTAGCCCTCCCTTCAAAAGGTGGAATGTATTTAAGGCCAAAAGTTTGACTTTGGTCTTCATTGTGTACTTGCAAGCTTTGGGAATAGAAGCTCTCTCTTTCTCTACATTCTCTTACATTAAGTCTTCTTATTTCCTCTTGCTAAGTTGTCTTGTGATTGCCACTATCCCCCTCCCCCATTCTCTCCTTCCTCTTGTTCTCATTCCCTTCTTTCGTCTCCCTTTCTCTTCCCCCCTCTCTCATTTCTCCCTCGTGGAATCACTTGCATACAATCCGGTAGATGCTTGGGTGACACAAGCATGAGGTTCATGCATATAAAGCTCCCACAAGGAGTTGCTCAAGGGTAGACACTTTAATGACATTCTTCCAAGATCCCTACGACATGTGAGCCACTGGTAGATAACACATTTTTGGCACCACTACCGAGGAGTTCGAGGTATGCTTTTGTATTGCACAATCTCTCTATCGTTACCCACCTATTGCACAATGCTTCTAGCTTAACTATGAGATCTTTTTTAGTAGAGTATAGGATGGGATTGAAGAACAAAAGTGTGAGTTTGGAGTAGGAAAGTTAGAAATTGTCATTTCTATCCATAGGGTGGTTTTCATGCATTTGAGCTTGTGTTTTTTGATGTCACATTGTAGGAATAGCTAGTGTGGGTGATTGCTAAAGTGTGTGTGGTGTTAAATCTCACTCAAAAACACTACAAAATGAGTTTGGATCAGATTGAGTTGAGGTGTGAGTGAGTTCTCATAAACCCCCTTTGAAAATCTCTCGTTTGATGCTTTCAAGTTGTTGTTTTTGTGATTTTGTTGCTTTAGGTAGAATAGGTAGCATAACATCCTATTTTGCTCACAAACCCTACACAGAAACTCGAAAATCCTTAGAGAGCACCAAAAAGCAATCAATGACATAGCCAGAGACTGTGAGTCAGTACTTTATGGATAATGCAGCAACTAAGCTAGCTGCTTTATAATGCAGTGACGACGACTAACACATAGACCACCAATTGGCCACCCACCCCTACCCACCTCACCTAGCACCATGTGGCATTTAATGAACTCACAATTGTCACTTCAAAGGTCAACCCCCACTTTAGAGTTAACGGAGTGATTCATTACCGAATGCATTAGGAGTCGCTCCTATATTGTACTTGCTATGTTAATCAATCGCTGCTTTACCAGTCACTGCTATACTAGTCATTGCTTTAATCACCCGTCATGTTAATCAATCGCTACTTTACCAATCGTCGTTGCTATACCATTAATCACCCGCTGTGTTACTATCTTGTTGTTGTAAGGACCCGTCGCTCTAAGAGTCGTTTGTTGTATTGTTAACACAGTGACTGTTTCTTTAAGGAAAACACAATGAATGACTGACAATGCAATGACTCAGTGAGTCGTTGCTTTAAGGATAACGTAGTGGTAGATGCTTGAAGGGCTAGAAAGACACGATTTTGGTTGGGCAGCCAGGATGACTGGGCAACACAGGCACCTGAGGTCTGGGAGGGTGATAGGTATTGAACCTGAGCCAGAGAATAGCACTTCAAAAAACATCCTAACGGGTCCACCAAACGTTGCACTGTTAGTTCCATTCAAGATCTCAACCTTAAGTTCATATTTGGTAGACGGTCCCATGCACATGGAGTCCTTGAGGTCGGAGGATGCCATGAGCTTCGACACTAAAATGGGGAACACTTGACCCCGAATCCAAGGGCCGCCATGGCTCCTAATTCTAGCTCTATAGGCCCCAATCCCTCACCCCTTCCACTATAGCCTCGCCTTTGAGGGAGTCATTCTCCAATTTTATGGGATGGTTTGATTTGTCTAACCTTGACCTAGTCAATCCCTTCACCAGGCAAACTAGAGTGGCTGAAGAGCAGGAAGACCCCCCACCAACTTCATTATCAGTTACTGCTCCAAGAAATCCCTTTCCTGTCTCAGATGAAGAGCCCACATGGCCACGTGTTTAGTTCTATGAGGGTGAACCATCCTTCATAAGGACTTCTGAGCCATGGGTACCTAGGTTCTAGCCAACAAGTTCGAAGGGCAGGGGAATGATCAAATGGACTTTGGGGAGAACACCTTATCACATTTAGTGTCCCCTCATACTAATATGTATACAACCTGGGGAGGAGATTCAGAAGGTGCTCCCTTCCCCATGGCCACACCTTATAGGCTGGTACCTAACATAAATGTACCTATGCCAAGGCCCATACCAGTGAGGCCAATAAACTTGAGCCCACCACACATGCCAGCTCCAAATCCCATGAGCCCAGGACTAGCAAACCCAATCCTTATTTGGCCAAAAAAATTCTATAATCCACCCCAAGGACTACCTAACTATGGTAATGTGCCAGTCCCTCAAACACCTTTGCCTATGCCACGAATAATACTCATGGATGAGGCAATGAAGATCCTAGTGCAAGTACTAGGAAGGGGGGCCACGTCGCAAGTGCTTATGGGAAGGGACACTAATGCTTAACAAAGTCATTTAATTATGATGCCTAAGCTCCTATCTCCCATGTTGAAAGGTTTGAGCAGATCTGCGAGACCTTTGGACATATCGGTGACTTGGATAAAGTGAACGCATTCGGGTAGAGCCTTGATGGCAAGGCAAGCCAATGGTATAGGGCCTTAGAATCTGCTGAGAAAAAGATCAACTAGGAAACATTAAGGAAGGCCTTTATAGTGGGGTTTGCTCTCATTGGACTGAAATGGAGTTTGATCGACCAGTTGTACGAGGTTAAGCAAAAGGAGCACAAAACCCTATGAGAATACATCGCTAGGATCAAACATCTGAATTCTCATTGTGAACCACATGAGAGGATGAGCGACAAATGTCTCCTACCTTGATTCATCATTGGATTAAGGGATGCCAAGTTGCATGATCACTTGTTCACCCTGAATCCCACATCCTTTGAGTTGTGCAACTAGACTACTATGCTCTTGGATGACAATATGAAGGATAAATCATAACTGAAAAAATCACCTATTGCTCCTTCTAAAGTGTCTCATACAAGCAAGACAATTAGCACAGTCGAGGCCAAGGATGCCACTCATGGGGCTAAGGGCACAAACATAGATGAGGGAGCCATGGATCTGTTAAACCAAGTGGCTCAACAGCTCAATAGTGGGATGGGCAGGGAAGGCCCTAGCAATCCACACTTGTTTCCAAGACGATACCATGTGGTGTGGAATATGCACAGGCAACCATCCTACAAATGAGTGCCCTCGCCTACTACAAGCAAGACCAATGCTTTACTGTGCCCATTGTGTGAGATGGGGAAACCATGATACTTCACAGTGTAGAGACCCCAAGTCAATGCTCTCACCCATGTACCAACAAAGGCAATCGTTGTCTCTACCTACACCACCAAATCAATATAGTCAAGGCCAGCTAGCCATACAAGGAGCTCCTCTGACCAACCAAGGGACACTATGGCTCAAAACTTGCCATTGCCACCTCTGGTTCTACATCCACAACCCTGACACTGCCATGGATTACTCCCATAAACCAAGTTATCATTGAAGAGCTACCAAGCGAGTGGAAGGACCCTGACTATGCCTTACCAGCACTAGATCCCTCTTCTTATGAAAGTCCTATCTATCAAACAAATCAGATAAGTAATTACGTCATGTAGGATGAACAATACATTTCGGTGTATTAGAAGGCTCCCACAACACAATGAGCTAGGGACATCAACACCATGAATTGCATATTGGCTATCCAATGCTACACTTGCCATGGTCCGCACCGTGCAAGTGAGTGTCCTTATAAGGTAGTTGCCAATTAGAACATAGCTTATTATAAATGCCAGGGACCTCACTTTCTTAAGGACTATCCATACAATGATGAAGAACCCATACGTGGGACAACCATAACCAATTCTAACACCCCCTTATGCTCTGGCTATGGGGTGGACCATCTATACAAGGATTTTCCCCCCATGAGGAGACCTCCTAGAGCAGCTCTTGACCCTAAAGCCAGCATCAACTTACTGAGTATCAAGAGAGGCTAGGTGTCCTTAGTATCATTGAATGTGACCACGAGGGCCCAAGCCAAAGCCATGAGTAGAGCTCAGTAAATAGGCTAATAGGGAAAGGGAATCCACCTCTCAGTCAAAGGGTAAAGGCCGCACAAGTGTTAGTTAAGCTAGGAAAGGGCTCGGATCAGAGCATCATCCAGAGCAGCTTAGATGAAGGGACCACAATGGTCTCCACCTCACTATGGTTTGAGGAGAAAGGAAGGGCAAGTGAAATACATCCACGTAGATGGGATGTATAACTTGAGTTCCAACACACTAGCACAAAGAAGTTTAATCAGAGACAATGAGTTAGAAATCCAACAAAATGATCCCAAATTCAAGAATGAAGGGGTTTTCGAACTCCCGAAGTGCAATGGACACCAAAAGCAAGCAGTGGTTGCCTCCACAAGTCATTTCAAACTTTGAGTCATCAAAAGGAACAGGGAAATCATCAAAAAACGTATCTTTCCTCCAAAACCATGTGCAAGCTTGCAAAAAACCACCCCAGAGAACTTTCCAAAGGTTTTAGCGAGGTCTCTGCACACTAGGATGCAGGCACAGTCACCCCATGGAGCTTCTCCTTCCTCCCACAGAGCTGTATGTCAATTCCGGAAAACTCAGAAGGTCCTAAAACTTCTATGCTACTCATTATTCACACTCCAATGGATCTATTTATAAAAATATTTTTTTGTCCGTGTGTTGGACTCGGTGATTGGGACCACAGTTTTCAAAATCGTCTATTTTATTACATTTCGGACGCCTAAAAACCTCTACCTGTCAGCACTTGCATGATTCTATGGAGATTTGGAGAAGTTCCGTCTCTTTGAGACAAAGAAACAAACAATTTGAACCTTTGATTTTTTTATTATAAGTCAATTGCAAGGGTTTTCCCATTCATCGGTTGGGATTTTGGAGTTCCAACAGAAGAGAGATATTTGTAGATTTTCTTGCCAAGTCCGATTATGCAGTGATGCCCATGTTTTGAGGCATCTTAGGTTCTATTTTCACTAATGGTCATTGTCGATGGGGCTGTGATTTTTTGGATATACCTTATGCAAATCACTCTAGTTGCAGTTTGAGCCGTGTGCGCTCATTCATGGTTTGCATTGAGTTACAGTGGATGCTTTATTGGCTATTTTGGATAATTGAAGTCCTTGTTGGATGTGTTGATAGGCCCAGATTGCCTTCTAGGATGCTATTTTATGTTGAGGGACAACTTTGACTTGCATGCCATCCTTCTTATCATGAGTCCTCCTTTGAGTTTTCTTTGTGCTTTGCAAGATCCTACGTCAACCATCTATTGACTATGCCTATCTTGGCCTCTACTTTTTGGCTACTGTCAGCTATATGTATGCGGCGACTGTAGCTCTGTGGTCCACATTTGTCTACAACACAATAGATCTATTGTTTGCCTTTGCATATTCTAGACCTTCTACATTTTCCAGCCTTTTTACACCAACTATAATGTACCTGTCAATCTACCGATTTCTCTGCCCTAGCTCTTTGGACTCGTTTGTGCTTTGTTACTATGACTTATGTGTGCCTCATCTTGAGATTATTTGCTAATAGGTTGCTGCCAATATGTCTGCACTCATGATCCTGTGGGTCTAATGTCCATTGGCTCTAATACCATGCCAACAAAATTGACATGGTCACCTCTGGTGCCACATGTTTGGGGGTGCATATGGAGGGATCCCCATTTCTTCGTCGTCTGGCCACTCCTTTGGGAGCCTCATTGCCTAAAATGGACCCAGGATTATGAGATCCCCTCTCTCTAAGGCATTATATTCCTTCTATATTAGGCTACCCACTTGTATGCAGAAAGCATTATATACCTTCTACATTAGGCTACCCAGTTGTATATGGGATTAAGCCTCACGTGGGCTATTTCCATATGTCCTCCAAGATTGAGGGTCATTTTTTTCCTTTTTTTTAAATAAACAAACTATACACCTTAAGAATATAGTGTTTGCCACACGATGATGCATGTAACAAAAGCATCTTAAGTAGGGGCTAGTGAATCTCAAAACAAGAAATACTGATGTAGTGATGAATCATCTCAATAAGATGAAAAACTCAAAAACTAATTGGCAAAGCATGTCTTTGACGTGGAAGACCCTATTTGTGAACCCGAGGGGGATGGTGTAAGGAAACGGGTCATGGGGTATTGATCCAAGAGGAGGAAATGAGGAAAGTGATGGGGGAAGACTATGAAGATAGTGTTAGAGATGCAAAATTGTAAACATAGAGCTTGGAATATTTTGATGACATGCTATGCAGCATGAGAAGGAGCAATCAACACATTTGGTAAGCATCCCTAGATAATCTTAAATTTCATAACTAGAGAGTGCATCTCATGATCGACATGACCAAGAAGTCGCATCATCTAGGCCAAACCTAAGTAGGTTAAAAGACTAGTAGATGAGGATGAAGACATTGTGAAAAAGATGAAACCTAGAAGACAGCAAGCATTCTATACATGTTGTGTGGGACAATCAATGAACTTGTTATCTTTCAAGAGACAGTACAGTCCAAGGAGTGGGTACGTGCCATGGAAAGGAAATAATGTATGGTATGCTAAAAAAATATGCTTCGGATTTGGTGGAACTACTTAAAGAAAATAATGTCATTGGTTACAAACTGGTTTATAAGGTTAGTACTGTTAGATATCAATGCTCCACTCTTGTGTAACTACGCGGGAACCAGCTAATTCTACTTGTAAGCCCCCCATATGAGGAGAAGGCATTTGAGTAGCTCGGTTATCTGGTAGGTCTTAAGATACCATATGGGGGTCATGTGTGGCCTGATGGCTGGACAGATTCAGATAGAGTTGGCACACTGCCAGCTAGGCTACATGCAAGTGCGGGAAGGCATCCCATGACTGACCGCACTAAGGGTAGACGGAGGATTTCTCGAGGCAACCCACACTCGGGTTGGGGGGTCCGTTTGGAGCCCCAGATGATCTCGGATGCGAACGGTAACCGTAGGTTAGTTGCTCTATTCTACGCCACGGTTCTAACGTGTGGTCAGTGTCCTATTTCGACACCTACCTCCAATCGACCGTTTTGGGCCGACTGGGCCGTGGTCTCCCAATTGGGTCTAACCGACTACGACTGGTGGCTATATAAGAGCAAGCCCATGAAGCCCATTATCATCACTGGCTACAACAACTCTGATTCCTTAGCATCCATCCTTCATCCTCTACTATTTCCAGCACGCCATTGAAGCTTCTCACACAGGAGCGCACGGCTGGGAGGCAGCGCCATCTATTGTATCAGTTTTACAGTAATCAAATTTTTGATTCTCCATACTATCTGCTTTTCTCTCTTGCATACGAGATCTTGTTATCTGTTGAGCATAGATGTTGTATTGTTTTCTTACATGGTATCAGAGCTTGGGCTCTAGCAAGAAGATTTGGTAGTGTGTTGCTGTTTACGAGCAGATTGTGAGAGATGGCCTAGCCCGCAAGACTGCGAATCCCACCGTTCGATGAAAGCGGAAAGTTGGACGGCACTAACTATCCACTCTGGAAGTTCAAGATGAAGACCATCCTAAGCGCATACGAGCTTTGGGATACTGCTACTGGGGTCGACGTGAAGCCGGTTGCGAGACCAAATCCAGCCAATGCAGGACAACAGATAGTACCAACTGCGGATCAGATTCTCGCGTGGACAAGAAGAAATGCAGATGCACTGTGTTCTATTGTCTGCAGTGTAAGTGATTCTGTCATGGCGTTAATTCAACATGTCACCACAGTGAAGGAGGCATGGACGGTCTTGAAAAATCAGTACGAGACCATGAATCAGACGCAGATTCAGAATCTAGAGACTCAACTCGCGAACGAGAAACTGTCTGAGTCTGAAATGGCAGAGAAGTTCATCACCAGGGTGAAGAATATGTGCGATCAGATGACTACGATTGGCATCACCATCACTAGCGAGAATCTAGCACGAAGGTGCATATGGATTCTCCCACCAAAGTACAACGGTCTTGTTATGGCGCCGAATAGGCAGAACAGAAATCTGCCCCTCAATTTGAGGATTTCAACGCAATGCTTTAGGAGGAGGAGATGCGTCAAAAGACGAGGACTGGAGAAGATTCGGCTTTCTTGGCTGGATCAAAGAAAGGTAAGGGTAAGGACTCTGGTAACCCATCTTCTTCTGATGATAAAAAGAGAAAGAAGAAGATCAAGTGCTTCTATTGCAACAAGGCAGGGCACAAGCAGAATGAGTGCTGGAAGAAGATTGCATATGAGAAGAACGGAGTAAAGAAAGAGTCCAGCAACAGCCCGCATGCAGTACCAGTAGAGCTGTTCATAGCAATTGAGGAGATTTGCATATGTACCTGCGGATGAACCTTCGCGCCACATGACCAGTCAGAAGGATTGGTATACCTCTCTACATCCAGTAGGGAATGACATCCTAGTAGCAGTCGGCAATGATGCAAAATGTCCAGCAAAAGGAAAAGGTACAATTGCTCTCAAGTCAGATGGAGTTGTAAAACAGTTGTTTGATGTTCTTTATGTGCCAGATATCAAGAGGAACTTGTTGTCCATTTTTGCGATCACGGATCGGGAACTCAAAGTTCACTTCGATAAGAATGGCGCACAGATTTTGGATCTTCAAGGGAAGGTCATTGGTAAAGGTACATGGCGCAACAACATCTACGAGCTCTCAGCTTTCAGTGCTCGAGCCGATGTGAGCAACACTAAGCTATGGCATGAGAGGTTTGGTCATCTAAAACTTAGTTCTTTAAAGGAGATGCATAAAAGTGGAATGATTGCAGACCTACTAGAAATTACAGATCTGCCCGACTTGCATGATGGGCAAGCAGCATCGGCAACCCTTTCCTAAAGAGGCCAGCAGGGCAAAGGCTCCTCTAGAGCTCGTTCACACGAAACTCTGTGGAAAGATGGAGATGGAAGCTTTGGCTGGTTTCTACTACTTCATGACGCTGATTGACGACTACAGTAGAAGGATATGGATATACTTCTTGAAGACTAAAGATGAGGCTTTTAGTAAGTTCAAAGAATGGCATGTAATGGTCGAGAAAGAAACGGAGAGGAAGGTGAAGAAGTTGAGATCAGATAGAGGTGGTGAGTTCACATCAAGTGAATTCAAAAGTTACTGCAAAAGTCACGGGATCAAGAGGCGGAAACCCCCGCCACATACATCAAAGCAAAATGGAGTAGCAGAGCGTAAGATGCGCGTTATCTGTGAAATGGGCACGAGCATGATGAAAGGGAAAGATTTGCCAAAGACTTTCTGGGTTGAAGCATGTAACACGGCAATTTACATTCTGAATCGTAGCTACACGAAGGTTGTGAATGGGATGACTCCACTGCAGGTCTTTTCTGGTAAGAAACCTTTAGCTGCACATTTCAGAGTTTTTGGATGTGACTGTTTTGTGCATGTCCCTGATGCTAATAGGACCAAATGTGAACCGAAGAGCCGAAAGTGTATTTTCTTGGGCTACAGTGAAGAGGCGAAGGGTTACCGTCTCTATAATCCTGTTATCAAGAAGGTAATAGTAAGTCGCGATGTGGTCTTCTCAGAACAGCCGCATCAATTAGAGGAGGATGCTTCCTTCCCAGACAACCAGGACCAAGATATCCATCCAGTACAACCACCAACAGCAGACCGAACTCCCCCAACAGTGCTTGGGAGGATTCAAGATAAAGAAGAGGAAGAAGAGCCTACAGAACCACAACGGCAACGGCCATTCCCGAAGTGGGTAAAGCAGCTTTTGGACGGCAGAGAACCTCCAACCATTGAGGAGGAACCATCCGAACACCACCGGTCCAAGAGATTAGAGAAGCAAAGAAGGGCGCAGGAACACTTGGTCAACTACACTTTGATGACAGAGGTAATCCGTGCTGAAGAACCCAAGTGTCTTGAAGAGGCACAGGGTGATGGTAGGTGGATGGAGGCTATGCACTCGGAGTATGGCTCCACAATGAAGAAAAACACTTGGGTCCTTGTGGATCGACCACCAAAACGCAAGGTAATTGGCACCAAGTGGATGTACAAGACCAAGTACAAGTTCGACGGCATGTTGGATAAGTACAAGGCTCGGCTCGTGGCAAAAGGATTCGCACAGGCACATGGTTTTGATTATCAGGATACTTTTGCTCCCACAGCTCGACTAACCACAATTCGCAATGTTTTGGCTTTAGCAGCACAAGAAAGTTGGCCCGTGTTTCAAATGGATGTAAAATCCGCCTTTCTGAATGGAGATCTCAAGGAGGAGGTATACATGGAACAGCCACCAGGTTTTGTGATCCCCGGTTCAAAAGGTAAAGTCTGTAAACTAAAGAAGGCACTTTACGGGCTGAGACGGGTTCAGGAGGAGCCCATCTGATGCAAATTTGTATATCTACAGAGGAGGCAGGTGTATGATCATGGTCCTTTATGTGGACGACCTTGTCATAACAGGGAACCATGAAGAAAAGATATCGCAGACAAAGCAGTTGCTAGGAAGAGAGTTTAAAATGACAGACCTCGGACTGATGCATTTCTGTTTGGGGATTGAAGTTTGGCAAGAGCCAAAACAGATCTTCATCTCACAGCTGAAGTATGCTGGAGAGATACTAAAGGCATTTGGCATGGCTGAGTGCAAGATAGTTGGCACCCCTATGGAGGTTGACGTGAAGCTCTCAAACGAGGATTCATCACCACTGGTGGACGAAGCGAAGTACAGAAGGCTTGTGGGCAATTTGATTTACTTGTGCAACACGCGGTCGGACATTAGCTTTGCGACTGGTGTACTAAGCAGGTTTTCCAATAAGCCTCGGGAGAACCATTGGAGGGCAGGGATGCGGGTGCTGAAATACAACAAAGGCACGCTTGATTACGGCATCACCTATACCAAGGGCAACACCTTGACCGGATTCTGTGACTCGAATTGGGCAGGAGACGTGGACAGTAGGAGATCAGTGACACGTTACTGTTTCTTACTTGGATCTGGAGCTGTGTCATGGGCCAGCAAGAAGCAACCTACAGTTGCTCTTTCTTCCACCGAGTCAAAGTACAAATCGACATGTTTTGTTTCTTGTGAGGCAGTGCAGTTGAGGAGGATTTTAGGGGACATGGGTGTAGTGCAGAACAAGCCTACACAGTTATCATGTGACAATCAGAGTTGCATGGCAATTGCAAAGAACCGTGTGTTCCACGCTCGCACAACACATTGAGATTCAATATCACTTTGTACGCGAGCTCATCATGCATGGAGAGGTCGACTTGGTGTACTGTCCGACTACAGAGAATGCTGCGAACATCTTCACGAAGGCTCTTGGAAGAGACTTGCTGGAGAGGCATCTTCATCGACTTGGCATTGGGCTGAAAAAGTAAGTTCACTCACGGGTGGACATTGAGGGGGGGTGTTAGATATCAATGCTCCACTCTCGTGTAACTACGCGGGAACCAGCTAACTCTACTTGTAAGCCCCCCATATGAGGAGAAGGCATTTGAGTAGCTAGGTTATCCGGTAGGTCCTGTTTTGGATACCAGATGGGGGCCATGTGTGGCCTGATGGCTGGACGGCTTCAGATAGAGTTGGCACACTGCCAACTAGGCTACATGCAAGTGCGAGAAGGCATCCCATGACTGACCGCACTGAGGGTAGACGGAGCATTTCCCGAGGCAATCCACTCTCGAGTTGGGGGGCCCGTTTGGAGCCCCAGATGATCCCGAATGCAAACGGTAACCGTGGGTTAGTTGCTCTATTCTGCACCACGGTTCTAACATGTGGTCGGTGGCCTATTTTGGGACCGACCTCTAGTTGACCATTTTGGGCCAATTGGGTCGGTCTCCCGATTGGGTCTAACTGACTACGACTGGTGGCTATATCAGAGCAAGCTCATGAAGCCCATTATCATCACTGGCTATAACAACCCTGATTCCTTAGCATCTAGCCTCCGTCCTCTACTATTTCCAGCACGCCATCGAAGCTTCTCACACAGGAGCGCACGGCTGGGAGGCAGCGCCATCTATTGTATCAGTTTTACAGTAATCAAATTTTTGATTCTCCATACTATCTGCTTTTCTCTCTTGCATACGAGATCCTGTTATCTGTTGAGCACAGACGTTGTATTGTTTTCTTACAAGTACAAGGCCAGTGGAAAGACTCATAGCAAAAGGATTAGCTCAATGAGACATTTGCACCAATCATGAGGATAAGCCATTCAATTGGAACTTTCTCAGTCGTGCATCTATTATAAGTCTACACTTGCAAAAATAGATATCAAGTCTACTTTCCTTAATGTAGAACTACAAAAGAAGAGATGCATATGAAGCAACCACAAGGATTTGTTGAGAAAGGATTTGAACATTGGGATTTGCTGCAAATATATATGAATGCTTGGTATGCCATCTAGTCGATACTCTCTTGCATGTATTGCACCAATGGATGTCTAGTTTCCTACTACAAAAGAAGAGATGTATATGAAGCATCCACAAGGATTTTTTGAGAAGGGATTGAACAATTGGTATGCTACAATTGGTAATGCCATTTGAATAATTCAATTCATGGTCTCAAGCAAGGCCTGAGGCTGGTACAACAAGATTAACACCTATAATAATCTCTTTGAGTCAAACAAAATACATAGACTCCATCTTGGAGAAGTTTAAAATCCAACTCTAGATGTCATTTCTCTGAGTATACTTATTGATAGGAGGCATAATATCTAGAAATTGGGGAGTGCTCCATTTTCAAACACTATATTAGTAAAGTCACTACAGTTCATGCCATGGTGGCCACCCATTAAAGATTGCCCAAGGATATCCAAACTATGTGTACCACAAGTTGTCCAAAAAATGCAACTATACTCTCTCTATCAATGCACCCATGCATTAACAGTTATTAACATTGTCAATGCTAGCTTGCACTACATCTATCAATGCACCCATGTATTAACAATTATTAACATTGTCAATGCTAGCTTGCACTGCGTTTGAGGTCCCACATCCTCAATAGCCTTGTTAATACAACTAAATATAATCACCTATATCAGACTCATTGGATGTATCCCATTTTTTAGCACTAACAAATAAAAAATAGAGCATAGAAGCCATGTCCATGATTGTGTACAACTCCAACTAGTCAGTAAATGTCATATGCAACTCCAACTATACACAAAAGGTTGCATGCAAATGGGACCTAGGCACAATTGTTTCAATAGAATGCATACTATGGGCATTGAGCAATTGCCAATTTAGGTGCCTAATGAAGATATGTTGAATCTATTACATCAATGAAGTGGCCTAAGCATAATCTACAAATGAAGCTAATGGACAATGCATGAGCAAAAAGAAAATGTGAAGCATCCAACAAGGGGATGGATCTTCAATGTCACGATTGAGCTACACTATAGCCAAAGGAAAAGCAACATAGGGAGTTCAATGGCACAACCTTCAAAGAAATAAGAGGCTTTTATTTTTCTAGGCTTCCATACACATGGAGTGGCCTTGCTTTGATATCACTAAAATGTGCAAAGAAAATCCAACCAAACAATAAACATGCTAATGAATTCCCAAAACAAAAGGGAGAATCATAATGCCCAAGGTAATACCATGATACGAGAACACATGCTCATTGCCAACCATACAATGATAATATCCTTGCTAAAATCAACCAAGCATTCAGCAAGCACAAGCACACACTATAATGTGCAAAGAAAATCCAACCCAACAATATACAAGCTAATGAATTCCTAACCAAAGGGAAAGAGGAATCAAACAATGCCACATAAAATAATACCATGATACGTGAACACATACTCGTTGCCTACCTACTTTACCATAATAGTATCCTTGCTAAAATCAACCAAACATTCTGCAAGCATATATGTTCACTCGTCAACTCTTTCTTTGACTTTTGCAAGCTGTGCAAATAAAAGTTGCATCTTGCTTTCATGAGAAGAGCCAACGACTAAGAACAAATCCTAGCTCAATACTAAAAGACCAAATCCTCACATGTGCGATTTGCTTCATGGAACAAAACCCAGACATCAAGATAACAACTACAAAACACACGAGATGATGCCTAGCTTTTCTATACTATCCAGACGACCACATATGAGATATCAATAAAACAAGTATAAAAGGCCAAATCAAAGAGATTGAATCTGAAACATTGAAAATGCCAACACTTTTATGAGAACTAGGTAAACTTACAGGCCTTTTCATTACTATATAAAAAGTCAAATCAAAGAGATTGAATCTGTAACATTGAAAATGCCAACACTTTCTCGTGTAGCATTGTATTCATTGTGTGAAGAGTATGTACAAATGATAAATAGATATGCATACAGGCCTTTTCATCTAGTAATGATCGAATGACCAAGAAAGCAAAGGGTTATGGATCAAATTGTTAAATTGTGCAACATAACAATTGACATAACAAACCAACGGAAGTTTGAAAAATACAAAGCTTGTCTTATTAGTGGACAATGGCAGCTGCCACTGTAGAAACCATAGTATCCACACCACACTCGTTGTGACCACGGCAAATCTTGTAGTAGCCCTGCTCACCCCAGCTAGGTCCCCACGAGTTCTTGATGATCCAATAGGGCTTCTCTTTCAATCTAGCAGGGGAGTATCCTTTCTCCCCATAGCCAACCAAGAGCACGCCATGGTCTAGGCGGCGCTTGCTACAAATGTAAGGGCAAGACACGCCCCCAATATAGGTCTGCATGAACACTGCATTAATACCAACTGCAAAACAGATTTCCAGAACCCAATTAGGCCTTAAGCAGATGACTCCAAGATCAACCCACAACTAAAAATATGTATACTACATCATCAACCCTTCCAAAGATGCTTTCCAGAGTACCCAATTAGGTCTTGATCAGATGACCTCCAAGATCAACACACAACTAAAGATAATCATGAGCCTAGGAAAGATGCTTACTGGCCAAGGGACCATTCTTGACAAGGTTGGCTGCAATCTGCTCTTCATCCACAACAATGGTGCTGAAATTTGCTACCTTGGTCGCTACCTTGGATGAATCGAATTTGCACTGTCCAGAGACACCCTGATAAGGATAATCCTTCTCCAATTGCAACCCACCTGCCTTCTTGATGTAGCTGTACGCATTAGTCATGAGGCCGCCGTTACATCCGGCATCACAAGCGTCCTGTCCATATGCTGGATCGCACTGCACTCAATCAGGAACAAAATCAAGAGATATGTGAGGAGGTCAGGCATCCAAAGTAGGCCAAAAACCGAAGGGGCAAAAACAGAAGCAAGTTGTGCAGAAACAGGGATTGCACCTCGTGATCGCAGTCCACAAGCTGCTGCTCGCTGAGGCTGAGAAGTTTTCCAGTAGCTACAAAATGGGCACCTTCCAAAGCTCCTGTGGTGCTGAAGGTCCAGCAAGAGCCGCAGGAGCCCTGAATCAGAGCGGTTACAAAAATTCAAAGATTGGTTAGAGGCCGGAGCTTTGTTTGCTTCGCTCCATGGGCATAGAGCTCTGGCAATGAAGCGGATCGGAGGTAAAGATAACATCCTCTTGATCAAAGACTTCAAATTTATCCATTACTTACTCGAAGCACCCGTACCAAGCTTGCAATCAATCATCCAATACACGCCGCTTAGACAATTTCCGATACGATGCCTCATGAAGAAGTAAGGAAGGGAAAGGAAAGCACGATGCCTGCGAGAAGAAAGAAGGATACGAACCTGATTCTTTATATCGGTCACAGCGCCTCTCTCTCTCCAGTCGAAATCGGTCGGCAGGTCGTTGGTCGGCAGCACTGGCACTTCGTTCGCTGAGGCCTTGAGGAAAGGGGGCACCTGCAGGCCCAAGTAGTGGGCAAACTCCTCTTCGGTGAGATCGGAGAATTGGGTAACGCCATGGACGGCAGAGGGGTCGAGGCGCTGGGAGGCAGCGGCCTTGGCGAGGTTCTTCTTAAAGATTTTGAAGCGGAGGGCGTGCTCGTGGGGGGAAGAGTAGCGCTTATCGTAGAGGGAGATGAAGCGTTTGAAGAGGTGAGAGGCGTCACGGAGGGAAGGGGGGCCTTGGATGGGGATACCGGAGAGGGAGGAAGGGGGGTGAGGGAGGGGATCAGTGACTTGACGAATGAGGTCATCAGGGGAGGCGATGGAGGGGGAGAGGAAGAGGAGGGGGGCAAGGAAGGCGAAGAGGAAGCAAGCAAAGGGAGCCATGGGAGCTTGCTTCAAGGTCTTGGCTATGGCGGCCTGTGCAGAAAACCCCCTCATGAAGAAGATGACCAAAATATTAAGAAAACTCCCCTTTCACTAATCTTCCCTTAATCTCTTCGTTTTCCCCCTTAATCTCCCCCTTAATCGTTCTGCTTTTTTACGTCGTCCTTATTTACCGTGCGCTAATCTCGACCCCTCCACGTATCCCCCTCCTGACCGTCCGATCCGCTGCTGGCTCCTTTCCAAGCCGTCCACGTGCCCTTCGCTTGACCGTTCCTCTTGCTCCACGTGAGCGCTTCCCCAGCGTTCGATCTGTTCCTTTTTGCACGTGTCATTATAAAGGTCGTCAAATTGTGCTGCAAATTCTCTCCCCGGTTTTCCCGCCGCTTTTTTCCCGTCCCTCCGATGGGGCGAGGAGTCCACGTGGGACGTTCTTGGCCCTCCGGTTCCCAAGGGAGCGCTTTTCTCGGTGGCTTTTTAAAAGTGTCAAATCGCGAATTTTTGCCGTGGGCAATCCGTTTACTTTGCACACAAAGCAAGAATTGCAAAATCTGATTTGATTTTCGCATTCCAATTTCCCACGATGGAGTGCTGCAGGTGCGAGAGTTTTCAGTCTATGAAATAGTAAGGAGAACGATGCAATCTCGAATTTTCTAGCAATAGCAACGATGTTTGAGGTGGATCCTAATGACTTCCTTGGTCGAGTTCTTGCGAAAATAAAGGGCAACAGCTTTCCACTTATTTCTTCCAAATTTTCCGACGCTTACGTTCCGTCTTGGAACAATGGCAAAAATGGTGGAAACTACAAATTAAGGTTATCTCAAAAGTTCTGAAAGGTTGATTCACGGACGTGGGAATGCCCTCTTAAACCATTCATTCCCACTTATTTTATTAATGTTATCTCAAAGTTCTGAAAGGTTGATTCAGGGACGTGGGAATGCCCTCTCAAACCATTCATTCCCACTTATTTTGGTTTCTCTCTCTCTCTCTCTCTCTCTCTCTCTCTCTTCCCCCCCACCACCTCAAGCTTCGCCCTATCCCTACCTCCACATCACTAGTTCAAATCCAAATCAAATCATCATGGTTTTTGCACCATCTACCAAAATTACAGGTAACAAAATAAGTGTTTTATGAAGTTATCACTAATTTTCTCCTGTATTTCTTTCGTACTTTCGAAGGTTTGGCTACATAGCATATAAGATTGAAAGGTTTAATGTCCCATGACATATGGCCCTTAGTACCGTGTACTCTTATTAGCATTGCCTCCTTAGAGGTAGTGCTATACTGAAGGATTGAAACTCCTTTGTGAATTTCCACCCATAATTTTTTATAATTAAGTTGTGTGTTTCAAATTGCCATTTAAATATCATTCAAAAAATCATTTGCTTTCTTTTTTGCATCCAAAAGCCCTGTTGGGACATCTCAAGGTGTATGCCTCAGGCACACCTTATGTTTCTATGTGTGAGTGCTAGAGGCACAGTTAGGTGCCCACAAGCACAGTTAGGTGGTGGAAGAGCCACATAGGATGATTGAGAGAATCTAGGAGCAGATTGAGGAGATGATTGTGGAGCTCTGAAGTCATCAGTGATGTCAGTGAGCTTGTATGAGGTGCCTACTTAAGGACCTCACTCTTCTTCATTCCATAAGCAAGTATTCTGAGTTTGTGTCCACTCTACTCTTTCCTTTCAGTGTTCCAACATGGTACCAGAGCCATTTGATCCCCCTTGAGCCCATTTCTGCCACATCATCATCTTCTTCTTCATCTTCTTCTTCTCCATTTTCCTCTTTCTTCCCAAAATCTTTGAGAGCTTGGTTCTCCACCTACAAACGACCATTGCCCAAACCCTCTGAGCTGGAAACTCCTCTAGTATGGGCGAACTTCCACCTGCAAGCAATTGAAGAAAAAACGTCTGTGGTGGCTGCCATTCTCCAAACAGCGAATTTCTTCTGTTGCTCAATACTCCCTGCCTGCTCTGCCATTGCTTGAGCCCTCTTAGGAGTAGATGGGCGACCTCAAGACGAAGATTTTGAGCCATTTTTCAGGTCATTTGGTTCAGTAACGAGGGAGAAATCGTCAAAACTCAGTTTCAGCCTGTAGCAACTCTCCCGGGCAAAAGTGCGCACCATTTCGTCCAACCTCTGTGCTGAACCCTCTCTGGTATATGAGCTTTCTTTTGCTTCAGAA
Source organism: Dipteris shenzhenensis (assembly GCF_047967505.1). Taxonomy (NCBI): domain Eukaryota; kingdom Viridiplantae; phylum Streptophyta; class Polypodiopsida; order Gleicheniales; family Dipteridaceae; genus Dipteris; species Dipteris shenzhenensis. The sequence continues at coordinate 37,169,916 of NC_141627.1, read as the reverse complement.
AGCCCTCTTTTCCTTGCTTTGAAGAGTGAGCTACAAGCCCTCCAAGTTCAGCTCTTTAGTTTTGACAGTTTTGACAAGCTTTTGAAGATGATGCTACATAAAATGCTACTCTAGCATTTCTGGTCTTTTGAAGCTTTCAATAACTTCAGTACAAGTGTGGCTTCAGTTTTGTTTTGAATTGCTAGACCTGGTTTTGATTGGAAAGTATTCATTTCACCCACTTCTATGAAGCCTGTAAGAAGAAGCATCACTGTTTGAATTGGTCACTAGTATTTGCTACATCAAGTGCTTATATTTTTGGAAGTCTTTCAGTTATTGTTTTTGCCTTGTAAGAGAGAAAGACACTGCCCAATATCTGGGTTAGACCCTCTCATGGCTACCCTATTGAATCTAGAGAAGTTCAATGGAAAGGGCTTCCACACATGGCAGATGAAGGTGAAATATGCATTGATGAGGGAGAACTTATGGGGACTTGTCAAACCTACTCCTACCGCTACTTCTACGGCCTCCAATGCTGGAGAATCCTCAACTCCGACACGACCGGCAAGGGATCCAGCTAGAGAAGAAAAAGCATACGGTATCATTGCTCTTGCTTTAGGAGATGATTATGTTCACCATATCTCTGACTTGGAGTCTCCTTCGGAAGCTTGGCAGAAGCTTGACTTAATTTTTGGTGCTAGCTCTCACATCTCTAAACTATCACTTAAAATCTCTTTCTTTGAATTGAAGATGACTAGTGGTACTACTTTAGCAGCTCATGTCAACTATATGCGGAGTCTTATGACTCAATTAGCTTCTATCAATTCACCTATCACTCCAGATGATGCTATGGCAGTGTTACTTAAGAGTATGCCTGAAGAATATGATCACATAGTTACCACTTTGAAAAATCTTCCTAATCCTAATCTTGAAGGTATTATCTCTGCTCTCCAAGAAGAAGAAAGGCATATGGAGCTCAGGAAAGGCAATGACACTGCTTATGCTGTAAAAGTCCAGAAGGGCAAGTATACTCCTTGCAATCACTGTGGAAAGACAAATCACCTTTCAAAGGACTGCTTCAAAATTAATCCATGCAAGCATTGTGGCAAGAACAACCATAATGAGAAGTTTTGCAGAGCCAAAGCAAAGACAGAAAATGCAAATCTACTTTCAGTTGATGAGCCTCCACAAGATGAGGCATCCCATGAAGATTATGCATTTTAAAACATCTCTATGTATGCTCCAGATCTCTCTTTTTATGTCAAGGTACTCAGCCTGGATAGTCCTCCAAAATGAATGAAATAAACTATTGTGTTTTTGTGTGTTTTGTAAACACCTCTGGTCACCTTATGATGTAGGCCATGTGTATGTTTTGCTCCATGGTACCTCCTGCAGACATTGTGTGCATGTACATGCAGGGGAGATAACCATTGGAAGGTCTTTTTGTATCCCTTTTGTTTACCTTACACCCATGGGAACCCTTGCTAGCATGAGAACCTAGCCATAGATTTATCCTTGACCACCATGAGATGGCATGAGAAACTATGAGACTAGATGTATCCTTGACATAGCCTGAGGCATTTCCTTGAGGGGGGGTTTGTTGGGACATCTCAAGGTGTATGCCTCAGGCACACCTTATGTTTCTATGTGTGAGTGCTAGAGGCACAGTTAGGTGCCCACAAGCACAGTTAGGTGGTGGAAGAGCCACATAGGATGATTGAGAGAATCTAGGAGCAGATTGAGGAGATGATTGTGGAGCTCTGAAGTCATCAGTGATGTCAGTGAGCTTGTATGAGGTGCCTACTTAAGGACCTCACTCTTCTTCATTCCATAAGCAAGTATTCTGAGTTTGTGTCCACTCTACTCTTTCCTTTCAGTGTTCCAACAAGCCCTTGACTTACCGCTATACCAGGAATCAGTGCCCATGCACACTTGTGCACTCTTGTTTAATGTTTATTTCCTTCTTACATCGTGCCACCATTGGGGAAGGAGGCACTCCCCAATACGGTATAGCCCTTTTCATTCCTCCTCTCACCTCAAGCACTTTAGAGGGGGGCATACCATCGTCTCCCCATACTCCAAAAAAAAAACTAATTAGCAAGGAGGAAGCACGAGGAGGGTTAGAATTTAACTTAAGATTCCCCACCCTTTTGTTTTGATTCCTAAAACGTGAAGGGAGAATGGTCTCCATATGCTTTTTTTCATGTTGTGAAGGTATTCGAGGATACAAAAATTTGGCATCATTCAAATGGCAATACTAGTTAGCCTTTATTATAATCTAAATTCCATTCAAGTTGTCCTTTCTAAGTATACATGCAATTATAATAATGTGGGCAATTATGGTGTCATGTTTAATGGTGTTTCAACTTCTCTATGTTGGAGGAGAATGTGGGTTGCTGAGCGATCTTATTTTTTTTGGAGGTGTTTGTTCCCATACTTGAATAGTTCAAGGTTTTTTTAAAAGGCGAATATTAGAAATTAGACACTGGGCGACCATGGTATTCTTTTTTTTTTTAAATCTATGTTGATCGACTTCTAATTGATAAATCCAAATCAAATCATCATGGTTTTTGGACCATTTAGCAAAATTACAAGCAACAAATAAGCATTTTATGAAGTTATCGCTAATGTTCTCCTGTATTTCTTTCGTACTTCCGAAGGTTGGCTACATAGCATATAAGAATGAAAGGTTTTAAGTCCCATGACATAAGGCTCTTGCTCTTATTACCATTGCCTCCTTAGCAGTAGTGCTATACTGAACAATTGAAACTCCTTTGTGAATTTCCAGCCATAATTTTTGGCCTGCACTTTGGGTAGCCTTAGCATTGATTCGTTTTCTGCAAAGCAGAAATCCCCAAAATTTTGTTTTTTTTTTGTTGAACTTCGTTTGCTGCAAAATGCACGTGTTGCACCCAATGAATGTCGGCTGCCAAAGCCACATTCTCTTCTCTAATGTGCATGGCAGGGAGAGGTAATGTGCATGGCAGATAGTTTGGTTTCAGTGGGTGCTTCGAGGGATTTTGCAGTCCGTGTTCATGATGTTGGCTTGTGTTTGATGGCGCTGCAACTCTACCTCTTCATGGCGTTGGAGGATTCACCTCAAGATGATTCAGCCGCCATTGTTAGAGAGCTATCAACAAGTCTTCTTAGTATTTAATTTCTGAAGCATGTGCCTCGATCAATAGAACAAGAATTGGAAGGTTATGCATATGAAGGCGTAATTTTTTATGTTTCCAATTTTACACCGAAAGTGATCCTCTGAGTAGTGTTTTCAATTTGTGAGATATTGCTTTGAGTCGAGAGTACACTTGAGCTGGTTCTTTTGGATGGGATAAATTCAGGGACAATGTCGTGGGAGGCCTCGTTCTCTCAAACCATACATTCTCTCTCCCCACAACGTCAGGACCTATCTTGTTTCCTTTCAAGCAATCTAGCCCTCTTTCTTATGAATTGAGTATTTCTAAGCTGTGCATATCAGTATGGATAGGCGTGGATTGTTGAGTAGGCGTAGACTGCTGTCAGCGAATTTGAGACTGTTAGGCGTGGATTTTTGAGTAAGTGTCGCTTCTCAGCTGTTCCCGAATGGAACGGTCCAAACAAGGCAAAGCCATATTCTCTATTTATTGTGTATGTTGCACGCGATGTGCGTTTCTGATTACTGTCAACCTACAATTTTTGTGTGATGAGGATGTCCTTAAATTAATGAATCTGTGGTGCACTTAATAGTAAATTTTTGGGACGGCAAGCATTAATTCTTGGGAAATTTGATTATTCTTTGGCTCTGTTGTAAGTGCAAATAGGATTTCAGCTGTGCTTTGGCATCTTTATTCTATGCACTTCTGCGTTGTGTGGTGCAAGTTAATTTGGAGCTCGAAACTATGTAGTGGCAATGAAGATACAGTGCTGTTATTTTTTGGGTCGAGAAAACAAGTCCATGAGCTTGCTAGGATAAGGAAGTTGAAAACAATGGTGCCATACAGGCCATGGTATGAGGGGGGGCAGGTAAACAAATTCAAATGGCTACTATTCAGTAGCCATTATTGTGGCTTGAGCACAAACTTTTGAGCATAATTTTTAGTTCTATGCATGTTGGAGGATGGACGCTGGGATATGCCAATCTAGCATTTGTTACTATGAGGAGTGCAATGCACATGGTGCCCAATCATAGCCCTGCTCAAGCCCTGAAACTCTTCACGTCGTTTCTCGAAGGTCCAACCATGGCTCTCATCCATGAATGATTTTCTCATCGATTGTAATTTGGCAGCACAATTCTTGATGAAAGCTCCAAGCTATATCTCAAACCTTGGCGAAAGCTCCCAGCTGCTGTAGTTCCTCATATCTATGATTGATTGTGTCTTCCATTGCCATTAGTGTTCCATCCTTCCATAGAAGCTCTAAGCTATGCATCACAAATATGATATTGACGATTGCTTTACTCTGGCCTTCCAATGTCGTTCACATTCCATCCCTCCATAGCTCTAAGCTCTTCCCCTCAAATATGTAATTAGCATTACTAGAATCACAAAAGGCATGGCCTTCCTCCAAGCTGCAGCTCACATATGTGGGCTGACTAGTGTTTATTCAATTGCCGTTCAAGCTCCATCCCTCCAATGCTCCAATCTCTACAACTCATATCTATGATTGATGGTTTCTTCAATCGCCCTAAACATGCCTAGCATTTCTCTATGCAACATATGTGTAGCTTGGACCGACACATTGCCCAACTTGCATTGAAGGTAAAAACTTGCTTTCGGTTGGGATATAAGTTGCGAAAATACAGATTCAAGTAACCAAAAGCTTGACACCCAAGAGTCGCTCAGTTTTGCATGCGAGCCATTGTTTAATCTCATTGCATTTGGTGTTTATTTTTTGACTTCCATTGTCTCCACATTTTTGTCTTGTCTTCTGTCTCCTAATGAACATTACAGGCAACTCCAAACAAGTCATGTACCTTCATCTAGATCTCCTATAGAACATCCTTGTTATTGGGTTGCTTCCTCTTTTGGCTTTGTTTTGTCCTTGATCCATTCGTTGTGATTGCCTCTAGAGCACTAGTGTGTGTTTTATTCCTCATATTTGGATCGGCATCTTGTTTGTTAGATAAATAATTCATGGTGAGAATTCTTGTAGAGAGAATTGTGCTGCGGATTCTCTGCATCTTCACAGAGAATTGTCGTGCAGACTCTTGGCAATCTTGACATAGTTTGTTGATTTGTTAGTGGCTTCAAAGTTTCACTAAGAACTCTCTGCATCTTCTCCATTGTGATACATTCATTAGGGCAGGCTTAATAAAAAAAATTCATCTTGTTTATAATTAACTTGTGTGTTTCAAATTGCCATTTAAAAAGGTCAACATCATTCAAAAAATTGTTTGCTTTCTTTCTTACATCCAAAATCCCTTGCTTTACCGCTATACCAGGAGGAAGTAAGTGCCCACATGCACTTGTGCACTCTTGTTTAATGCTTTTTTCCTGCTTATATCGTGTGACCCAATATTGGGGAAGCAAGCACGCCCCAATACCGTATAGCCCTTTTCATTCCTCCTCTTACCTTAAGCAACTTAGAGGCGAGCATACCATCGTCTCCCCATACTGTAAAAAAAAAGCTAATTAGAAAACAAGCAGGAAGCACAAGGAGGGTTAGAATTTAATTTAAGATTTCCCATCTTTTGTTTTGATCCCTAAAATGTCAAGGGAGAGTGGTCTCCCCTAGGTCCCATACAGTTTTTTTTAATGTTGTGAAGGCATTCGAAGATAAATTTTTTTGGCATCATTCAAATGGCAATATTGTTTACCTTATAAGTGTAATTGCATGCATACTTAGAAAGGACAACTTGGACAGATTTGAGATTCTCATAAAAGCTAATAATGTGGACAATTATGATGTAATGTTTGATGGTCTTTAAACTTCTCTTTGTTGGAGGAGAATGTGGGTTGCTGACTGATCTTATTTTTTTTGGAGGTGTTTGTTCCCATACTTGAATGTGGTATTGCATGGTTTTTTAAAAAGGCAAATATTAGAAATTAGATGATGGGTGACCATGGTATTCTTTTTTTTTTAAATCTATGTTGATCGACTTCTAATTGACAAATCCAAATCAAATCATCAGCAAAATTACAGGCAACAAATATGCATTTTATGAGGTTATCGCTAATTTTCTCTAGTATTTATTTCGTACTTCTGAAAGTTTGGCTACATAGCATATAAGAATGAGAGGTTTTAAGTCCCATGATATAAGGCCCTTAGTACCGTGTACTCTTATTAGTATTGTCTCCTTAGAGGTTGTGCTATACTAAAGGATTGAAACTCCTTTGTGAATTTCCACCCATAATTTTTTATATTTAAGTTGTGTGCTTCAAATTGCCATTTAAACACGTGCACTTGTGCACTCTTGTTTCATGTTTTTTTCCTTCTTATATCGTGCCACCATTGGGGAAGGAGGCACGCCCAAATATCGTATACCCCTTTTCATTCCTCCTGTCACCTCAAGAAACTTACAGGGGAGCATACCATCATCTCCCCATACTCCAAAAAAAAACTAATTAGCAAGGAGGAAGCACAAGGAGGGTTAGAATTTAATTTTGAGATTCCACGCCCTTTTAATTTGATTCCTAAAACGTCAAGGGAAATCGGTCTCCCCTCGGTCCCATATGCTTTTTTTTAATGTCGTGAAGGCATTCGAGGATACAAACTTTTTGGCATCATTTAAATGGCAATACCGTTTACCTTACAAGTGTAATTGCATGCATACTTAGAAAGGGCAACTTGGACAGATTTGAGATTCTCATAAAAGCCAATAATGTGGGCAATTATGATGTAATGTTTGACAGTGTTTCAACTTCTCTATGTTGGAGGAGAATGTGGGTTGCTGAGAGCGATCTTATTTTTTTTGGAGGTGTTTGTTCCCATACTTGAATGTGGTAGTTCAGGGTTTTAAAAAAAGGCAAATATTAGAAATTAGATGCTGGGCAACCATGGTATTCTTTTTTATAAAAAATCTATGTTGATCGACTTCTAATTGACAAATCCAAATCAAATCATCATGGTTTTTGCTCCATTTAGCAAATTTACAGGCAACAAAATAAGCATTTGATGAAGTTATCGCTAATTTTCTCCTGTATTTCTTTCATAATTCCGAAGGTTTGGCTACATAGTATATAAGAATGAAAGGTTTTAAGTCCCATGACATAAGGCCCTTCGTACCATGTACGGAACTCCTTTGTCAATTTCTACCCACAATTTTTTATAATTGTGTGTTTCAAATTGCCATTTAAAAATATCAACATTATTCAAAAAATTGTTTGCTTTCTTTTTTGCATCCAAAAGTTCTTGCTTTACCACTATACCAAGAGGCAGTGCCCACGCACACTTGTGCACCTTGTTTTATGTTTTGTTCCTTCTTATATAATGCCACCATTGGGGAAGGAGGCACTCCCCAATACCATATACCCCTATTCATTCCTCCTCTCACTTCAAGTAACTTACAGGGGGGCATACCATCGTCTCCCCATACTTAACAAAAAAAACTAATTAGCAAGGAGGAAGCATGAGGAGGATTAGAATTTAATGTAAGATTCCTCACCCTTTTGTTTTGATTCCTATTACATCAAGGGAGACTGATCTCCCCTATGTCTCACACACTTTTTAAAGATGTTGTGAAGGCATTTGAGGATACAAAAGCATGAAATAATTACCAAGGACATGATAGAGAATTAAAGCACATTTTCACTTTATGACTTCTGTAGATATTTAATGTGCAACTCACCTACTTAATGTTATAAAGTAGTTGAAAAGAAAATTTGACAATGTGAGGATGAGAACCCAAAATCTTAGCAAAAGACATGAGAGCCCCATGCATTTACTGAAAGAGAATGTAAAGGATTCCTTCTATTGGTTTGTAGGCACAAAATAGATCAAACTATGCAACTAAATGTAGCAACCTAGATTTCAAGGCAGAGGACAAATATCAATTCCAATGTGGCTCTCTCTAATCATTTCTCAATTTTGTCGATGCTTGCATTGCCTAGTAAAAATTTTGCATCCAACTGTGTTTCTGTAGAATACTAGAAGAGAACATTTTGAGCAGCTGTGTTTCTATATAATATTAGAGGAGAATAATTTTGCATCCAATTGCGATTCGATAGGGAAAAAGGGAGGAGTATCACTCTTTATATCCATCTTCGCCTTGCATGGAGATTGATTGGACAAAAAATATCAGCATTTTCTATGCAATTTAAAATGATACCATCACTTGAGCATGCCCGGACATAGGGGGCAATGAGGGAGCCTAAAAGCGTGTTTGCTACTATTGGATATGGATTCCTTTGCATGTTGACAGCATAGTATGAGCATAGTATGCTTCTTTTTGGAAGCTGAGACGGCCAATAAATTTTCAAGACATTGGGTGCTACATTATAGGAGCTTAAATTAGAGAGCATTACCACGCTAAGCGATCGGTCTAAACTTTTTGATTAACTAAAAATCGTACTTTAAAGTCTTTGTGCCATATCTTGCTAACATCGAAATTTTGAGGAGAAATAAGTCGAATTTGCTTATCCTCAAGTTTCAAGAGATTGCAACAAATGGGAAGGTTGGTTGCATCCAAAAATCTCATGACATGAGAGTGAAAATTGAAAAGAAAGTTGGAAACCATGATGAAATAGTGTTCCCTCAATATGCTCCTATTTTGATGCCTTTGTTTTTTCTGGGATCTCGTTTGCTATGTGGGAATGCTCTCTAACCTCACCAAGTCCTGTGCCTAGCCTCCAAAATGCCCAGTGCGCAATAACATTTTGGCTTTGGGTGAGGCTGGCTATCAATGGTGTGTAGTAATTTGAAAAACATCCATGATTCATGGTGGCTATCGTTGCTCACATGATTTTATCGAGGGACAAAAGCACTAGGAAGAACGATAAAAAAATAGCTAAATTTGGTGAATATTGGCATGGAAGCTTGTAGCTATGGATGGATGTTTGTGAGTGAATGGCTAGCCCATTTTACATGATCGCTAACTACTATTACATGACAAACTTAGAATACATCAACCAATGAAAGACAGTTCCAGCAAGTGACAGATCATATATGTGTACAACCATAGCCAATTTGTTTAATTACGTAATGAACTAGAAATCACACTACCATAAGTTCTTGCTGCCTCCACCTCACCAGATTCTTCACCTTGAGAGCTAGCTCTCATCTATAGATCCTTGAGCATCAAGGAATTCATCTACAACAATTTCCAAGAAGCTCAATGTGTCCGCATTGCGTTAAGGAATTCATCCATAATGATTTCCAAGTAGCTCAATGTGGAGCGTTCTGTACGCTTGGGGTGAGCAAATTTACAAAACTCCTAGTGCTCTTTGTAAACATAGAGTAGAAAGGCCCAATTTCAAGAAAACCTGCCAATATGTTAGCTGCTAGTAAATTCAAGTCTTGAGCTTTAGCTACTTCCATTTGTGTGAAGGTGTGAAACAGCCCTTAAATAAGCATCAAAATGCACCGACGCTCAACGCCTCGATCAAGTGATAGGAGGAGAGATATCTTGCACCCCGGAGTGATGCAAAAAAGTGGAGTTTATCAGATCCATTCATGAAACTCCCCTGCGTCTCACCTAAGAAAATAATTCTCATAGAAACACTTTAAGTATAGTAAGAGGACTCTTGCAGATGGGCGGTAAGGATGAGGAAAGGGTGCTCTTGCAGCTAGGAGCTAAGGATGATGGTGTGAGGGGATCACACATGATCTACAAAGCTTGGCAAAGCAAGTGCAAGAGCAATGAGCTTCGCCGATGAAGATCGGGTTCTGGCAAGCCATTAAGAAAGCCCTTTGGCTGGTGTCTTGGTGGGCAAGCCACTCCGGGGCATTGAAGGTGCATCCTACAAGCAATTGAGAGCCAACACTCTCTTGCAAGCTAAAAGGCTCTCACGTCTTACCATGTGTTTCCCTCTCTCCCTTACAAGCTCTTGAACTTTGACCACATGGCAGTCTTCAGCTGTCCAACTCTTGCCCTTCTCTCCCTCTACCCTTGAGTCCTCTCATACCACATGGCACTCTTGTCCTCCTCTCCCTCCAGTCCACCTTTTCTCCTCTCCCCACACATCTCCTCTCCCTCCACCTGGTAACTCTTGCTTAAAGAAGTAGTAAGAAGATAAGAAGTAAGATAAGATCAGATAAGATGTTAAAGGATAAATTTCTTCTTGTGTTGTCAACATATAAATTTCTTTTGTCTTGTAAACATATTTGACTTATTTTGTTTGCATCGGTTTGCTTAGCATGTGAAAACTAGTCTAGAATCAATGAAACTTGTTTACATCCCAGAAAACATAATTACTTTACGTTAGACATTTAGAAAAGAGACTTTTTCCTTTTGTTCTAATGTATCAAAATACTTTTGGGTCAAATGTACTTATTTTTCTTCCATTTCTTTGCATGAGAATGTATGCATTGCTCACCATGTGGAAACAATCAAGGTCACTAGAACTTGTTTATCTTCAAACTTGTACTATTGTGGCTTTTGAATTGTTTGTAATGCCACACTTTAAATTCACTTGAATTGTTTTTATTGCATTTGTATCTTTATACCCAAGAAAGTGTGCTAACCTACCACTACCTCAAACAGCATGAATGAAATGTTGGGTCAGGTAGGGAAGGTTTGGAGCACACACTCTTAATTGTTATCATGTCATAGTTTAGCAACACAAATGAACTCACTTTGGTATCTTCTTTGAAACAATATCACTATAAATCTTCAATAATTTTATGTGACTGATTTGAGCATGTACTTGGTCTAGTTCTGAAGCCATGACTATAGTCACTAAAGGAGGAATCTCCAAAATAATGTGGCGTCAGGTAGCAATAGTCTCTAGTGGAAGAAAGATTTAAAATGATCTCAAAACTCTCTTGGGTAGTAGAAGCATCCTTTCTGACAATGAATATGGGTGGTTAATGTGCAACTATCAAGATGGAAATGATATCTTGGTAGAAGATGGATGTAATGTTACCTTGATAGATAGCATTGGAGGCTCTACATTTTGAGTCAATTGTGTAATTGACTCATTTGCAAGCTGCAAAGGCTTGTGAAAAAAGAAAAGGCAAGCTTGATGTAGCAGGCAATGTGGCAGACTAGGTGGCTTGAGAAGGAAGAAGGCAATCTTGATAGGCACCTAAGGGGCAAATAAAATTAGGTAGGCCAGTAGAAGTTCAAGGAAATTGCAAATTTTTTCCAAAATTTACCAGTCAAGGGCACATTTGAACCTCTTCAAATATTTCTAAGTAAAATAAAGTGTTCATCAACGACAAAAAGGTCAAGGGCTTGACAGAGCTCAAAAGACAGATAGAAAACAACAATTTAAGATTCAAGGGTGCTTCAATACCAAGATGAATCTCAAGACCAAGATTTCACAATCAAGGGAAGGCACATACTCAATATTTTTAGCATACTTGATTTGGCATCTACACAAGAAGTTTTTAAGAAAATTGAGGCTAATCGGAGAGCTCTTTCATGAACCGTGCATGTTTGACACGTTGTTGAGTGAAGATAGGGCAGGGTGCATTGTGGGGAGTACAAAGCACCAAGGGAACTATAAGTTGAGTTGTGGCAATTCCAAAGTTGAGCTCATGAGTGAAGACAATGATAAAATGGGAAGGGATTTGAGATGATGTGGAGAAGATGAGTGATGAGATTGGAGGTGAGAAGCTTAATGTCTTTTTGTATGCTAATTCTTTTATTCACAAATTTCAATGTGGCTTTTCTCTATTTGTTATTAAGGGGGTGAAGTGCATGCTCAGAGAAGAGCTTGCATAGCAAGCAAGACAAGCAGATAGGAAAGGATGGACTAAGTCTGAAAGAAAACACCTAGTTGTGTGTGAGATTCCGCTTGAGGTCATTGAGCTAGAGTTCAAAAATCTTGGTAGGGGTGGGGTTTATCTAATTTTTACAGGATGGGTTGCCCTCAATCGTTGAGCTTGAGTAGTTTCCTATGAGTGTGAGATACCTTCACGTGCGTATGTGATGCCTTTTCTTGGGAAAGGGTTTTTTCTATCGTGGTTTATTTTTTAAGCTTTTCATAATGAGTTGGTTGGGAAGTCATTTTTTTATAACAAATTTGTGGTTTTGATGGTTCCTTGGATTCCATCCTTATAGTATTGATGAGTTCATTGTTTGTCAATGTTCAATGTGGGTGGAGTTTTCTTAGCTCCCATCTTGGTAGTTGGGGGACCTTGAAAGGATTGCGAGCGATTTGGGTAAGATTCTACTTATTCACCCATCTGAAAAGGAAGGGATTTGGCTGCAAATGGCCTGGATATTGTGGGATCACAGTTAGGAAGCTCCTTAGTTTGTGGAGATTACATTTTAGGATGGGGTGCTTATTCAGCCTATGTAATTCTAGATGTGTGTTCTATCTATATGGACACAATAGATTTGCTAAATTTGTCCACGTAAGTCCTAAAACATAGAGCTAGGTTGAGGCAATAAGATGTCTAACTTGATGAATCATCCTCAGGGTTGATCTAATCCTACTCTCAATGTTGCATGTAACATGCAACTATGTCAACCCTCTCAAGTTTCTTGGGAATTCCAAAACTCAGTTGAAGATTTAGAAAATATGCCTCTCCATTGAATGATGCTGCTTGGAAGATTGTGGGAAATAATGGAGATTTATGATGGGATGCCTTGACCCGACTTTGCCTAAGAAAGATAACTCTCCACATAGCTAGCTTTGCCTAAGTAAGGAGTGCAAAGCTGGTGGATGGTCTGAACAAGGTTGTTATGGTGTGAGACGTTTAGCTGGCTCTTCACAAAGTCCTAATTCTAGCAAAGTTTTAGATGGCTTATCTCTAGTGGCTACTGACAATCTAGAAAAGAAAGGGCCTATTGATGTAGCATCAAAATATGGTGGAAGTCAAGAAGAAGATATGCCCGCTCGATGATGCAGATAAGAAGAAATGTGTGCATGAAGATAAAGAGTGTCATAAAAGGTTCTCTAGGATGCCAGTTCAAAGGTCAATGTTAAGCAATCCTACAGTATGTCAAATCATATCAAAGAGGTAGCCAAAATCTATCGAAGGTAAGGAAAATGAATTTAACTTTTTACAAGATGTTGCCAAAGCATTGGGTGAGAAAAAGTGATGACAAGTTGATGGTGTGTGGATGTTAGTTTTATTTTGAAATTTGAGGGGATATTGCAGTAGTAGAACCAAGCAAAAGAGATGTGAGGGGGTTATTAGATAGCAAATGCCTAATGTTTGGCTTTTGCAAGAGTCTAAATTTGGGGAAGAGCATGGGCTCTAGTTTTCCTATAGGCAGTTAGTACTTTTAATGCTTGTGGATTGTCTTATAAGAGGTAGAGGGGGGCCTGTTGTGTTGGCTCATAGCCTTCAAGGATGGTGATGGTATGTTTATTATCACTTGGGGTGAGCATATTTACAAAACTCTTAGTGCTCTTTGTAAACATAGAGTATAAAGAATTAACTTCAAGAAAACTTGCCAATACGTTTGCTACTACTAAATTCAAGTCTTGAGCTTTAGCTACGTCCATCTGTGTGAAGGTGTCAAACAGCCCTTAAATAAGCATCAAAATGCACCGGCACTCAATGCCTTGATCAAGAGATAGGAGGAGGGATATCTTGCACCTGGAGTGATGCAAAAAGTGGAGTTCATCAGATCCATTCATGAAACTCCCCTCTGTCTCACCTAAGAAAATAATTCCCATAGAAACACTTTAAGTGCAGTAAGAGGACTCTTGCAGATGGGCAGTAAGGATGAGGAAAGGGCGCTCTTGTAGCTAGGAGCTAAGGATGATGGTGTGAGGGGATCACACATGATCTACAGATCTTGGCAAAGAAAGCGCAATGAGCTACGCCAATGAAGATCAGGTTTTGGCAAGCCATTAAAGAAGCCCGTTGGCAGGTGTGTTGGTGGGCAAACCACTTAGGGGCATTGAAGGTGCATACTATAAGCAACTAAGAGCCAACACTCTCTTGCAATCTAAAAGGCTCTCTCCTCCTACCGCACGTGCCTGTGCACACTCTCCCCTCCCTTGCAAGCTCTTTAGCTCTGACCACATGGCACTCTTCAGCTGTCCAACTCTTTCCCTCCTCTCCCTCTACTCCTAAGTCCTCTCCTACCACATGGCACTCTTTCCCTCCTCTCCCTCCATTCCACCTTTTCTCCTCTCCCCACACATGGCACATCTCCTTTCCCTCCACCTGCTAGGGTAACCCTTTCTTAAAGAAGTAGTAAGAAGGTAAGAAGATCAGATAAGATGTCAAAATATAAAATTCTTATTTTGTTGTAAGCATATAAATTCTTTTTGTCTTGTAAACGTATCAAAATATATTTGACTTATTTTTCTTGCATTGGTTTGCTTGTGAATGTATGCATTGCGAACCATATGCAAATAGTCTAGGATCAATGAAACTTGTTTACATCCCAAAAAACACAATTACTTCATGTTAGACACTTATAAAATAGACTCTTCTTTTTGTTATAATGTGTCAAAATACTTTTGGGTCAAATGTACTTATTTTTGTTCCATTTCTTTGCATGAGAATGTATGCAGTGCTTTGGTTAAGAGGAAGCATGTGAAGGAAACAATGAATAGAGTATTGGACAAACATGGAATTCTTGCTATAGAATTTTGGCACATAGCAGAGGTGCTTTGGTCGTAGCTAAGTGGTATTGTGGGTATGCAAGTAGACCTTAATGAAGAATGAAAGAGGAAGGTTGAGGATGCCTAACATCCGCACAAGAATAGATCCCTTGGACCTACTGGGATTTTTTGGGCTTTCTTGAATGTGATAAGAGGGGCCTTGAGGGTTTCTCTTGATACCCTTACATAGTGTGCCTCTAGTTTACCTATAAAATTGCTTCCTAGGAGGAAGCTCTCTACTTTTTGTGTGCTCCTTTGGGTTTTGGTGTCTCTCTTTGTAAGATATTTAATTAAAGAGAGAATTAAATAGAAGTTTTGACAATAGTATAGACTGATTTTGGTATGGAATGTAAGGTTTTTTGTGGCTTATCATATTTTAACGATGACTTATGCGGCCTCAATCTAGAACTTTAAATGTGTCATTGACAAGAGATAGAGAAGATATTTAGGACCTTGCTATGGATGGAGGATAGAGGACAGAGACATACACACTATATACCTTGCCAAACAATTGTAGGATTAATCTCCAAGGTGGGCTAGGTTTGGCAGATGTTGGTCTCAAAGATTACTCTCTTCTTTGTAAGTGGCTACCTTATTTGTTTGAGTGTGAGGCTCCCTGGTTGGAGGTGATGAGATTGTTGATTTTGAATAAGAAAGGGCAAGGAGTGGGGGTGTGGGGATTCATGCATTTGATTCCCAAATCATTAGTATCATAAGAGTTTGATTAATACTAGTACTATGGAAAGTCGTTAACCACAATCGGGCCACACTCTACATATATTTGTCATTTGAACTTGCCCTACTTCTCCCCTACTTCCATCATTTCACAAAACACTTCCTATTTTACTTTCTATTGAGAATTATTAAGCACTTATTTGTGCATCTACCTATCTTTCCCACACACGAGTCCTCAAAATATAGCTCACTACATTGTAGGAAAATTGGTTCCTACTACCCAAACTCCTCTCTGAGCTAAAACAATCCCTACAAGTGCTTCATTACTATCCTCTGCAATAATCATCGGGGATTATTGTACTTGATGAGAGATTTATTTTTAACCTTTGCACAAGTTTCATAGATTTCTTTAGAAGCATAGAATCTATCTACTCAAACGTTCTCGTGGAATTCTGCAAATTGTTGGTTTGTCCACATAAGACTTGTTTGTTGCATAGTGAATTAGTTCGTGCTTTCTTTTAATGGTACAATAGAGATCTAGTATAGCGACTTAAATAACATTGACTTTTCTCTACCATCTATCCTTAGTGGACTCACCATATTAAAATGATCTGCAGGTCATCCCATGGCCATCTTGACCATAACTCTCTCCTCTCTCTAAAAGAGCATGGGACATACACAAAAGTGAGTAATAGTTTTTCTCATTATCTAAAGCTCTAAAGCTATCCAAGATTTGTCATGATGAATCCAATAGGAGGGAGGAGACTTTAGATAGGATCTTAACAGATACACCCCCACTACCGTGATCATGCTTGAGCCTTTTATTTGAGTTAGGTCCTTGTTGTTCGATTTCCTGAGGAATGGGAAGGGTCTTAGATAGACATTGAATTTTCTTATGAGGATGATCATTCAATGTCTTAATAGCATCCTTTAAGGCATTATCCACCCACATGTTTCCACATTCTTGATCCAACTGCTACATTGATTGACAATTATTCTATAATTTCACTGGATGAGCTCTCTCTTCATATATATTTTTACACTAACTATCTTTGACCACTTGCATCTCATTTGAATACATTTTATTACATATTTTTTTTAAACCTACTTCTTATCAATCATGTTATCTAGCCTATTGCCCTTAGCTACCCTCTTTGCCTCCCCTTTGCCTTGATTGGTCTCCAAACTTGCTTCTTAGCTAAAGCTCTTGGTTTAGTAGTTTATTTGTCCTCCCTTTTGGTCTGATCCTTTTTATTCAATGAGAAATGTTTAATAATATGACCATTTTTACCACATAAGAAGCACAAATTATGTAGATTCTTGGAAATGATTTTTGCCATCTAGTTAGGCCTGTCTTTGACACAATTTCCAATTCCTTAGGGATTTCTTCTTCCAAAACTAGCAAGACAGGGTCGGATCTAGAATTCATAAGTTATCACTTTTAATTTCTATTATTGTCATTATAGAGCTTAGTAGCCTAGCTATAGAAAGCTAGAGGGAGTTCGAATAATTATCGGCTCACTTTTGTCCTCTCCCTATTGCTAATAAAGAGCTCTAGAAAGGAAAACTAGGGAGCAAACAAAAGGACTTGTATGTTAAGGAAATTCGAGACCTTTAGTACATTTCCTTGAAATGCCAACAAAGATATGGGCTTGAGTATGGAAGATGATGTTGAGAACCAAAAGCTAGCACTTGCCCCTAGGGCACCTATAAGAATTTTTTTGGCTCTACATTATGAAAAGTTACCCTCTTGGCTCCAAGTTGCTTCAACATGTTGGATCCACTGCCATAGTGGACTTAGAAAGAATAAACTTGTCTAGCCAATAGTCCCAAGGGTTTTGCATAGATACAAGGAACGCTCAAGCTTGCTATAAGATAATTGAGAGCATTTGGTTTAAGAGAACCTTGCCCTTGTGCATGTTACTTGGTGGGAAGACACGGTATAATGTGTCCCCAAACTTGGGTAGCTATCTTGAAACTCCATGTTTGGTTTAAGAGAACCCCAAAATTGTCCCCTTTGTTGACCAATGTGACTCCGTTAACCCATGCGATTAACATGCCCCCCTTCTTGCAGTTCATCCATCCATGGATCAAGACTTGGTTAGGTAAGATGTAGCTACTGCTGATTGTATAAGGGAGTGTGATCAAGTAGTCATTGAGAGATGGGGCAAAAAGGATGACGTCGTTTGCAAAAATGAGTGTCAGACATTAAAGCCTCTCTCAATGGGGCAAAAAGGATGACGTCGTTTGCAAAAATGAGTGTCAGACATTAAAGCCTCATTATTTGGTTGAGGTTTAGGCATTTGTCAATATCAAACACTAGCCCCTGCTTCAATCACCTAAGTGGTCCAAAGAGTTGGAGATTTTATTTGAACCCTCTTAGCTTTATGGTTTTCTCTTCAAACATTAATATGAATACATTGAACATATTTATGGCTCCACTCCTCCTTGGTTCATTCTTTTAAACAATATCCAACTCTATTATGTGACTTATTCTAATGAGCCATATACAAGAGGCTTGCTATGGAAAGTCAAGAAACTACTTGAGGCTGGTCTTATCTTCCCCATAGCCATGTTTGGTCTCTAGTGGTCAATGTATTGAAGGTGAGACCAACAATATTTGAGGTCTACATGGACTATGGATACCTAAGCAAGGACACCATCCTAGACTCACATCTCCTACCTTTCATAGACTATTTATTCAATCTAATATTAGGAAAGGAGCTATATAGATTCATGGACTTCTTTGCTAAGTATAACTATATTATAGTGGCACCTGGCCATCTTTGCATCAATATTCAAACTCTTTGGGGCCCATATATGATGTTTGGATTTGTGAAATGCTCCAAACACATATAAGTGTTTCATGAATGATTCTTTTGGGATTTGCTCTTGGAGGACTTAAAGGTTAACCTATCTCTCATATAGCCCTTCATGTAGATAATCTAGGGATTTTTTTATAAAAGGCTAAATGCACTCCATCACCTTTAATCTAATGAAGTTCATGTTTTGAGTGCCTTATGGGTGTTACTAGAGCATCTTATAAGCTATAAACTAGTATTGTCTATAATATATGTTGCCAAGAAGATTCATCAATACCTCTTGAGAATGAGAGTCTATCTTCATAGAAAATGATGCACTTTGCCTTATGCTCAACAAGTTGAAGCCACTTGACCACTTGATTAAGTGGATGTAATCCTGCATGAGTTTGATTATTGAAAACCCCCCACAATTGTAGTCAATTTTCAAATGCTGCATATGGCCTAGAGTCTTGGGATGAATCAAGAAAAGCTAGAATTGATGATGGCAATAGCAACGAAACCCCGCTACTATTGAGATTTTATCATTAGGATGATTGGATGATTTGTTTACGGGATAGGATTATTGGAGGATTGTTGCCTATTTAATAGGTGGTGCCTTAGTGTATTGTGTGAAGCACCTAGGAGCCTTATCATTACCTTGGTCATACCTTAGCGTATTGTGTGAAGCACCTAGGGGCCTTATCATTACAAGGTTCATGATCAATATGAGCTTCATGTGTTGATCCTTATCCTCACTAAGGTGGTACCTTAGTGTATTGTGTGGAGCACCTAGGAGCCTTATCATGACAAGGTTCATGATCAATATGAGCTTCATGTGTTGATCCTTATCCTCTATCTTCCCTTCTCCCACATTGAACATTCTTCCTCATGAGCACTCTCCCTTTTTTTTAACAAGGTATCAGAGCACTAGGCTCTTTCCCCCCTTCTCTTATTGTCATATCATAGCTGCTTCTTTCTCTGAGTCAACTTACCATGATTCTTTTCTTGCTATTAGTTGATAAGTTGCAGCTTCTTGTTGCTCAGTTAGGTGCATTGTTCAATCAAAGTTAGCAACCATATGTTAGTATCTATTAGCTATATTTATTATTTGCCCCTATTTGTTAGTATGTTGTTAGCTATATTTATTAGTAACCACATGTTAGAATGATATTATCTATATCTATTAGTTGCCCCTATTTGTTAAGCTAGCAAACTCTCAAAAGAAATTGCAAGAAATCAATAGCTAGCACTATCAAAAAAATGGTACTGCTACGATTGTCATTGGGTTTTTACAGTTCCCCTTGGATATTATCTATGATTTCTACCATGTATAATAGCTTCCTAAAGGCTCCTATATCAAGGTGGTTAATAATTGATGCATTTTTTCCCTACTATTTTGAGTGGCATCTACTTGAATTTTTTCTTGAGATGGGGATCATATTTCTACTATAGTCACCATTTTCCCTTCGGAAGCATTATTCCTAGGTAGATTTTATATCATCAGTGATAGTTGCTAGGAGATGTCTGTGATGTTCAAATTATTGAATAAATTTGTTTTGGGAGGTTATTTCCAATGATGTCTTTCGCTATTTTTACTGCCAAGAGTTTTCTAAAGTTGCCAAGAGCCTAAATTTTTTACTATTGAAGGCTCCTTATCTACAATTCATGGGTTGTGTGATGGATATTTTTGTATGCTATTCGTTGCATTTTTCTCCCTAGAGCTATATCATATACAAGCTTTGTACCTTTAATCATATTTCTCTGGGATGTCTTGTACTGCTTCCTTTGGGACTTAATTTTTTTGGAAGGTCTTGTATTGCTTGTTTTGTGACTTAATCATAGTTTCTCTTGGAGGTTTGGTACTGCTTCATGTTGGACTTAATTTCAACAAGTGTTTCTTTGTTTGATGAATCTTATGTAGTGTATTTGTTTAATTGACACTGGCTACTAGTACTCTTTCTATTTAGACACTCTATGTACAATGAATTTTCCATGGCATCTCAGTTGTTTTCTTATATGTAAGGTTCTTGGTTCTCTCATTTGTTGACATGTAGTAACCAACTTTTAGCCTTGGCTAAGTTCTTTTTTGCAAGGCTTTTGGTCTAGTCAAATTTTAAGTTGACTAATTTATTTCAGGCCCTTGGTCTTGTTGACAAACAAAAAGGAGCTGCCTAATAGCCATATATTCCTTGGGCATTAATGGATCAAGATATTTTTAATGGCAGGATTTTTTGAATATGGTAAACACTTATTATCAAATCTCATGATAGTCAAGTTTTTATTGCCATATATTTACAGGAGGACATTTGATTTGGAGAGTGTAAATGAAATAGAAGAAATTGAATGATGTCACACTATATATTTCTCTTCTCCTAGATGATGCAATTGTCCATAATTTTGAAGATCTCTCAATAACAAACAAAAATGGGATCTCTTGGAGACATCACTACAATAGTGATTTCTTTTTTACTCTATTTACACTTGCATCCTCATTTTTTAAAGGATATCTTGGAAATGACATGCAGATAATTCTCTTCATTTGTAATGGTACTAGTAGATGATGCCCTTGACCTTCATCTACTACAAGTCATAAGACCAATTGTTATTCATTTACCATTATTCAGAAGAATGTCCTCATTGCCACATAGAGGAGGTGCTCCTATACTCATGAGTTTGAGGAGGTACAATATGGAGAAGCACCAATTGTTCATGGAAGCACAATCATATCCATATGTAAATCACTTGAGGAAGAGTGCCAATTGTGTTGGTCATTATGGAGTCATTATGTGAGGATGGAAAAAATGCAAAGCATATGGAGGAAGAGGTCCATCTTCTTTAATCAACACGTTCCTCTAGCTATGTATTATGTTGTTCAATTAGTACCATATCCCTTAGTTACCCAAATCTTGTAATAATCATGTTTGATAAAGCCTTCTCATCACTTGATATAGTTCAATACTTGAGGGGTGTTGAGATTTTGTCAGTAGTAGTAAGATGATTGGAGTATTGTATATTGGATAGGATTTATATAGGATTGTGGGGACTTGTTGCCTATTTACTAGGTGAAACCTTGGTGAATGGTGTGTATCACCTATGAGTGTCATCTTTGAAATTTGATGATCCAATCCCCTCCATCTTATCCTTCTCCCACATTGGTCATGCTTGCTCATGATCACTCCCTCTCTTTTCTCAAAGCTACCCTACAAGGACCTATTGTGGATTGAAACTATATCGGAATGAATGCAGGAATAGAAATGTCCTAGAGGGATTCGATTGAAATCAAAGACAAATGCTAGTCCTATAGTGTTGCAAGTATAGTATCATCGATGGGATGATCTACAAGGAACATTTAGAAGTTGCACCATCTCTAATGAAATAACCCTCATCCTAGAAGAGTTCCATGACTCAAGCTAGGGAAGCCATTTTGTATACTAGATGACAATCCAAAAGATTTTGTTGGATGGGTATTAGTGGCCAATTGTCATAAAGGATATCCATGACCACGTGGAAACCTATGATGCCCGCCAATGGGGTGCTCAAAGGGAGAATAAACTCAAAACTCATATATATATATATATATATATATATGTATATAGAGAGAGAGAGATGTACATATGTATGTATGTATTAGAAAAATGTATATCTTGGTGGCTATGGATTACTTTACTAAATGATCTGAATTAGTGGCCACCTAAAACTAGTGTGATCATATCGGCCAAGCTCTTTGTTAATCTTCTTTTTCTATTTTGGTGTTCCCAAGAGGTGTAAGTGATTTAGGGACCCATTTCATTATTGAACTCATTGAAAAACTAGTTGAGAGGATCTCATCCTCGATGGAGCGATCGTGACCTACAATGCAAAACTATTGAGGCAAAGTGGAAAATGTCATGAATCAAATGCTTGGAGCCATTCTCAAAAAACCATAGGTTCCCATCTTCGCAATTGGGACTAGAAATTCCCACATGCCATATGGGCTTACAACGCTACATACCCCATACTTCCTACTTTATGGGACAAAGTGCATCTTCCCATTCAAAATAGAGATTTCAACTCATGAAATTTCCCTTCAACATAACCTAGGAGAACCTCAGTAATCGGCAAAAGAATCGACTAGATCTCTATTCTGGATGAATAATGATAATGAGCATATCTAGATGCTTTGGATTGAAATAGTAGCAACAGAGTTATTATCAAAAGACAATTGTTAATTTCTAATTTTAAAGATGCCTTTGTCAAGGTTCAGTGTATGTAGCTGATATGGGATGAAAAGAATACAGTCTCAATATGGTCTAGTTGATGTAGCTCTTCCAAACATGAAGAAGACTTGATAAAATCAAGCCTTACCAATCTTTATTTGAGCATCCTTTGGGAGCATAGACCAAGGCAAACTCAATTACAACCTTTTGGAAAAGGCTTCTACATAGTCCAAAGCTAGACCAGAGGGAAAAAAATCTCAACAAAGTTGTTGAGGGGGATGAGAAATTGAAGAGATTCACTGTCAACAATTTCAAAAAAATTCACATAAAGAAAATTCTACAAGAGAAAAAGATATATTCTATTCAAAATTCAATTTTATTAGTGTAGGTGGACAAAAGATTTTACTCATCCACATGTAGGCAGTAACGATTGAAACACAATGTTTCTAACGATTACATAACAATGCCTTGGGAATCTTTAAATAGTGTACAATATGATATTCAAGCTAGATCCCGACCTAATCCTTGCTAGCGATGGTAGTTGGGAACAGCTTGACTCATTGCTTAAGAGATGACCTCCATTCATTTTCTCATTAAGGTGCACGTAAGCTAGCTATAAGTCACCCACATCATGGTCTTGTCTTTCATCAAGGATCTCTTATTGGTTAGCCAATTTCCTATTGTGGTTCATTTGATTAGCCCTCTTTTTGACTTTATTAGAGTCTTCTAGGCTCACCTCACACTCTTGCCTAAAAACCTTGATGGCCACATGGAAACTTGTATAGGAGACACTCTAGGATTAGTAGGTCTAAAGGAATTGGTAAGTGACCATCATGCTCTCCTTATGTCTTGAGAGGCCTTGAGATAGAAGAGGAGATTCTTCTTCATGTAATCTCTAAATGGACATTTGGGCACACCTTCAAGAGCATTCCCACACAGTCATAATTATCCTCCCCCCCCCCCCCGCCCCTCTCTCTCTCTCTCTCAAAGAGGATATTTATTTACCTTTCATAAAGGAATCCACATGGATCAGTAGATTTGAAGGGCTCCCTATTTTCAAGGCTAATATCAAGCTTTTGGCAATGTTAGCTATGATAATGGGTGTTGTAGGATTTTTGCATCATCTCCACCTATGAAACATGAACTATGAACTTGAGATTTCCACCGAAGATTGTAAGAGCTTAGGGAAGATCCCAATGGCCTTGTTCCCATGCATGCTCCTATTTTATAGTTGAGAAATCCACAAAGCTTTCAAGCAACATGGGAATGCTCTCTCAATGTGGTATAAATTTGTTGAAAGGATCATGAAATTTTGAATATTAGTAACTCCAAGAATAGTTCGTGGACTTTGAAAATAGAGTACCTACCCTCGTGAGGCTTTCTAGGAAGGGTGTGAAAGTTTGACTATCATGCTAAGTTATTGATGTCTAATCTTTGAGTTGTCTCCTCTACCAATTCATCCTCAAGTAAATCAACCTGCTTGACCAGACATCACTTTGTGCCTCTTTGGAGGTTATGCACTTGGCATTTGAGTATTTTCCTACTTTTGGAGTTCTGAAGGATGCTAAGGTTCCTCCATGGCATCCTTCAAGACTATCTACCTAGTACATGTAGCTCATCAATTTCTTTCTATGGTCAAGATGGCCTGTGTGGACTTGCTTTCTCTTTGTATTTTCTACAAGAATATCTATAGTGCTTCTATGGATCCATTTTGTTTCTATGAACCTTGTGGGCTCTGGCCCAAATGAGGGATTTGTTATTGTTCTTTTTGAGTTCTCATTTTTTCTATGATAACTTACACCCAATAGACAACTCATGGACCTTGACACACCTAGGAATGTGGGAGTTTTCTCAGACCCTCAGGCCTTTATCTCACCATTTTTTATTCATATTGTTGCCTCTCAACCCTTTGCTCTTGTTGCATTGACTTGAGACACTTATCGATGTAGCATAGGTACTCTTTTAACCTAGGCTTTGAGTCTCAGCTCCTTTCTCTTAATTCTTATAGTTATGAGAGGCCCGTTGTGTACTTTGCAAATCTTTCTTAGTAGCCTCCATCTTCCCACACTACTATAGCGACCCCTCGTCAAACTTCGCCAAGGAAAGTTTCACCTACTACTTGTGTCTCCTTTCACTAGTGCACAAACCTATATCATTGATCAATGCTGCCATTTTTGGGTTAGTTACTAGCTACCTCTCTAGCCTTCTCATAAATGAGGTTAGGCTCACCTTCCTCTTCATGCTTAGCTACCATGGATCAATATCAATTAATTTTCATTTGTGGTTGAGGTTGTTGCTATGGTGGGAAGCTTGATTGAGCACTAGACAGAAGCTGAAGCACATTGCTTAGAGGGGAATAAAAGGCCCTCGCAAGAGAAGGCATCAGGTCTTCTTGAAAAATGGTGAAGAAGGAAGAGATTTTTCAAATGGAGGTGAAGGAGAAAGAGGGTTGTAGACGCTAATGATCCCCGCTTGATCTGCACAAAAGAAGTGTGCGCTCTGGACATCCTTTTGCATCATTGATGATTTAGAGAGGGGACTTCAAGGTCTTCTTCCTCCCTGATATCTATGAACTAGAGTTCCTTGTCTTCTCTCCTCTATTAGCATTAGATCAGGTCCTTTGTCCCTCTCTTTGGCCCACAAAGCACTCTTGAGGATCACTTTCAATTCATCAAAATGCTACCTAGTCTTGACCTCAATCTTCTTGCACATGAGTAGATCAATAGTAAGCAAATATGGGTGAACCAATACTACATAAGATGCTATTGATATGTTGTTCACCTTTGAGATTGCACTATATATACTCCACACAAAACTTATTTGCTATTTGTGGTGTGTTTATTAATCAAATGTTGTGGTTATTCGACCAAGAAGACTACCTACATCAACTTCCCACTCATGAAAAAAGGCTCTAACATGTATGAACTCTATGATTGATAAACTGAATTAGCTCCCATGAAAAGGGATTAGGCATTGCATGAATGTTTAGGCTTATATCCAATTTGATGGTGAAACCTTCCATAATCCTCCTCAATGTTGTCAGTGGGATTGAGCTAACCAATCAACAAGTGCTCACTTGACATCCACTTCCATCCAATTTGATGGTGAAACCTCCTGTAATGCTCCTCAAAGTTGACAATCAACTAGGGCTAGCCAATTAGGTACTTACATGATATTTTCTTGATCTTCAGCTGAGATCAAGAAAATATAGGGTAAGCCCTTGAATATTCATTTCAACATAGTGGCAAGTAAAGTTTTAAAGGTGCTATGCTCATTGTCTGTCTGCACAATCTTCTTTTCTTGGCACCTATATCACTTTCCTTTGCTCTTCCAACTTGTAATAAAAATACAGCAAGTTATTGATGTTTGTTCTTGCTAATTTCCCACCATAGATATCTAAAACTAGCTACAATGATCAGACCTCAAAATGCTCCTCCTTTTAAGGAGAATAATGCACCTTTCTTTGCCATGGTTGATGCAAGGGAATAACGGAGTAAAATAGGGTGGACCAAAGTGGGATGAAATCTTCCATGTATATGTTGATGATTTTGGTTTATGTAATGGATACTATCTTAGCTTAGGCAAATAGGCACATTGGAAAAGAGTGGGAGGAGAATAGGTTGGGAAAGAAATGGGTAGAAGCAAGAGGGAGAGGATATACAAGTAGCAAAAGAGAGAGAGGGAGAGGATGGTCAAAAATGTAGATGGGCAAGAGGAAGAGGATTCACAAATGCATAGCGAGAGAGAGAGAGAGAGAGAGAGAGAGAGAGAGAGAGAGAGAGAGAGAGAGAGAGAGAAAGAGAGAGAGAGAGAGAGAGGGGGGGGGAGGGAGGGAGGGAGAGAGAGAGAGAGAGAGAGAGAGAGAGAGAGAGAGGGATGGAGGGGGAGGGAGGGAGAGAGAGGGAGAGAGAGAGAGAGAGAGAGAGAGAGAGAGAGAGAGAAGGTTGACAAATGTCTTTGAGAATTGTGTTTCTCATACTTTGTATTGTCAATCTATTGTTCAATTGGTCATCATGAGTCCTAATGTACATATCATGGCAAAGACTAACATTGTTGCAATTTAATATAATTATGGAGTAGCATCTTATAGTTAGGATAGTGTTGAAAGAATGAAAATTGATTGTAGGGTAGCCATGTGTCATTTTATTCTCTCATTTAACAAAATATTAAATTCTTACTCTTGATATTAAATGTCTCACATAAATTTTCAAGTCTTACTCTTGTTATTTTGTTGTCTCACATAACAAATTTTCAATTCTTACTCTTGATATTTGATGTTTGGTGAGTTCCTTGGTGATGTTGGGCAACCTGACCATATTATTCCTAAGAGGAGGTAGATGTTCTCAATCATAGCTAAACCTTTTTGGAATTGGGATTTCAAATGAGTAGGGAAGGACTATCATTCATGACCTCCAACCCACCCATGTTAAAAATTGGCCCAAAGCCTCTTGGGTTGCTTGGTATCTTGGAAGGAGTTTAGAACCTTGGGAAGTAATGGGTCCTCATTCTGATGACACATGTAAAGAATTGATTGGAAAGCTTTGTTAGCATGTTGTGATTGGCTGGTAGATGTGCTAGCTTTGGCCAACCAATGCATTGGAAGCTACATGGCAATGAGATGAACTTGTACTTAGACCATACTCACACTTTGACATTGTTGCCCCCTTTCATATCTATGATGATGAGGTAGTTCTCAGAGCTTCTTTTCCTAGATGCAGACTACAAGGAGAGAGTGCACAAAATGAGAGTCGGTTGACATGATTTTGCTCTTGGCCATCATTGGTTTTCTACTTGGTGGACTTCTTAAGTGGGTTGTCTGTTGTCATGAGTCCTTGTAAAGCAATAATCCTTGGTAGAGGTGATCTTATGTCCGGAGTCCTTAAGTTGGTTGTAATAAAGAGTTCTATCTATTTAGCAAAGTTGCAACTTATTTCTATGGTTTGAGCATTTGAGAGAGCCATAGAGATTGTAAAGACTATTGCTATCATTTTTTGTGTATGTGCTGCTACTTTCAATTCTATCTTCATTGTATGCTACTATCGCTTCTTGGTGTGCGTGCATAATGTGATTATGTTTTAGTTTCACACTTCATTATCTCAAAAATGTGTGTGTGTGTGTGTGTGTGTGTGTATGTGTGTGTATGTGTGTGTGTGTGTGTGTGTGTGTGTGTGTGTGTGTGTGTGTGTGTGTGTGTGTGTGTGTGTGTGTGTGTGTGTGTGTGTGTGTGTGTGTGTGTGTGTGTGTGTGTGTGTGTGTGTGTGTGTGTGTGTGTGTGAGAGAGAGAGAGAGAGAGAGAGAGAGAGAGAGAGAGAGAGAGAGAGAGAGAGAGAGAGGGGGAGGGAGGGGGGGGAGGGAGGGAGGGAGGGAGGGAGGGAGGGAGAGAGAGAGAGAGAGAGAGAGAGAGAGAGAGAGAGAGAGAGAGAGAGAGAGAGAGAGAGAGAGAGAGAGAGAGAGAGAGAGAGAGAGTATTATATGATATGATATGATATAATTGTATTAAATTCCACATGAGACTCTTCAGGATCTATGGGATTTGCGACCAATATCAACTAATAGTGTGTGTGAGAGAGAGAAACAGAGAGAGAGGGAGAGGGGGTGGGGGCTCACTGATTTTTTCACAATGCTTATAGAAAAACCCTGTCCCTAAGGGAACACTCCCAAAATATTTATTAATTACATACTGATGTCTCATTATCTGAGAGAGTACAAATGTTCACTCACATAATTACAAACATCCTTCATATTTCAAACATGAGAAAAAGATATTTTAGCTCCATCAATAGGCTTTGGATGTGGCAAGTAAACAACTTTAGCATCTGGGTCTAACAACTTCCACCTGCCAAAATACACAAAACCAATACCTCATTTGGGATCCATGCACAATGGTTAGATCCCATCTCCCACCTCTCTCTCTCTCTCTCTCTCTCTCTCTCTCTCTCTCACACACACACACACACACACACACATGCATGCACGCACGCACGCAAGCACGGATATACATACACCTACACCTATGAATGTACATATATGTATACATGCACGTGCACAAATGCACACACATGCACATGCATGTGTGGGTGTGTTTGTTTGTTGGTGTGTGTGTGTGTGTGTGCGTGCATGCGTGTGCGTGCGCATGTTCATGCATGTGCATGCACATGTGAGTTTTGTTAGCTGAAGAAAATGACTCTTTATTTCTATTTCTCATACTCTATACATATGGTAATCATAGTTGAGACCATGAACTATTTTTGTAAAACTCATCTTGGTCCCCACAAATTTAAGTGTACGCATGCACCCTAAGAAAACTAGCTTCTTTAAGAAGAGAGAGAGAGAGAGAGAGAGAGAGAGAGAGAGAGATTATGACCACTTACTTGTAGTTAAGTGCTAGTTCATGTAAGAACATGCATGCTCTAAATATTGCGAATTGATTACCAGGACAGTGTCTAACTCCAAGTCCAAATGGTTGGTACACGCCAGGCCTTCGAACAAAGCCCTACAAATGTCCAATGATGTTTGTCATCCACATTTTTGCATGTCAACGGGCTTGTTTGAGGTACATACTTGAAACGATAGACGATCTTAAATGTTGATACTTTTCCCTGACAAATCACATTCAGTATTGCAAATAAGGAATGTGGTGTTCATGATAGTCTCTCATATTCTTAGGTTCTCAATGGAGGTGAACCAAACATGCCAAATATACCAATTTGTAATATATACATGCTATACAAAGCCTTGGATTTTCATTAAAAAAATGATGAGTGGAATTGGAGAAGACAATGAAATACCTTCATGCGGTCGGGATCAAACTTTTGAGGGTTCTCAAAGTACATAGGGTCCATGTGTGGAGCACGAAGCCATATGGCGACCCTCCAACCTTTGGGAAAGAGATATCCTTAAAAAAACATGAAATTATAGAAGAATAAAATTATTATGGAGCATATGGAAAGATATTACATCGAGAAATATAAATAATAGTTTTGTTGACCCTACATTCATGCTAAAGTAAGTGGGTAAGATTTCTATACTATATTCTACATAATTTATGCTACAAATCAAATGACAAAATAAATTGTCCACATCATCTCAGAGCCACATGCATTTCTCTTCATGGAAAGCTTTCAATGTGTATATAGAGCCAGAATGACACGCATGACAAGATCTAGGGATTATCGATGTTGATACATGAAGAAAAAAATATAGAAAAATACTCCTTGTTATCCTAACTAGCCCAACAAGCCAAAGAACCTTATTGAAGTTCAAACCTATGGGAATCCTACTATTGATCTAAAGTATGTACTCCATTGTAGGGAAAAATAAATATGTCCATATCAGTTTTCACTTTCCAATGACTAGAGGAAATCTAGATAGCTCTTACCTTTGTGTATTACATCCTTACTAATAGACCGGAATACAATAGGAGCTATGTTCACCATTCGTTGCACTTCACTTATGATCTGCACACATGGCTCAATATTAGTAGTCCGTATTAGTAGTGCATGCATCATGGGAAGTATGGCAACGTTGTTTTGATTAGGATATAAATATTGATTTTGATTTAACAAGGCAAGCAAGGACCATGGTGTTTGTGAAGATGGATTTATAAAGGCGATAGGAAGGTGGTTAGGTTTTTAACCTTACATTTGTACCAAGCAAGGAAGATGACATGAGGGTGTCATTCACAACAAGCACATGAGGGTGAGAAGGATCATTATGCCCCTTACCAAATCTGTGTATGGCATTAGCTTGAAATCACTCATTTCTAAAGGTACACCTAGTCCCTTGCTGCATTGAAGTTGTTGATGCTCTTCCTGGTATCATCATTAGCAACAACAATATCAACAACAATAGTCCTTGTAGTAACCTTTAACATATTTGTTAGCATTTTAGATTACTAGCAATTGACTAAAATTTTCGTTAGCTTCTTATGTTAGCTCAATGTTATGTTTTATGTATTTCACATAAACTCAAAGTTGATTTGGTGAGAAAGCGTCTCTTTTATTTTCACATGCTAGAAGTACTCCTTGTTTGTACACTAATTATCATGCATCAAATGAACAATCCATGTGCTATATTGTTCATATATAGACCTACTAAACAAAGTGCCATTGTCATGTACACTCAAGGATTTGTGAGGTATTTAAATGACTTTGATTCAAATTAGACGTTTTTTTGGAAAAAATCATTAATTTTTTTTTCCAATCATAGGTCCTTTTCTTGGTGACTTGTTGATAGATCAATGCTTGTCATCACCTAGTATATTCTAGGCAAAGTGATTACCATTTATCCAAAATCCTAAACATATTCAAATGTGACTATAAAAAAAGGGGAAAATTTGAGGTGCAAATTTATTAGCCCAATGGCAAATCTAGAGGCTTGTTCAACTTGTCCGTGCTACTATTTATAGCTTTAAATTTGATAAATTTGCCCAAAAATTATCGTAACTTTCTCATACGAGCTTCGAATTTATTTCTCCAAGTACTTAAGTCTATTGGCACACTTGATTGGAGCCATCTACAAGGTTAGAATTTTCAAATTCTAGTTTATCAAAAACGTGTATATGAAGTTTAGGTTGAAAGTGGTAGCATGGGCTAATATTTGTACCTCTATATTGGGGGGGAAGTTTTGCGCAATAACCTACATTTCCATAGCTTTGGTCTTGGAAGATTCGCCCAATTATCACTAATGATCTCCACTTCCATAACTATGTTTCCCTCTTATTTTTTACCCAGTTATATAGAATCACTCACTAATGCCTACATTACCACTAATCCAAAATGCTAGCTAACATACTAGACATTGACTACAATGAATTTATCATTGTGGAAAAAATACTACATTATCATTAATCCAAAACGTTGGCTAACATATTAGAAGTTGACCATAACAAATAAATAATGCGTCCCTTGTCATTAATCCAAAATGCTAGCTAATATTCGAGAAGTTGAGTATAAAAGATTTGTCCGTGTGGGAAAAAAAGTTAGAGAACATATTCGAAGTTGACTATAACAAATAAACAATGGCTACATTATCGATAATCCAAAATGCTAGCTAACATATTCGAAGTTATAGTAACAAATTTGTCCGTGTGAGAATAAAAAAAGACCAGCATGATCCCTAATAACAATAATAAAGGGAATTCAAAAAATCTTACTCTGAGCTTGCTCAAGGCTTGTGGATTTTTGGAGAGTAGGATGGTGCTCCACATGAGAGTATACGCAGTCGCTTCGTGCCCAGCCAGCATAAAAGAGACTATGGTGTCACAGATCTCTGCATCCGTCAACAACCGTCCTTCACTATCTTCTTGCTTCATCAGCACGCCCAGAAAATCGTTATCTTCTATATTGCCTTGCCTTCGACGTGATTCTATCATCTCATGCACCACAGTATTCACTCTCCTCCGACACTGCACCCCAATATCATCCCTTCGTCAAATCCATGATCTGGTGTTGTTAAGCACATGCCCATGTATTCTGCTACCCTCTAATTCACGCACCTGCCTTGCTTTGTGGTGGCTGAAGCCCGGAAGATTCATCGGATACGCTCGAATTCCCTTCATCAGCCCGTCCATATCCATCTCCATTTGCTCCATCACAGGACCTCGTGGAATGCTCAGAAACATTCCGCAAATTGTCTCGAACGCCATCTGCAGAGCCATTTCTATTTAGGCCGGTTCTGAATCGCACAGTCAAGCGCATGGTAATTATTTTGGCAAGAGATGCAGTGGTTCTTCTCTCTTAGCTTGAAACGCCAGTCAGGAAGTCCCAACTTACTCGTCTGGTTTCCTCCCGAAGTGTCACCGTTCCTTCTTTCGCCCAGAGTTTGAGAGTTTCTGTCGTCTGTTCTCTCATCCTCTCGAGACATTTCCTGAGGGCGACAGGATGCGTCAAAGCTTCAGATAAGCGTCGCCTCAGGTTTTTATGTAGCTGCCCTTGTGCATATGACAAGGACGCTGGTCCAACGAGAACCGGTGAAGGCCAACCAGGCGTAAACACATCGGTGTCGGGTCCAAGCACGAACTTGTTAATCTCTGGCGAGCAACTTATGATATGCGGTCCGCCAAACAAGTGACTCTTGAACATTCCAGCTGTACGGCCATACCTGTCGGCAGCACAGTTAAAACGAATAGATGATTTCAAGCAGAGATACAAAACAGTAGGAACAGGAACCACAAAATGGATCGCCTTACTTTCGGATTCGTTTCTCTATGAAGGCCTCCGGATTGTGTTTATATGTTCCCACGAAATCCAGCATCTCTCCAATGAGAGGCCACCCCATGTCTCCAGGAGGCATGACAGCTCCTTTAGAAATCCTCCGGGGTACATATAGCCATTTGTTAAAGCTCCTCGACGCCCATGCTAAGGTTGCAAGCGTGACTACTACCAGCGCTAAGATGTACGGATGTTCGAACATTTCGAACAGGCAGCCTTCTTGACGTAGATGACAGTATACGCCACAAGAGATGCAGAGGGTGACTCTTAGTGGCTAGTATTTTTGTGGTACCTCTGCAGTTTCGATCATGTACTAATGGGCAGAAGGGGGAACATTTGCTGGCACGGACGAGTCCTACAAGAAGCTGTTTTGTCTCTCGAGTTGTGAAAAGTCGTAATGTCCCTCTAGTTGCGTTAAAAGTCGTACTGGAATGTCGATGATTTCGACAAATGTCACAGAAAATGTTGCATGATGCGAGTTCGTCGTGTTGTATCTTCCGTTAAACGTTTCGAAGATGCCGGCACTGTAGACGGGCATTAAGAACAGCAACCTCTGCCACAATTCTATATTCGAATGAGCGTCCTGCGGTATCTGCACGATGTAGAGAGGGAGGATACCCTTGTCCTTAGCAATATCTAGAAGGAGGGCACCCTTGTTCTTTAGCGGGAGAGCACTTGTCCCGCTCGCCCGCTCCTGGTGTGCACACATTGCCATGGTGAATCTTAGGTTCAAGACCCACCAGCTCAACGTGCATTTAATATTTTGAAGAAGAAACCAAGAGGTCTTGGCTGCTCGAGTTTGCGCAAACTGCATGATCTTTGGAGCTAATGCACCTCCCCATGTGGCTAAATGCCCCAGCATTTTTGGCTGGCGAGCGAGCAAGCCAGCGGTATGTAAACAACCTTAGAGGAAGAGCACCCTTGTCCTTTGTGGTAGGGCAATGCCCTCTACAACCAAAGGCAGAATGTGGAACAAGCATGTCCATCTAAGCGGCCGTTCTTGCTCAATGCCCGCTGAGTGAAAATGCCAATGTTGTCCTTGTTCCCATCCAATGCTCTGTAATTTCACGTGCCAAAAATGAGCATTTTAATGCTCCTTTAGAGACGGGAATTTCATGTTATTACCTAGGTGGGCACTGGCTATTTAAGTGCCATGTAGCCTCGTCAATTTCACACTGCCCAACCCTCGTCGACTTCACACTGCTCTACCATTATCTCCACAATCCTCATCAACTTTACACTGATTTACCCTCGTCTCCCACTTACTCAACCCTCCTGTTGTACCTCTTGCTCCACCCTCATCTCCACCCTTTGGATCCACCAAGTGCTATATCCCACCTCCAGCTCATTTTGTTCTTGTTTCTAGCTATCTTGAAAGTAATGGTAGTTCTCTCTCATGATCGAAGAGTGGGAAATATGCCGCAGGGCCTTAATTGGATGGGCAATTTGCTTGATTCAGTCCACATGAGGTCTGCATTTGAGTCCCACAATGATTCAGTTTATTAGTAGATTTTGTATGGGCCACATTCAAATGTGGATGAGGCCATAAAGATAATATTGCAAGAGTTTTTGCAATGCCAAGAAATGGATTAATCTCTTCATAAAGGTCGAGTTGAGTAGCTCACTATTTGAGTAGAGCACATTTGTGAAGTTAAGCAACTTAAGCACTTGCTCAATTGAGCATTCTTGTATCGATAGAATACATTTTGGTAACACCTTTTTGTAATTAAGCTTGTTAATACATACAAACTGGTTATGGATCTTAGTCTTATGAATATTGTATACTTGTATCGATACAACACCATTTTGTAAATTTAAGCTTGTTAATATATACAAGGGTGGAAGCATATTAACTCGCTATGCTTTTTGTGCTTTTTAGTATAATTGATAAGATAGCATGAGTTGAAAGCACACACATTTGAGAATGATTCATAATCATTTGACATTTTTATTTTATAAAATAATGTTTGAGAGTACGTAAATAATCATAACAAGGCATTAGGGGAGAATAGGGGTCTCAAATGGGCCTCATAAGGAATGGATTAAGAAATAGATTAGTCCTAATGAAAGGGCCAAGGTAGTCCCAAAAAGTCCTACCCCCCCTCACCTAGGTGGGTTAAGCCCAAAAGTGACCCCACCTCTTACACCTCTTACACAACTCTTACTCCTAGGTGGGAACCAACAAATTCAAAATTCAAAATTCAAATTTGGAATTCCCTACCTCCTTCTCTCTCCTTCCTCCCTCCCTCCCCCTCCTCCCTTCCCCTCCCTCACTCCCACTTCCCCTCCCTCCCCCTCCCTCTTCCTCCTCCCCCTCCCTCCCTCCCTCCTCCCCCTCCCTCCTCCTCCCCCTCCCCCTCCCCCCTCCTCCCCCTCCCCCTCCTCACTCCCCCTTCCTCCTCCTCCCCCTTTCTCCCTCCCTCCTCCACGCTTGCTCCTCCTGCCCTCCCCCTCCCTCCCTCCTCCATGCCTGATCCTCCTCCCCTCCCCCTCCCTCCTCCTCCACCACTGCTCCTCCTCCCCCCTCCCTCTTGCTCCTCCTCCCTCCTCCCTCCCTCCTCCTCCACGCCTACTCCTCCACACCTGTTGGTCCACCCCCCTTCCCTCCTCTTCAACTACTAGTCCTCCCTCCCCCATCCCTCCTCCTCCTCACCCTCCCTCTTCCTGCATGCTACTCCTTCAAGCCTGCTTCTCTACACCTTCTCCTTCTCTACACTCCTTTACTCATGGCACCATTCGAGGACGTCTCCACAGGTCCACTTAGAGTTGGAGGCTGAATATGCAAGTACATGTAGTCTGGGATTGAGGGGAGCTTCCAAAATCTACAATCTTCGTTCGCAAGGAAAGAAGCATCTCGACCTTTGGGTAGGAATGCGAGAAGGTAGAAGAACGAGTGCAAAAGATGAAAGAAACACCTTTGGGATTGAAGGAGAGGAAAAGAAGGTACTTACATAACATGGATGCATTGGCACTCACTGGTGGAGCTAGAAAGAGGAGAGTCCGGGCTATAAGGTTGGTTATCAAATGTTCCAATGAAATTACACTCTTTTGTGCTACATTATTTGTGACTAAGTTTTTCTTGAGTTCTTCTTTAGGAACTTCATGGAAGATGTGATGGGAAGAACGGACGGGGATGATATTGACTGTTCATATGCTCTAGTTAGTTTATTAAAGTCAAGCGATACCATTGGGATACTAAGGGACCCAAGACACAAGCACCTACATGTGCAACTTGCTGAAAAGGTGATGAAGGACTTCAAGGATATTGTGGATGCAAAGGAGATGCTTGCAGCTTGTGATACTGCTGGTGCAAGTTGTAAAGCTTACACATCTGTTTTCAAAATTTTCAAGTCTGCTATTTGGGGAAAGTATAAGAAGTCTATAGTGCTCCTACCCACACCTTGGTCTGTGAGATGTGCACAGTGAGAAACAAACCAACATGCAAGAGAAATGCTTGGAGGGTACCATTGCGTAAGGGGCACAATGACTTGGAAGAGTAAAAAGAAATATGGCTTGCAAACCTTTGAGATGAATGCTTTCAACAATGTCTACTTCTAAGACGTTGAGAAACTGCAACAAGCAATGGTCAAATTCTATGGCATGAGAGAAGATGGTACGAGGAAATCCATTATAGCATTGCACTTTACTTAGTTCATTTCCTATATCATGTTTATCCTAATGATTTCTCTCTTTTGTTGTACAAATTGCAATGGAAAGCTCATATTTGTCATTAAAATGGATGAAACTCAATTAGTGAAAGAATACAAGCTAGAGAGAGTGAGTATCTGCATTATGAATAAAGCCTTAGCCTTTGTTCAAGGGAACAAAGAAGTAGAGCAAGATTTCTCAGTGCAATCAGAGAAAGATATATGGTGGCTTATAGCATTTAAGACTTCGAAAGAGTGCCATGAGACATTGAAGTGGGTTCTAGATAGAACAGGAATCCCATCGATGACAAGAGGAAGGGCAAACATTGACAGTCGATGGCCATGGAACATTTCAAGTTGAATGGCATCTTGCTAGTGATTTGAAAACCCTCAAGTGCTTGAATGGTTGTGACGTAGGGGCAAATGCAATGAACACATGCCTTTATTGCATGTGTTCGCAACGTAAGCAAAAGGCTGGCTTAAATGGGAGAATGGCATTCTATCTTGCAGCTAAACACAAGCTCCCAATCGTGACAAGAAGGATCCAAAGTGGGATCCCTACTTGCCCATCCCACTTGAGAGAATACACATATGTACTTTACATGCAGAACTGCGCATACTTGATAAGTTGTTGTATTTGCACCTTGTTTATGCTTGGAATTTAATTCCGCAAGAAGTATCCGCACGGTGCATTGCAGAAGCTGAGAAGTTGCTGTCAGAGATGGGATTCCATGGAGGACATGTCAAACTTAAGAAGGATAAGAAAATGTATGGGGCAACACAGAATCTTCCTACAAAAGTGTCCATGGGTGGAGGGAAGGCAAGGAGATTCCTATTGAACCACAATCTCGACAAAGACAATCATACATTGTCTCAAAGTAGTTTGGGTTGGGAATACTAGAAAGCATTGTGTGAATGCATGACCAATAAGGCTTCTCATCCTTAAGTAGCAGCTTTGAGAGCTAAAGTATGGACAACGGTAGATGCATTGATAAAATTGCTTCGCCAGGTTCAAATCGATGAGATGTATTATGAAAGGTTCAGGATGGCTGTGAAAGAGTTTATGCAATCAATGGTGAAAGCGTGGGGGGAGTTGTACATTATGCATTACATGGTAATCTTGGCACCATCATAATATTTAGCACTTGCTTTATAAATAGTTTTCGTTGCTGAAATGATTCTCATCATGTTTGCAACATATTCTCTATGCACATGGACCATGGTTTGTACAGAATTGGGGCCCTTTGTCACACTGCATGAGATGTTCGACTAGTTTTTTAGATGTTTACTAGGAAGGACTTTGAAGTTTGAAAAGGCAAAGGCATCAAAACTTGCAAAAGCAGTTCAAATTGTATCAAAGAATAGAAGGCATAGTGCTTGGAAAGCATCCATAGGGAGGAGTCGCACGTTGGTTGCAAGCTAGAGTGAGAGAAGGGATCAGATGGGTCCAAGCAGCAATAGAAGCTATGGTGTAATTGTATACAAATATGAAATAAATATATTGCTTATTTTGACCACAATTTTTGTACTCACTCTTGGAGTCCAAGGTTTGTGTGAGGTAACGACATTGGGGAAAGTGGGGACATGGTGAAGGAGGGGGGAGAGAAGGGAGGGGGCGGGGCGAGGCAAGGGGAGGGATGGAGTGGTAGCAAGGGTGGGGGGAGGGGGGGATGGGGGGTATGGGGGAGGGCGACGGGTGTGGGTGGGGCAATGGGGGGGAGGGCGACGAGGGTGGGGGGTTAGAGGGGTTGGGGCAGGGGTGGGGGGCACGATGAAACCCTAAACGTAATTAACAGGGGTGTCAAAACATGATGGGCCTATATAAAACATTAAAAATAACCCTAACTCTCATTATTCAGTGGCAGGAGTGAAGAACACTACTAGCCCATGGGACACTTCCTCCACCCTTCCTCCTCTAGCTCCACTGCCTCCATGGCATCTGCACACACGAACTTATTTGGGTCCGATGGCGCCTCCCCCAACTCTCATGATCCCTCCCCCAACTCTCATGAGGTCTCCCAGAACTCTCGTGAGATCTCCTAGGACTCTCGTGAGCCCTCCCCCAACTCTCATGAGCCCTCCCCCAAGTCCCATGAGCCCACTCCCCAGTCTCATGAGCCTTCTCCTCCTCCCAAGTCCTATGAGCCCACTCCCCAATCTCGTGAGCCCACTTCCAAGCCCCAAGAGCATGAGCCTTCCCCTTAGCCTCAACCTCAGCCTGCCCCTCAACCTTCCCCTCAGCCTTCGCTCAACCTTCCCCTTAGCCTTCCCCTCAACCTTCCCCTTGGCCTTCCCCTCCCCATGAGAGCACTGTCCCGATCGAGCAACATATCTTTGAGAACCTCCCTTCCCCTCAGGCTTCCCCTCCCCATGAGAGGACTCCTCCACACGAGCAAAATGTATTCGATAACCTCCCGAACATAGAGAGGCTTCCTGAGGGCCAATAGACTACTAGGAAGAGCATAATCTTCCCTCTCCCAGTGATACAGCCCATCATGGAAATGGTACATGTGCCCATAAAGAGGGTAAAGAAGACACCGAGGAAGCCCCATCCCAAAGAAGGACAAAGCTCAAGACGTCCGCGAGAGGGGGATTCGGAGGAGAATCAATGCTAAAAAGAGCAGCATAAGAAATTCAAGGCAGACAGGAGGCCGTGGGACCATGTTCGGATACTTGTAAAGCCTCCACCAAGAGTTAGGAAGCCATACAAAGCAAAGCCAAGAGCGCAGTCCCTAAGGGAGATCAGACAAATACAGAAGACCAGCGACAAACTGATCCTGCGTGCTCCCTTCCAACGTGTGGTACGGGAGATAGCACAGGGATACAAGGATGACGTGCGATTCAACACAGGAGCTATGGGGGCACTCTAGGAGGCAGCGGAGCAAGTGACCACCACTCTGTTCGAGGATGCCAACTTGTGTGCCATCCATGCAAAGCACGTCACGGTCATGGACAAGGACATGGCTCTAGCAAAGCGGCTACGGAGTGACCCAAGCTTGAAGCCCTAGATTCTCTTACAGCCCACCCTTAGGACTTAGACCACCCCTTGCCCTTGAAGGCACTATCTTGTATCTAAGGCCCAAGGGCTAATCTTTTTTAATAAAATATATCCACATTCTTTACACTATCACATTGTTGTGTATTCTCCATGTTTATGATTGAAGTTACTGATCATTTTAATGTAAGTTTTGAATTCTATCAAATCCTGAAGGAATTTCACCATCGCGTAGAAGGGAAAAGTGTCTAGGATGCTACCAAGAGCCTAGAAAGCCTAAAACCCGCCATGATGCAAACACTTTTCCCTTCTACACGACGGTGAAATTCCTTCAGGATTCGATAGAAATGAACTTTTGATACCCATAATTGGTGAAAATGATACTAAATTGGCTAGAAATGTATTAAATTAACACAATTAAAATGATAAAGTAGGTGCACTAGATTTGACAGCATGCTCAAAATGGAGTCGAAATGATGACTCTTCTAAGACAAGAACATTACAAGAGCATAATTTTTCTTTTGGTTAGATCCAAGATAAGGTGTTATAATGAGGAAAATCATGGCATATGTCTAGGCAAAACAATTTAGAACTTGTATTTGTACAAATGCATCAAGTCCCATGTGCACCATTTAATTTAAGCTCTTGTGAAGAATCAATATAAATTTTTGGCAGAGTTGTTCACATGCTTTCATTTCATCTTGCTCCTCCTCTTAGACCTACATACAAATAGGCATCAGGGAGAAATGGGGTCTCAAAAGGGTCTTGTAAGAAATCAATTAAGAATAGATTAGACCTAATGAAAGGCATACAATAGCCCCCCCCACCTTTTCCCCCCTACCTAGGTGGCTTAAGCCTGAGTCCACGTCTTACATCTATGTGAGGGCCATTTCTGAATCAAAATTTTAAAATTAAAAATTAAAATTTTGAATTCCCTCTCGCTCCCTCCC
The DNA here is from genome assembly GCF_047967505.1 of Dipteris shenzhenensis. NCBI lineage: Eukaryota > Viridiplantae > Streptophyta > Polypodiopsida > Gleicheniales > Dipteridaceae > Dipteris > Dipteris shenzhenensis. Next base: position 37,129,811 of record NC_141627.1, on the reverse strand, counting down.
TTCTCTCCACTCACTCCCTCCCTCACCTCCCTCCTCCTCCATCATCCTCCCCTCCCCCTCCCTCCCTCCCTCCCTCTCTCCCTTTGTCTCCCTCCCTCCTCCTCCTCCTCCTCCTCCATGCCTATAGGCTACTCCTCCTCCACACCTATAGGCTACTGCTCTTCCTCCATGTCTGGTCCTCCTCCTCAATGCCTACATGTTGCTGCTCCTCCATGCCTACATGCTCCATGCCCTCATTCCTACCTTACCTTCTTCTAGCTCCCAAGCTCTCCCTACCCTCCTTGAACAGTCATGCTTGAATAGTCATGGCACCATTTGAGGATGTATCCAACAAGTACCATGTGAACTTACACTTGGAGGATTAATATGCAAGCACATGTAGTTTGGTCAACTGCATACCAATCCCTCATTTCCTTTGACCTTGTATCCCTTTGATGTCTGTTGCATCTAAATCTCTTCCTCCAAATCCCCATGAAGAAAAGTTGTCTTCACATCTAATTGTTCAAGATGCAAGTATTCTACAACCACAAGACTCAAAATAGATTTGATTGAAGTCATTTTAACAACAGCAGAGAATATTTCATCAAAGTCCATACCTTTATTTTGTGCAAACCCTTTACAACAAGCCTTTATAGAGGCCCTAACAGCCCCTACAGGGAAAAGAATACACGAGGGACTCTCAAAACATGAGATCAAGAAGACGAGACAAGAATGGAAGATGAATGATAACTGCATAACTGTAATGTGTGCATGGATACATATATAGAGGCTTATACCCCTACATTGCCCATACCATGCACCCCTTAGTATCCCATGTGCACATGCCTCTTGGTATCCCCACTTAGGGCTAAACCCATATGGTTTTGGGCCCTAACACATAGCACTCACGGTGGACTGTGCGAACCACACATGCACAAATATCCCCTGAGTGGAAGTCAGATGCCGTATCAGTGCATGTCAAATAAAAAGAGATACAAAATTTTTAGGCAATGCCAAGGCAGTGCACCTTATGTGAGTGCATAAATGAAATACAACAGTAGGCATTGAATGCCACAGTCTTGAAGAAACTCTAGCAATGTCGATGTAGATCTTGCCTTTTCAATTGCAAAATAATTGCACCAATAACTACCCACACACTTGCAATCCATAAAACACCATAGATTCTTCTTTCCACATCACCTTAAAAAAAACTGCAAGCTACGCCTCCATGAATTAGATGCCAACTATAGGTGCTCCATCTTATCTATCTTTGAGTCGGTATGGCCCCATTGCTGCATCTGCCTCCATCTCTTGGACAATTTACAGCTACCTTGGTTCACTTTAAGAAAAACTTAGGTGTTTATAATTCAAGTGCAATAAGGAGTAAGGTATAAGAAATTCCTCCATAGGTATATGAGTTGTTGGAAGCTGCACCAAAAGTGGAAAAGCATCCCTATAATCACTTAGCATCACCATGCACCACTGTGAGTCTGCAACCTATAAAGAGATTAGTGAGAAAAGGGCTAAAGTGGTCCTAGTAAGAAGCAACTTGCAAAAATTGACACAAAGATGTGGGAGATAAGGTGTTGCAATAAGCTAGGTTCAACTTGCAATAAAGTAAAGATATAGCAAAGAAGAATCCCATGGTGTTGTAGTCAAAGGACAAGGGAAGGTATGGTATAAAGATAGAAATTAAAACCAAAGGGCGCCTAAGTTCCTTTTTGAATGAGTGGTAAGTGGAGAAGGTAGGGCAAGGAGGGAGGTAGAAGTTATAGTAGTCTTATTCTAATGTAGTACATAGTTAATCATGTCTTGCATACTCATCTCTCCAACTATCTCCATATTCTTCAACATGGTACTAGATCCTACAGTGCTACTACTTCTTACATGGTTTCAAGCTCTCCCCTCTTCGACTTGCTTTAGAAAGCTACTTGTTCTAACACCTAGTGTTCTAGCTATTCTCTTACAAATGTTAATTATTCTATCGACATTATATTAGGTCCCTTTGTGAGAGGATTTGTCTTTATGTGAGACATTTTGAGAGTGTGAGGATGGGGACAGAGATTTGAGTTTTTAAGGCTTGTGTTGTTGTATGTTTCAAGAGAGATTTTGATCGAATTAGAGAGAGAGAGAAATGGAGAGCAAAAATTTGTGATGTTTCAAACATAATTCTTTGTTATCTTCTACATCAGATTCCAAGAATTTTTTGCCTCTTCATCATCACTTGCAGCTTCTAAGATAGAATATACATCCACATATTCTCTACTTGTGTTAACTTAAGCTTCATAGGAACTTGTAAGGAGAAAGAATTAAAGCTCCTAGCTCATCCTAGAGACTTGGCTCAAGGAGCAATCCAAACATGGATATCTAGACTTGGAGATTGCAATGACATCATATCATCTACGTGAGCAACATTGACAAGGTAGTAGCTAAGAATGTCCTCCACTCTTTGGGTTTTCTAAAGTCTCATGAGAGCTTTGATATCCTGCAATGGCGATGAGTGACTCAATAGTCAAGGAAAACTCAAATTCCTTTCCTTGAGATTCTCTCCATCTAGTTTCCTCATCCACTAACCCTTCTTTCACACACCTAAATCCACCACATCACCAAAATGTATGCGTTGTTGATACATGGAGGGAGAAGACTATAAATACGTTATTTTATCAAATATAACAAATGTGGTAGTTTATCTACTATGTTTGAAATATCTTCACATCTTGCCATGTCATCATCATCCGTGACTACCACATCAGCAAGCACAGGTGGGTAGTCCACATTAGTACAACATCCTCACAAAGTTACACCTAATCTTATCTATCGACAAATGGAAATGTACCTCAGTAGGCTAGCATGTTGAACGTTGTGACTTGCCACCTCAATAATGCCATGTGTTAACATTATCATTTGTGCTTTATAAGCCTAATGTGATACACAAGCACCATTGCATTGTGGCATATGCACACCACAAATGATTCTTAATCCACACAATATCTCCACTTGCAATCTATATAAGTGCTCAACAAAGCATAACCAACGGGCAAAGGGAAGATGAGAGTTAATCAAAGAATGATGAGCAGGAGAGAAGCATACATATGGAGATGTAAGGTAAATATACACATAAGGAGGAATGAAAAAATTCATGGAGGTATATGGAGAAGATAGGTGAGACTTAAGAAAGGATAAGAGTCTTCATAGCTTAATTAGAAAGAAAGTTGGCATATACATGAGAAGAGATATGTAAAATGGAAGGTGTATGTAATGGCAAAGGCCCATTATTGATTGCATATACTCAATCTATATACAATTATCAAATCATTAATTGGAATCCTACTCAACGTGGGAGAGGATATCTCCAAGATGAGCATATTTTTGAAGGACAAATTGATGTAATGGGATCATACCTAGGGTCCTAACTCTAGTTGTGAGTGTGTGAACACATGGTGTGTGTCGGTGTGCCTGAGTTAGGTGTGATTGATGATGTGTCAGTTAGTAGGTGTGAATGAGTGAATCTAGGAGTGTGGTGTGTGATTGAGAGATAATTTTGGATCTAGAGATGCTCTCTTGAGCTCACATATGATGTCACACTTAGTTGTAACTTGTGCCTATATATTGGGCATACCTCTCATGAATAAACTCCCTCCCTTTCCATCATCTTGGTCACTCCATCTTGTCTCCATGCTACTCCAACATGTGGTATCAGAGCCTTTCCACCCTCCTTGAGCCTCCACCTACGTCCTAGTGCCACCTCATCATCTTCTTCAACCTTCTTCCACCTCTTCCATGTCTATCCCATTTTCCCCAATTCTGCCAGAATATTGGAACTTCAATTTCTCCACATCCGACCATTAACTTTCAAACTTCTTCCGGCTACACCTTCCCCACACTAGGGTGCACCTTTCCACCGTTGGGATCGACGGAATTGTAGTCTGAGCTACTGTGCTACTCTGATCTTTGGTCGCTGAACTTCCTCAAATTTCTGCCTCTACAATCACAATTTTGACCTTCCCTGTTAGCATCACTTGGTAGGGCTAGCTATTGCCAAAATTTGAGCTTAATCCGACCACAGACGAGGGAGATATCATTGTTTCTTTGGCCGACTTTCTTGATGTAATGCCGGATTACTGTGCGCACTATTTCGCCCATCCTTTGTGCTGCTAGTAGGCCTCAGTAAGGGCTTTCATTTCCACCCAAAAGCCCCTTGGTTTCTGCTCAAGATGAGTTGAATTTGATCCTCTAGTCTCTGTTTGCTCAATTTGAGGTTTTCTCTCAAATCTCCTTCATGGCTAAAGCATTGCAAGTGGTTAGATGCTCAAAAGTTTCCTTGTTTATCATTTTTCACTTTTTCTTTTGGTTATCTACCCATATAATGTCTTCTAGCATCAATTAAAGATTGATCTTTGGGTTGCTGTCTAGTTTGACTATGTTTGACTATGTATATGATTGGATGATGAGCTTCATTGACAACAATGATGTTGCCTATTTGATGCTTGAAGGTGACTCAGTGATGAATGTAGTTTCTATCATGATAATTGAAGTGTATTTACATCTAGATGATTGCATTGTGCCATGCATTCATGAGCTTCTATGTACAAGAGTAGACATTCCCCTTGTTTTACTAACAAGTGGTAACCCTCTTCATATTTGATTTATGTGAAGGCATATGGGATGCAAGAAAGATCAAAGGGAAAAGGAGTTACAAGAAGGGCTACACCAAGAACCTCTCCAATGACAATGTACCTCACACTATGGTAGCTTGGAAGAGGAGGAAAAGGACAAGATATGCCATCAAAGGGGGGAATTTTACCACATCTTCAAAGTAGATTTTTTTTTTGGTGTGTGTGGTCAATAAGGGTTCTTTGCCTTGGGATGTCCCCCTCAAATGATTGTTAGTCTTATGTTTTACCTTGCTAGATCTAAGGGTATTCCCTTGCATAGTCATTGTCTATCTCCCAGTTGTAAACCAAGAGTCCTAGGAGTGAGTCACAGGTTGGGGCCATGTGTGTTGCCAGATGATGGTGGGCAAGCCATGGAGCATCCCATGTACTACTGCTAAGGGATGAGGTCATCAATTTGTGGGGGGGAATGAGGACAAATTGATGTAATGGGATCATACCTAGGGTCCTAAGGTGTGAATGAGTGATTCTAGGAGTGTGGTGTGTGATTGAGAGATAATTGTGGATCTAGAGATGCTCTCTTGAGCTCACATATGATGTCACACTTGGTTGTAACTTGTGCCTATATATTGGACATACCTCTCATGAATAAACTCTCTCCCTTTCCATCATCTTGGTCTCTCCATCTTGTCTCCATGCTACTCCAACAATTTTCCTAATATGAGACAATCCTTAGCCCCATTTTCCACATAAATCAAGTATTGTCTCCTAGTAAGTGAATGAATCACCTCTTTGGACACTTCCCCTATTTTAAAATGCACAAAACTTGCATATATGGGACAAGTGGAGGATTGGAACAAGATGCTTGCCACCTCCTCCTACTTTCCCCTTATAAACCTGTTATCCAATCAAACTATGCATAACCACTCCGCTCAATGCGTGCATGGTTCCATACACATTGACAACTTAGCAAAAGAGAGAGCTTGCCATCTTACAAATGGTTCCATAGTCCCCCTATTATATATGTAGAGATATTACACACATTTCAAATAAATAGTATCATTGGTCTTTTTTGACCGTTTATATTTCGCACCAAGAATGGAATTTGGAGATTTCTTATGCCTACATCAATTCCATAAGAACTTGAAAATACTTACACCTATTTTGCTAGTCCATTGTAGACCTCCAGTGCCTTCATTCAGCCCTTACAAGAGTATTCACCTTGTCAAGCCCCTGTTGGACTAGAGTGTCTACCTTTTTTCAAGAATCACAATTAATTTAGAATGTAGATGACATCCACACCTCCTAACATTCACAAATCAATTGGAATAAATCCCAAAGATCATATTCATTAACAAAATCATGCTTAATTAAAGTAAAGTCAAGTTGATACTTATGTAATAAAACTCAATATGCTTATGCAATTAAACTTAAATTTATTCTAGTCTCCCCCTAGCTTGAAAGTTATTTTCTTAATCAAACATAATGCATGGTATTTAATGCCATGATATACATTCCCTAGATTAGATACCCATTTGCATGCATGGATCACACAGGTCCCAATATTAGGATGCTACATACATAAACACAAAAAAAGGATGGCACAAGTCCCAATATTAGGATGCGACATCCATAAACACAAAAAAAGTTCACTACCCACCATTTGGGAGGAAATGACCTTCACCATATCCTAACCCCTATATGAAGGAGGATCATGAGGCACTTTAAGACATGATCCCAATCAAGCTGCAACCACAACTCCACCTCATCATGATAATGAAGCAAAGTGCCATCCTCCATGAGCTTAAAAGAAAAGAGATACGAGAGAAAGGTTTGTTCAATTAAAAGTGCATCATTTATATAAAAAAATTGCCTCATTTAACTCCTTCAACTTAAACTCAAACTTCATGCATGAACCATCATCTATGAGATCAAGAGAAGACAATGATGAAAGAAAGGTTTTCAATTTCTTCTAAATCAACACTCTCCTCTCAAGCTTGATAGAAACCTCTGTGCATTCAGTGAGTTCTTCACATATAACTTTTGCATCATTATTCAATGTCATCACACAAGGGAAGGAGAGAGATATGAATATGGGGGACCACATAAATTGAAGTCAACACATAAGAGATTATATTGACTATGACCTTGACATAATGGAAGGAAAGAATGATCCACACAATACAAGGATGTGACCACCTATTAAGTAGGAAATTAATTTCTCATCACAAATCCAAATTCTATCCAATATCTACATCCCCTAATCATGTTGATATGGATTTAAACAACTCCTATCATCTTGATGTATAAATCTCAACACTCCCCCTTATATAAAATGGGTGGAGTATGACACTTAAAGTAGGTGATATAAAATAGGAAAAGCCTTTATTAGTTATGGGTTTATTACAAGGCTTTGGATATAAACAAGACATGGTGTTAATTGATAACACACTACATAAGGCGAGTAGTGTCTTGATTAAGATGACTCCATAAAGTCACATGACCTCCTCAAACTCTGTATACATTATCCCTTGATCATCCTCACACAATGGTCAAGTGATTCAAACATGGATATAAATGGTCTTATATGAACATGCATGGGTTTTCTCTACATACTAAATGGAAGGATTGTCTTACGGCTTGCCTTTCATGAAGGTCAACCTAGGCAATATCTACTCCTTTATAGAACATTATAGCGAATAAGGCATGTCACATAAAAGTACCCATAGAAATTAAGATACAAGTATGAAAAGATTTTCAAAAAATGCATCCATATAATGGCACATGTGAATCATCTTGCCATAATAATCATCTTTGGCCATTAAAACCCAAAAAATAGAGTCCTCAATAGATATAAAAAGATTTCTCAGGCTTAGAAAGAAGTGAAGTATTGCTAATAAATAGGAAAATTGAACCATTAAGTACAATAAGTAATGGAAGGGACTACCAATAAAAGGACACAAACCAGTCCCCCTTTCTATATTCTAGCAAGATGAAAAAAAATGGTAAACTAGATAAGTCAAACTTAATGTTGACCATGCCAAAGGACTTTAGAAAGTCATCCTTTGTGATAAGATTGTAACAATCAGACACTATTAGTAAGATATAAGGTTTTTTAAGCCTTATCAAAAACTTTGGAATTCAAAATAGAGCAAGAATATGTAGGCCATTGCCATCTCATGGAAATCTATTTCTCAAAAATCGATGGAAGTGAGAGGATTTTGCACAAATGAATAATTATATATACAATGGAGCTTTAAGAGAGCTATAACACATAAAGGTTGCAGAAATACACAAAAGAATCCCCAAATATTGTTTATAACAAATGTATAATTTCTAAGGGATAAATCATGATAGTAAATTGGTGAACCTTGAGGCATAAATCTCAACCACTAGAATCTCTTCAAACAATATTGAAGGTACTCATCATTGATTAAAATATATGCAAAGAGCATCATGCCTAAAAAATATACAAGTGTTCATTGTGACAGTGTGCACAAAATATTCATTCATCTACAAGTATAAGTCCTTGGTAGGATTGAGATTTAGTCCAATATCCATGCAATCTACTTGGCTTGTAATTGAAGCTTATCCAATAGAGATTGTACTAGATCAATATGAATACATGAGACACAGATTTCCATCATCTTCAAATTGTGGTATGACATTTTGTACACATCTTATTTAATAGAAAATGTTCAGGGGTCCATGCCATAACACTCAGGTGCCACGTGACGATATGGCTAATGGAAATCTTGCTCATTGGTGAGACTATTCTTCTTTTTATGTAGACAATGCTTTGCAGTGCTCATCAATGTCATTTTATCCCAATCATAAATGTCCAAGCACACCTTTGAGGTTGACTCAGAGAAATGTCACAAAATGTTTCGTACATGCAAATAATTGTTTTGGTGCATGTAGTGGACACTGTGCACAAGTGCACTTAGAATATCTAAAGCATGCTCTTGAACACGAGGAGTTCTAGTGAAAATTTTTGTGTCATCTTGGTGTCCCACTAGAGATGTTGTCATATCTACGATACATCAACCTAAGATTCCATATGTGGGACAAGAGGAAGAACTAGACGTGGAACCGATGGTACAAAACTAGGGTTTTGATTGTGGTGTGGAGATGTAGCATGACTAGCAGTGATGTCTTGATCTATTTGACCAAGATACCATCCAACACTATATTTGGGAATTTGGGAGTTTTCAAATAGTTTGGGACTTCACGATTTGGCCACATGGTCAAATCTAAACCCATTACTTGAGAGTGGAATCCATCCTAAACACCATATTAGGGAATCCCCCCAAGTCCCACTTTCACATATGGGTTCAAGTTTTGGTGACATGGTCAAATCTCAACCCCCTACTTGAAAGTGGGACTAGGGAGATTCCCAAATTCTCTAATATAGTGTTATCAACTCTCTATGATGAATTGGTGCATGTGTTGATAGAGGAAAAGTTCGAAATTGTTCATACAAAAACTTCACTCAACACTCTTGCATGGTATTCATGAGATCTTGTATGCCACTTTCACCATTGTTGAACGCGGTCTCAATGATTTCCTAATCGATAGTAGATATCAAGAAGTATGCATTCTCTATTAAAGTCGAGTGAGATATGGATGCTCAACCTTCCTCTTCTCACTGGCATGAGAGATCTACTATGCAATGAAGCTGCAACATAGAATTCAAATCGGATTCACAATGCCAAAAATGACAAATAAATATGCAAGCAATTTCATAGTGTTACAACCCGACAGATTAACACACACTATTGTTGTCTAAGTCGTGTGTTAGCATAGAACATAGACAACCAAAAATCTAAACCATTCTACATTTTAACTCAAACAAAAATACATAACTCTCAAGGGAGATGAATACTAGTCCAAAACTTTTGAAATGTTTAGCACATACCAATCATACATGTGACACATCTTAGACTAAACTCAAACTATAACACTCAAATATTGAGAGAGAGTTAAATACCATACCATCTTAGAATAAACTCAAAATATAACACTCAAATATTGAGAGAGAGTTAAATACCAAACCATCTCTAAATATTAAACTCAAATTGCATCACATGATTCTCAAGAGAGAGATGAGTGCCAGACTAGGTTACTATGCAAACGTATCTAAATATTAGACTTAGCCTAAATCACACAACTCTTAATAGAGAGATGAGTGCCAAACTAAGCGTTTATGTAAATATATTTAAATATTAAACATATACTACATACAACTCTCAAAAGAGGGATGAGTGCCAGAAAAAGATGCAAGCATACTGAACAGCTCTCTTTAGAGAGATGAGTGCCAGACTGAGGTGCAAACATATCTAAACATGAAACTCAAATTGTATCACACGACTCCCATCAAAGAGATGAGTGCTAGACTAAGATGCAAACATATCTACACATGAAACTTAGACTACATCACACAACTCTCATTAGAGAGATGAGTGCCACACTAAGAGAAAACAAACTATGGAAGCTTTTAAATTTAACCTATGAACAGTGGGGAGGCAGGTAGGCTAGTAGTAGGCAAGTAGGGTAGTAGTAGGTAGGTAGCTCTATATTCATCCGAATAAGAAAGAGAACATCACAACCCACTGTGCTATTTTATGGTCTTGTTATTCATACAAATAAAATAGCATAAAAGTTCCAATTCATTTTAAATATAAGAAAACAAAATTTATTCAATTTTTTTGGGAAAAAAAAAAGAGCAAGCTATTGTAGCTTAGGAAACTACTGAAGATTTTGATGGTGTGATAGGGGCACCATAATATGTGACTCCTCCCATGCTTTTGCCATCAGCATAAACTCTTTCAAAGCAATCTTGAGATTTTTATATGTCTCGTTGAGTTGACCTTGGCAAGTAAGTTTATCAATTTATCAAGATTTGGCCATACTTTTGCTCCCAAAGGTGCTACTTGAGGATCTGAGGCATTATTGGTTGTGTATTCACACAAGGCTTTCCAATATTCCCAACCTAAGGTAGTTTGAGACAATGTATGTTTTTTTTTCTCAAGATTGTGATTGAATAAGAATCTCCTTGCCTTTGCTCCACCCAACGACACTTTGGCAAGATGATTTTGTGTTGCCACTAGACATTTTCTTGTCCAACATAAGTTTCACACGTCCTCCATGGAATCCTATTCCTTCTCTATGGACCTTTGAGCTTGGCAATAGACATATCTTTCCAAATCTTGTCTTTGCTTTAGTTGGCTTACATAGTGATTCTTGTAATTCTTGTCACTCCAATTCCAATGCATTGTCTTTGTCATAAAGGCACTTGTTTTTCCTTTGAAGATCCTAAATACATGTGCTAATTGTTTTGCTTAGGCTGTATGCACCTTTCTTGCTTACACAGCCTTTCTATGAGCATGGTTCAATCGATTGCAATAACAATCCATCATGTCCATTTCTTAAAAAACGAGAAAGGTCATGCATTGTATAAGAACAATTGTCTAAAGGATACAAGGTTCCTTCCACAAAAAGGCCAAGATGCTTCTTCCCTTGCAAATGAAGACTGTGGAGTGAAAAGTTTGTATGGATTAAAGCAAGCTCCAAGGCAGTGGTATTGGAAGTTTGACCGGTTTATGGAAGCAAAAAGTTATAGTAGATGTCATTCAAACCATTGTGTTTATTCTCAAAAACTAGACAATGGCAGATACATGATCTTGTTATGGTATGTTGATGACATGCTTATTGCAGGCTCTAACGTGCATGATATAAATGTGCTTTGGCAATGAAGGATTACGGTGTTGCAAGGCAAATCCTTTTCATGAGAATAACAAGAGATAGGAAAAATTGCAAATTGACATGGCGCGCAGGGTGAGTACATTGGAAAGGTATTGGAAAGGTTTAAAGTACAAAACCTGTTTCTACACCTTTGGCTAATCATTTCAGATTGTACAAGGATATGTGTCCCAAGATAAAAGAGGAGATTGACTATATGTCAAGGGTTCCATATGCATCAACAATTGGTAGCTTGATGTATGCAATGGTATATACAAGGCCAGATATTGCACATACATTGGGAGTTGTGAGCAGATTTATGAACAATCCAAGTAAAGAACATTGGATGGCTGTAAAGTGGATTCTCATAAATTTGAGAAGTATGCAAATTATGTTTTAAAGGTTCAAACACTTTTCTACAAGAATACGTTGATTCAAATATGGCAAGGGATAAAGATGGAAGGAGGAGTGCCACCAGGTATGTTTTCACTGTGGGTGGAATAGCTATAAGGTGGGTTTCACGTTGTAAAAAATTGTTGCACTGTCTACAACAGAAGCCGAATATATTGTAGTTACAAAGGCTAGGAAAGAGATAATTTGGTTGTAGAGGTTTATGAAAGAACTTGGGAAGAAGTAGGAAAATTATAGCTTGTATCATGATAGCCAGATTGCTATTCATCTCGCAAAGAATCCAACCTTCCATTCAAAAACCAAACATATATAGCTCATATATCATTTAATCCGATTTGTTTTGGAGGATGGATAGTTAAATCTGGGAAAGATACACACTAGCCAAAATCCTGTAGTTACTTTTGACTAAGGTGGTAACGAGAGAGATGTTGAGATCTTGCTCAATTTCAATTGGTCTTCAAGAATGAGGAATAATATGAGAGATAGCCAAATCCAAAGAATTTCAATGAGTTGGAGTTCCTATGATCAGTCTCCAAGTGGGAGATTGTTGTATCTGGAGCCTAATCCTTTTCTTATAGGTTGTTTTTTAGCTATTCTTGGACCCATGCATGTTTATACTCACTCTATGAAGGGGGTGTTTAGGGGGGCTAACGCCCCCTACTACTATTATCGGGGGGTTCCAAGGGGGGCTCATGCCCCTCCTACTTCTATCGGCATCAGTGAGGGGTCCAGGGGGCAAAAAATACATGAAAATTGATGTATGAGGTGTGGTCAAAATTGTAAACTAAGGGTTGGCTCACATAGTATGAGAGCAGTGGATATATTACGTGTATCTATCTTCTTATTGGCTAAATAAGAAAAATGTAGGACTCGCTATTTTGCCATGGACATAGCCCACACTGGGTGAACCATGTATATCGTTGTCTCTCTTTCTCTTCCATTCTGTGCGCTTTATATTGTGTATTCTACGCATTCTACTTCTCACATTGTTGCTCCATTATCACGTTGCACCTAACATTATCCCATAACATAATCATTCGACTCCAACCTCCATGAAATTTAACTTGTGAAGTATACAATTTGGAGAAAGCATAGGCCATTCTATCTAGATTCATGTAAGTTTGTTTTGGAATAGATTGAGGTTAACATGTCAAAATATAGATAACGATTGACAAACTGGATAGATTTATTACCTTATCATCATGAACCTAATATTGAACATGTGGAAGTTATATAATGCAAACTGAAACTTAAAGGTTTCCTATCCAAAAATAAGAATATTGTAGAATACTTTGTCATCTATAAATGTGATAGAAAATCCTAGCAAAAAGTGACCGATTCTAATGCCAATCATGAGAGCCAAATCTAGAAGTGAATGTAAATGTTTTAAAGAGATGCTTTTTTAGTCTTTTGAATTTTATATATAATGAAATCTAGTCCACATGCCCATTACAAAATTAGAGGCAAATTACAGCTCATGACTTTTTAGCATACAAAATGGACCGCCCTCTCTTTCATATGGTGTCCTGTCATCACCACATGGAGGAGAGACCATTTAAAAGAGGACCTTTCTATTTTTCATATTTAATATCGCACCACTATAGGAAAGAGGAAAGCTAAATTAAAGGTGATGGCACATTTCCATTAAAGGCTGAAGGCGAATCAATTGTGATGACACGCTACCATAAGAAAGAGGCCAATTTTCATGACTAAATGATGATGACTATATGACGGGGATTACAAAGGTATTACTAGCCAAATGAGAGAAAGTAAGAACATATAGAATAGTGCTCTCTCACAAAGTTGCTACGTGTGTGGTGTTCATGGTCAGACTTTCTCAAAAATAGACACCTGATTACTATAATTAGCATTCATTCCTGAGAATTTAGAAAGGTAACTTTTGAGAGAGTGCCTATGATGGTGGAAGGTGGGGCTGGGAAGTTGAGGGTGAATATCTTCATTTGTTGCAATTTCACATTTTTATTTCAATATACTTTGTCTTTCACACTTTGGCATAACACTTTGGCAGCCTTTTATTGCTTACTTTGTCTCAACAAGTCACGGCATTGCTCTACTACCTTAATGCCTTGCTCTTGACACGAGTCCCCAACCGCCCTAGGTGATCTTGTGAACAAACATTAGCTTCTCTAATACCTGAGGGAAGAATGCAGATTTTTATGGACCATATTTGAGAAACGTGTGAGTTGTCTTCGAGTGTGAGACGAGTCGGAACAGGGAAGTGTGCATTTTTTTGTTTAAAATTTGTATTGGAACCTAGTTCCCTTCGGAGGAGACATGGAGAGTTTGTCAACGAGATGGCAAGGTCTCTGGGAAAAGCATCAAAATGCAACCTTCAATGCTAGCACACCTGGTTTCTCTGGCATAGCTCTTGTTTTGGTCATCATCTTAGCAATCACTTTGGTGTTCTCGTTTTGCTACCATTGGTGGAAGCTTAGCAGAGCTGCACACGCGCCCAATTCACCTGTACAGCTCCCCCCGCCGACAGACCCTCTGCCGAATCCTCCCACCACCGTGAAAAAGGTATGAGTCGCTCTTCGTCTCAGCTCTCCAGTCTTTTGGTGCACTTTTCCGTGCCTTGCCTTTCTGTTCCTGGTTTTCGAGAGCGTAAGGGATGCTTTTGGTCGCTGCAGGTTTTCAGCCTACCGGTAGTGATGCCTGGAGATGAGACGCCAAAATTCATAGCTTGGCCATGCCCGCGCGTCGACCCAGTGTCCATCTCGAAGCGCAAGGAGGTAGACAAGCGCACGCAGAGTTGCAGCCGTGGAATGGAAACCAAGCGAGCCTGCACGAGATTGGCAATATAAGGTGTATGAAGTCAATTAAGATGCAGAGTTACCTAAGTTCACTTATAGCCTTGTTTTCTAAATAGAACTCGAGCCTTGAGCATTGTAGTTTAGGAACCTGCAAGCGGCTTGAGTTCAATGTTCCTTTCTTTAGAAGCATTTAGACATGTCAACTCTAGTTTTGACTCTTGAGTGTAGCGTTCCCTTTTTCACGGTCACTTCACAAAAGGGTTGTTGATTCTTTATATCGGTGCACAATTTGTATAATAACATACCCTTACACACACCTCTACAAAATGTCAAAGCTAGACTAAGGCATTGAAAAGTGTGTGTGTTATGATAAGAAAAAAAGCATTCTCCAAACAACTTTCAACAAACATTATAATTAGGAAAATCGGAGAAAAAATGTAGTGCACATATTTGCATAGCGTCATCATAGGCAATGAACCTACACACCTTAAGGGGAAAAAATATGTGGAAAGTTGTAGGAGATGTAAAGGGCAATCAAGGATTACCTATGCCAAATGGCTTAACATTAACCAATATGCAAGTCTAATGCATAAATGGCAATATAAGACCTAGTATTATCATTGTCATGATAAAAGTTTTCTTGGGGAGCTTAGGCTCTGAGGTTGGGACTAAAAGTGGCTTCAATTTTGTGTTTCATGTATGGGAAGCATATATTTAAGAATTTAATGAATAAAGTTACAAGTAGTAGAAGTGACGAATTTAAAAAAGAAGACCAATCACATAAAACAATAGAGAATTATAATTAATCTGAGCCAAGTTGGCATAACAAATGGCATACTTCTCGTAAACTAAATAATAGCCATTGGTCTATTCATAAAGTTAATGAGATAAGGCTACCTGTTTATTTGTTTGTGGTATAAAATATCTTAAGTATGTACATGTGAATAGGCCAAAGTACATGTACATTTAAACATCGTACATGTATGTACATTTTAACATTCTATTTATGTGCATTTAGACATGATCTAAACATCTTGAGTATGTATATTTAAACATTATTTAAAAGATGGAAATAGATCACTTTTGTTTTTCTTGGTTTTAAAGATTCTCCAAACAATTTAAACATGATTTAAAAAGTACAAACATCATTGAAATCTCTTTTTTTTGCGTATTTAAAGGATAGCTCATATTTATAAGGCAAGAAAAGGTTTGATTAGAATGATTAGAATGAACATGCCTAATTCATCTAAGGATCACTTTAAGCTCCCACATACTTGGTATTCACATGCAAATCTTTTTTTTTGCATATAAAAAGGATATCTCATATTTTTAAGAGAAAATTACAATAGTAGAAGAGAAAAGGTCTGCCCTTTTGTAGGGTCATAAACGGGTTACATCAAAAGTTTGACTAAAGCACTAAGGGCCTCCCAAAATACTGAAAAGTATACTTAACGTCTTCAAAGATCAAAAGACCTACCTCCCTACCAAAATGGGGTATCTGAAACACTGCATCGTTTTGGTATCTCCACAAATGCTTGATAACTATCCCCCTTATAAGCTGCTACACTTCAAAAGTTGAGTCATTCAAACTCCCACGATCTCCCAGTAGTGCAACCTTCCACCTAATATTAACGTGAACCTGAACTCCTTTCAACCTCTCAGCTACTTCTTGGGGCAGTCCCAAAGCACATGAATATGTGTTTCCCTGCCCTAATTGCAAAAGGGGCACAGTGGACTCACCCTTTGATTCCACTTGGAAATTTTGCCCGGACATAGAGTTTTCCAACCAACACCCTTCAAAGAAAAAAAATCAACTTAAATGAGGGGGTAGAACTCTAGACTCTCTTGAGTCTCATTGCCCAAACATCTAGATTATCATGTGGGGCATATAACTTCTAATAATGTATTGCTGTCACCAGTGCTAAGTCAGAACCATCATCAGCAAGGTCCTTTAAATTAATTTTAGAGAAAGGTTTCCCATTCTTCCAATAGAAGCCTCTAAACCAAGGATCTTCCTGAAAGAACTCACAGGTAGGCCAATCTACTTTTAGCCTCTGAAACACCAACTCTAGAAACACTGCTTCCAAAGCATTAAGATGGAATTTCTGCACAATGATGTCAATTGTGCTCCACTTCCTTCGGCCCGGATCCCATACTTGGTTGAAAACCTTGAGGCCTATATTGAACAGTCTCCTTACCATCTGTGGATGAGAGCAAATCAGTGCTGGGCCATTTTCATACGGCCAATGTGTCAGCCATAAGGATCTTCCAAGCAAGGCATCCCCACTTGACGGTTTGATACCATTCCAATAGCACCCTTGGACCCTCCTTGGACCTTTAGTTTCGAAATCTGCACCAGACAGACTACGGTACTTTGATCACGGTTTCAGATAAGAGGACGTCCTGCCAACGGAAGTCGACTCTCCTAGGAGCATTTGGATAGACCAAGCATCTTGCTATTTTAGCCCACGGCTGCGAAGAACCCATCTGCAGTAACCACTTAGAGCAAAGACATTCATTTTTTATTTTCATGGGCATTACACCCAATCCACCATTTGACTCAGGCACTAACATTAAGTCCCAATTTATCGTGTGCCACCTATTTTCCCAGATGAAGTCCGCAATAGCGTTATCCACTTTCCTGACATTCAACTTTGCAAAGGGCAGCACTAATAAAGCATAGACCAGCAAGATTCAAGGACGTATTTGGCTTTAGTAATCCTGCCCGTTAGTGCTATTACTTTCCCTGTCCATTTAGCAAGCTTTCCTTTTAATTTTTTAAATGCCCAATCAATTTTTTTCTTAAAGGAAACTTCAACTCCAAGTGGGCATCCTAGACTGTCCCTTGGGGATCCAATTGAAATGAAATTTCTGAGACCACCTAGGGGGATCATCCCAACCCAGCCAGAGAGCAGTTGTCTTTTCTTGATTTATTCTTGAATCAAATAAAGAAGAAAGTTCCCCAAATACCTCCATAAATCTGTGTATGTTATCTTCCTTCCCCGCTAGAAAGTTGGTGTTATCATCAGCAAAAAACTGAGAGCAGAACTCAGAATCGTCAGGAAGCCTCAAACCTCTAATGGTTCCACTATTCAAGTGACGATCAATCTGAACCAATAAGGGCTCTATGACTATGGCAAAGAGCAAGAGTGCCAGTGGGCATCCTTGCCTTACAGATCTTCTTAAAACAAATTTTTGAAAGTGATGCCCATTTATAGAAATTCTAGCCCAGGCATTAGAAAACTGCATCTTCACCGAGCTACAAAAGCTGGTGCCAAACTCAAGTGCCTACATAGTGTGAAAATCAAAGTCCGAGCTTACCCCTATCATAGGTTTTTTCCAAGTCTAAATTGAGCATGACTATCTTCTCATTTAAACACAGTGCATAGTCTACTGCTATTAGGGCATTTAACATGGCCTCATGAATGTCCCTGCCTGCAACAAAACCAAACTACTTGGGGTGAATCAATCTTGCCAGAATAAACTCAATTCTATTCATCAAGGCTTTGGCAATGATCTTATAAGTCGTGTTTAACATGGAGAGTGGTCTCCATTGATTGGGCTTGAGTCTATTACACCCCTTTGGGATTAGTTTAATAATCCATGTGTTAATGCTGCTTGGGAGCTCTCCCTTGCTGGAGCACCAGTTGACTAAGTGCATCATCTGCTCTTTGCAAGGTCCAAATAATGTTGAAAGAACTCCACAGGGAACCCATGAGTCTTGGTGTCGTCTCTTTGGCCATCTACATCACCGTATATTTTAGTTCAGACTCTAAGCACAGTCATTATTGCCTCATTGGCTGAAAATCTTTCTAGGCATATCAACTTTAAAAATCCCAATTCTCGCTTCATAATTAGAAGGAGTCTCTGGATTAACACTAGCTATTTTGAACAAATGACTTGCAAACACCCTGGCTATATTCTCATCACCACAGACCAAGGACCCATCTTCATCCTCAATCAAACAGATGCATTCTTTTTGTCTTTTTTCTCTCACAAACCTAAAGAAGAAATAGGACGGCTTGTCCCCTTCATCTAGCCACTGCAACCTAGACTGAATACGTGCTGCAGCCAGCCACCTATGATCGTGAATGCAGAAGCATAGGAATCACCTGGGCTGTCCTGCAAAGCCATAATTAGTGCCACTCTAGCACTGCTTGCATTTGCTTCAAGCACTCTGTTCTTCCTGGCTCTCTCTTTCCCAATTTCCTTGGAAACACAACTGCACGTAAACAATTGTTTCAGGCATGAACTGGCTGACTAGTGAGGGCAGCCACTTTTATTCCACTCATATTTGATACGGTTATCAAAGTGATCCCATCTGAAATAGGACGTATTGAACTTGAACGGGGGAGGCCCCCTACTCATCACCTCGTCTTTCAAGTGGTCAAAAAGGATGATAATCAGAAACATGAGTTTCTGTCAACACATTTCGCTGCACCTGGGGCTTGATTCACCACCCCCCCAAGAGAAGTAGATTCTATCAAGGCGAGCCGCTCTCCAGGAATTACCCACCTACTTGTTATGCCAAGTGAAGACACTTAAACTTCTTAAACTTTCATAGCTTATGCAATCCACAAGCTGACAGGACACTTCAAACTGATTCCAAGCCTCCCTTTTAGCCACTGAAACATCCGAAGCTTCATGAGAACAATCCTGCAAACTAGTAGTACTGTTCCAGTTGCCAAGGAGGATAACCCGCTTACCCGCCATTGCAAGTCCCAAATTCTCCCAGAGGTGGCTCCACTATGAAGAGCTATTTGAGGCATACATTGAGGCAACTGCAAACTCAATCTCTTCAAATCAAAGCTCAGCCAGAATAAACTCACCTTTTATATATTTATCTATAGCATGCAAACAAAGCTCGTCACTCACCAGCAATGCAGTACCGTCTTTCCCTACATGAGGGCAATTGCTAACACACTCAGACCATCTACATTTATCAAACCAACCTTAAGCTCTTGTATCACAAAAACTTTAGGATTATGCCTTCAAACCATATTCCTTATAGCTTGCTGCTTCCAATTCACACATGCTCCCCTAATGTTCCAGGAGAGGAAGGCCATCTGTGGCCTCTGCCACATCAAGTCACTCATCATTGCAATCTTCTTGCTCCATCTCCTCTGCCAACAGAGAATAGATGTTGACAAAGGAAGAGGGGCTCTTCCTGGCACGACTTTTGATGACTCTAAGGGAGTCGGACTTCTTGAACTAGTCTCCCATCCCAAGTGCTCCTGCATGCTGAGATTTTCAGACTTCCTTCCTTGAAGAACCTCCTTGATTTTGTTGAAAACCTCACTCCAAGAGACTGAAAGCTTGTCCATAGGCTTTCGCTGAGCTGATTCGTTGGGTGTCTCATCATCTTGCATCTTCTCTGCTTGCCCTTCTCCCACCCATGAGAGAGCATGTACCTTGTCCACTATCTCCCTCTGAAGACTCCTTTTCAATTGCATGCTCAGTTGGTCTCTCTTCTCGAGGTCCATTCTCCGGCATGGGACTTCTAACAACTTCAGGCTTCTCGACCCCTTCTTTCTCTGGGCACTCACGAGAAAAATGTCCGCTACGCTTGCAAAAGTAACATGCATCGGGAAAAATACCAAAGCGGACCAACTTTAAGCTCGAAATAAGCCATTCCCTTTCACCCACACTTTGCACAGTAGCCTAAAAGAAACCTCACCCCATAAAGCGGTAGTCAACAAGAGACACGTTCCCTTGATAGGCAACAAGAAACCATTTTGGAAATTCCTCTTCCGTTGGAGAAACAGCATGAAGACCCCACAGTCAAGCAAACGTGAATACTCCCGACAAAGGCTCTCAGATCGGATATCCACCCGCACCTGGACCACTTTACAAGGAGTTCCATCAGTAGCTTGAAAGGGCTCCCGATACGTTGCAAATCATGCTCCTGGAAAGCGATCTCGATAGCACCAGGGCCTTCCATGCCAAACGACCCTAATAACTCATTTGCTGACACCTTCATCCACCTCACCAACTCTCTACACCTTCCTGCCAACGGCATCGATGGGCTCCTAGGACCTCCTAACTTCAGCTTTATGTTTCTTCTCTGCAGACGTCTCCATTTAACACGACGCTCTCTCGAACTCCAAGCCTAACGGTTTCTAAAGTTTATTAACACATAAAATCTTGACCGTGGCTCAAGATTAGTGCATTCAAGCATTATCAGGTGATCCAATAATCACTAAAATTCAATGGTCAAGATAAGTGCAATTCAAGCATTATCACGTGATCCAATAATCACTAAAATTCCATTGAGTTGTTGTTATGGCAAGGTATAATCGATTATATGCACAGTAATTGATGCTTCCTTATGCCACAATGAGCATCTATGTGTGGATGAATTTGATATGAAGTGGCATGATCGGTTTTTAAGTATAGGCATAGCCCATATTAACCATGAAGTGCCATGACACAAAATATATGATGGACATATCTATGAGGAAGATATACCAATGATATGTTAGTCCAAATGATATTGTGACATAAAAATGCTAAACCCACATGTTGAAGAAGAGGCTTGAGATCCAAATGATGGAAAGGAAACACTCTCATTCTCTATCTCCCTACAGCAAAAAAGATTTCTAGAGCCACAATAAGAAATAGAAAAGGCTCAGGAGACGCATGAGTTTGAGATAACTGATTAGCCCCAAAGGCAAGGGAAAGTCTCTATTGGAAAATATCTTTTAGCTTAGTAGTACAAGATGAATAGAGGCGAAGGGTGTGTATTCATAAGGATCATTTGGATCGATTTTAAATATCAAAAAAGTTTTTGAAGATGAATATTCTCACCAAAATATGAGTATTATGGGAAGTAACATGCCATAATAGTCAATGTAGATAGGGGTTCAAAAGTGCTAAAAGTCTAGCTATATGCACAAAAGAATAGTTAATTCAGCAAAATATCGGCCATAAAATAGATAGCACAAGTTTATACCATGAAAAATTAGATTTGTGTCCATGTAAATTGTTTTGCAATTGGACACCTAAGTAAGAAATTATGAGAGTTTTTTATTGGAACAGTAAAACTATGCCAAGTAAACTAGCTTCTCTAATCAAAGCATGATAAATTTCTTGATACTTGTCAAAATATAGATATGAAAATTCAACCGGATCAAATTTTTAAAACACAAAAATTTTGATCTAGCCTTCATCAAAAATGGATTACCAAGAGGTTTTGACTACCTTATCTACGAATAGTGTTTTGACTGCCTTACATAGAAATAGTGTTACCCACAAAAATCTATGACTATCTTACAATCAAAAAGTTAATGATTGTCTTATCCACAAACAGTTTTTAAACTTCCCATACCCCAACCTTTGAAATCACATTTTTCCTAGGAGGCAAAAATCTAATTCAATATGGAGCATCGTCAATGATCTATAGTGGGCTGTGGTTGCCCAAGGGAGTATAAAATCCCACGACTACAAATCTAGATAAAATTCCCTCACGTGGACACACTAAACTTTGAAGAGATGAGGGATTCATGAAGATGCAAGATTGATCTCACAAGGAAAATGGAAAATAAGGGGAGAGTGAAGGGGAAAGGAGAATAGGCTCTTTAATTGGAGAGGATTGCAATAGTAGGAAAGCTTAATGCTCTGCATTGTTAAAGAATAGGAATCATAGGAGGAGATAACTACAAGGATATGACATATATATAATTAGAAAATGAGGTTCTTGAGAGGGAGAAGGGAGGGATCTTTTATAGAGAAATTGTCACCCTCCTTCACCCTCTTACATTTCTAGTCACTAGATACCTTCACCCCTTCATGATATAAGGACATGGATCACAATAAATTATCCTTTTAGGCTACTTTTAACAAGGGTTTCATCACAATATTTTCGTGACTCTTTTAAAAATAAGAAAGTCAAGAGTTCTCTCACATGAAGCCCATAGGGATCCTCTCATCTCCACATCCATATCCGCATATTTCTTTGATCTTTCTCTAATAGCAAATCCAAATTTGAAAGTACCCAAACTACCCATCACATAAAAAATACAATTCATGACCTACGACTTGATCCAATGTCTCATTCTAAAATAATAGAGGATAATATTACCTCTTGGTGCATGCACTTAAAGTGCAAAATTCTACACAATATGCCAATTTCAACCCTTTTTGGAGGGATACCACTCAAGAAACCCACTTTGAATTTAATATTGGAAAAATAAACATAAGTTTTAGCAAGTTAGCTACCTCATTCTTCAAAATATTTGCTTTGCATCACCCCCAAACACCTCATGTGATTGGGTTGATTTCGGTTTTAGATCAAGTTAGCTACGTCCTTCTTAAGCATCTCTGGCTTGCATCACTCCCAAACACCTAAGACTGCTAGCTTGTTTTGTTATTTTAGACAAGCATTTCTCCTTCTCGGTACTTGTTATGGACTTATCAAGAAGAAACTAATTTTGTTGACAACCTCATTGAATGTGGTTGAACAAGCTTCTCTTTGGCAAGGCTCTATCTCCTTCAGTGCTCCCCTGATCTACTCCTCAGCCAAGATCAAACACAATTCCTTTCACCTTTCCTTTTGAGATGGATTCCCTGGATCTACCACTTGTCTCCTCATTATCAAAATAGATCTGACTTTGAATTTCTAGTAGATTTGAAGATTCATCTATTACCACTCCCATGTGGTGACTTTTGATGTCATAGCAAACCTTGTTAGTCTCTCCTAATGTTATACTAGAGCTACTTTTGTGTGTGTTGGGGGGGGGGGGGCAGGGGAAGACAAGACAACAATCCCTTTTACATAATTACAAGACAAAAGAGTCACAGAAAAGGATAGAAACAGAGCATAGAAATAAGGAAGAGTTTTAGTCTGTAGGTAGAGCACCTGCGAAACTGCAAAAAAAATTATGTAAGAGTTTTGATCAGAAGTGCCAATAATGTTTTTGCAAAAAAAAAAAACTTTTTGCAAAGGATTAGAGCTTGGTGAAGTCTTGACAAGCATCTCTTTTATTGTAGAGGAGTGTCTGCATACCTGCCACGATCTAACAAGAAAACATGATAAGAACCAGCTTAACTTTAATTGGGAAGACAAGTGTCATAGACACTCCTCCCTTGTTATCGGGGTCACAATAAACTAGAAGCTTAGCCATCAACTTAACTAGCATGAAGTAAAATATTAAGTGTAAAATATGGGTTTTTCCAAGTGTGGATTGGGTTGAGTGGTTAGGTAAAAGGTTACGTCAAGAATTTTTTTAAATATAAAAAAGGGAAAAATAGGGAGAGAAGAAGGGGGAAATTAGTAGGATTACATAAAAAATGGGAAGAGAAAGGATTTTGTAAGGATGAAGGTCAATAAAGCCTATTAAAAAAGTAAAGAAAAGAGGGGTGAAGGATGCAAAAAGAACCTAAATGAGAGTTTAAAATAAGCGAGAAGGACTAACTAAAGTAAGTGGAAAAGGGCTAATTAACTAAAGCAATGGGAGGGAGTGATAGAGCGAGGGGTATTTAAGGGAGAGAGGAGAACGAGAAAGAGAGAGAGAGAGAGAGAGTTTGGGAGAGGATAAGAAAGAGCAGATAATTAGAAAGGGAGAGAGAGAGAAGCATATAGAAAGGGAAAAGGAAAAGAGGGAGGGGGGCAAAGGGGGCGGGGGGGGGATTATATTAATTGGGAGGTGAAAGCAAGAGTCAGGAGAAAGTTGTTGAGAGATTTGGATTTGGAGTGTGACATCCCATGAATAATTATGCAAGGACAAGAGAAGGATTAGAAAAATATTTAATAGGAAAAATAATAAATAAATAACAAGTTAAAAAAGGGAGTCAAGAAGCCAAGAAGGCCTTAATGCTTAAGTGTACTATGTGCAACTGTCCAGAGTTGCAGGGGATAGGATGTGTGTGGAAGACAAGCCAACAACCCCTTTTGCACAATTAAAAGACAAAAGATTCACGGAAAAGGATAGAAAGAGAACATAGAAATAAGGAAGAGTTTGAGTATGTAGGTAAAGCACCTACGAAACTGCAAAAAGAATTATGTAAGAGTTTTGATAAGAAGTGCCAATAATGTTTTTGCAAAAAACAAAAACTTTTTGCAAAGATTTAAAGCTTGGTGAAGTCCTGACAACAAGCACTCTTTTATTGAAGAGGAGAGTCTGCAGGTGTCATAGACACTCCTCCCTTGTTATCGGGGTCATAATAAATTAGAAGCTTAGCCGTAAAGTTAACCAGCATGAAGTAAAATATTAAGTGTAAAAAGATGGGTTTTTCCAAGTGTGGATTAGGTTGAGTGGTTAGGTAAAAGGTTAGGTCGGGAATGTTTTAAAATAGAAAAAAGGGGGAAATAGGGAGAGAAGAAGGGGGAAATTAGTAGGATTATAGAAAAATTAGAAAGAGAAAGAATTTTGTAAGGATGAAGGTTAATAAATGGGATGTCTCCTTGAGCCCTAGGTGGATGTCTCCTTAGCTTAGTAACATGTTGACGGCATATAGGAGAGTAGATGCTTACTCCTTGGATATGGTGTATCTCATGGTTGTATCCGTGCCATTGATTCATAAAGATTTTCATAGATAGGGGCATCTAAGTGACTGTGTTGTAAGGTGCATCTAAGTGACTGTGTTGTAAGGTAATCCCCTTGCTTACTTCAATTGCCCTACAAACACTTAGTTGACTTTTTTGTAAGGTAAGGTCATCCATATATTATCCAAGCAACATAGGTGGGGTCATCCATCTCACTCCCTATAGATGATGTCTCAGATTATTTTCACTTTTGAGGTCAATACCAAAGAGGAGGCAAGAGCAAGACCAATTAGGTCTTTTTATATAGTCCCCATACAAGGAAACTACAAAGATCCCCAAGGTATAATAAATCTATAGGGTCCTGCAAGCATATACCATTTACATCTAACCCATTATGGTTCTGAGGCAAAATCCCTCTCCATCAATGCATAACTCATGGGCTCCCTTTCAGTAGTAGCTCCGAGGAAGCTTCAGCCCTATATATCAAATAAATAATCATGGTCATGCTATAAAGTTATAGATTTCAATCAAGTCTATGAAATTACTGCAATGTGCAAGATAGTAGTAAATAAACATTGCCACATTCTTTCCCCTGGTTTTCAAAGTAACCATGCCAAATTGGCTCTCAATGTTCTTATGGACAATCCGATTGCTTATAATCCCAACGAATGCAAGTAAACCCAAGGGGATTTGTGTGTGTGTGTGTGTGTGTGTGTGACCTATCTTCCACTTTTGAACTACCTTCACTTAATGAAGCCATGCCATTCCCAAGATCAATGGGTAACACCTAACATCATACTTTGTGGGAATAACCTAGAAAGTTTTAGATGTAAATATACCACATACTGGCACTCCCAGATTCTTTACCATTAATGTGATAGGGAGAATCAATAAAACACATCTTTAAATCAACATCTAAATTTATGGTTTTTTCACTCATGAAATTTATTAATGTACCTCCATCAATATATGCATTAATGTTGAATTTAAGGGAGAGAGGAGTGCACATGATATATGATTGTTCATTAAATGTATTATGTAAATGATGAATATAAGTATGCATTAAATGTATTATGTGAATGATGGGGATATATACCTCTTTACACCTTAAGTCTACGGTTAGGGATTATCCTGATGCCCTTATAGTCTTCTCTAGTCTAGTGCAATTTACAATATTTTGACATTTGCACTTAAATTGCATTGCATAAATAGAGGATGTATATACCACTTTATCTTTTAGGGTTAGGGTTAGGTATTGTCCTTATTCCCTTATAGTCCTCTCTAGAGTAGTGCAATCTACACTCTCCTTAACATCTCTGTAACTAAACACGACATAAGTAGATATTTTTTGGTGCACACCATAGAAAAAAAAACTAAAAAAGAAAAATGATAAAATGTAGCATGTGGTAGGGGGATACATCTTGTTAAAAATTTCCTTCAAATCCCCTCTTGGTGAAGACAAAGTTGATGTCAAAACTAGAGATCTTATTTAGGAAAAGTGGTAGCCTTTGTGAAGATATTTGCAACCTATTCTGGTGTTGGATAGTGAACTAGTTCTATCCCTCAAATAAAGTGATAACCATCAAATCTTTTGCCACAACAATGAATCAAGATATGCCTATGTATTGAGAGTTAAATACATCATTACTCAAATTCCTCTGTTGGCACCTTGTTGCTGTAAAACCAAAGAAAAAGTCCAAGTTATTCTCAATAGAACTAGAAAAAGTGATGAGAACCTAGTTTAATATATTGCAATCCAAAAGCAAGTGACATCAGTTGAAGAATCACAAACAATCCTACTTGGTGAAGAATTGAGGACACATGCAATTCAAGGCAGAAAAACACAAACAATGAGGAGTCTTTATTTCTTCACACCACAATATAGAAAGATATAGATAATTGTACAAAGGTGGACATCAACTTCAACAATGACATTAACATCAACAAACAAACAAAAAGTTGACAATGGCATCAGTATCAACAACCAAACAAAAATTTCAACACAACAAATAGGAAATTATCAACATGAAGGCAATCCTTCTCATGCAAGAAATTTTAAAGGAATTCAAAATTCATCAAGAAGCATAAAATGCAACTATTGTCAAAAACTTGGTCATAAATAAAGAGAATGTACAAAGAAGTAGTATGAGCAAAGTGTTTAATATAACAACAATTAAAAAAACCTTAAGATATGGAGTAACATATGGTTGTCATGCAAATCAAGTTTGAAAAAGAACGGAGTTATGGAAACAATAGAGAAAATGGATATTTTGTAATTGAGAGCCAATAAGATGTAAAAGAAACATGTCCCATTATATATAAGGAGAATGCATGTATAATTTCCATAATGTAGGAAAAGAAAGTCAAGACCCATGGTATATTGGAAAAGGTGTAAGATATCATATGATAGGCGATGAAAGGTTGTTCATAAAAATGAAATCATTGGAAGAATCAAAGAGGATTATCCATTCTATAAAGAGTCATTCAAAATATCAAAGCATTGTAAGGATTAAAGAATGCTATTTATTCTACTAATAACATACCATATCCTATCTAAGAAAAGGGGGCGAAGCCTCTCATGGACAACTATATTGGAAAGAAAGAGTTAATTGATTATGTACTCCATGTTCAAAAACTAGTTGAAACCTCTTATCAACTACACAAATGGAAAAGCAGAACTAGAGTGATCCTTGATGGTGATAAATTCATGCCCAGAGACAAAATATCCCATGGTATATTGAAAGTGGTGCATCATCGCATATGATAGGCTATAAAGAGTTGCTCACAAAACCATTGGAAGGATCAACGAATATTATTTATTCTATGAAGAGTTGTTAAAAAATGAAAACATTGTAAAGATCAAAGGATTTATACTATTAATAATATACCAAATCCTATCTAAGTAAAAGGCAAAGCCTCCCATTGACAACTATATTGTACAAACAGAATTAATTGATGAGTGATGAAACCTATTTTCCAAACCTCAGCAGAGACCTCTTTTCTCCTATACCAATGAAAAAGAAAGCTAGATTAATCCTAAGTAGAGATGAATGCATAATCAAGTACAAGCTAAAAGGGCATGAGCTTGTTGGAAAGGGGGTTAAAGAAGGAAGTCTATTTAGAATGATAGCCTTAGTATCAAATCTATGCAATGTTGGCTAAGTATCAACCTATTATGATTTTAAAATATGGCAAAAATGATATCTATATGTGAGCTTGGTACCACTCAAAAATTGGAATTTGGCGATTGATCTTCCACAACTTAGATTTCTGGAAAAGTCCATGATGTTTATTGCTTTGATAAATAAGCAAATACTAGCTTTAGTAGAAGCACAACAAGAGCTAGAGGTGCTCTTAATTTGACATACTCTAATTTATGGGATCATGCTTTGTACTACTTCACCTTTATTTGCAAGTACACTAGATATTAGTGTGTCTACTTTATCAAAGAAAGTTTCAAGCCCCTCAATAATTCAAGGAATTTAAAGCCATGCTTGAGAACCAAACAATACAAAGTCCTTGAAGTAGGTAGAAGAGGATCATACATATATTCAGTATTCATGAATTTTTGCAAGAATCATGGGATCAAAAGACAGACAATTTACTTTTGTAGATATACTACAACAAAATGTTGTAGAAGAAAGAAAGAATAGAACTTTAGCCCAATGAAAACAACTTTCTCACTTAATGTTATCCATCAATGCAACAAATTACTTATTGAATGACCTACCAACTAGACCAATACATGCAATGACTCTCTATGATAGGATACAAGCCAAGGATTGGTATTCGTCACGATCTATATTCCTCGAAGGTTCATAACCAATCTATACTCCGCAAAGATTCATCACCAATCCATGGTCTTAAGCATACTTTATCATCAATCTACACTCCCCATCAACCCCCTCTTACATATGTTCCCATTCCTAGCTATGTCCCCATACTTACCCCCCAAGTGTACACTACTTCAACTTCTACCCCTCCTCATAAGCCTTTCAGTTTTTGGTGCATTGAGTATAGACATTTCTAGAGTAGATGCCCCATTCTAGAAGGATCTCCATCTTGCAAAAATTGTCCCAATAAAAATTAGTACACAAAGGATTTCCCAAAATCATGCAATCAATCAACCACCTAGTCCCTCCTTGGTAAGCTGGGAAGATCCAACCCCTCTACTAAGTTTATAGGAGTGTTGGAAGGAGTCCTAGAGTGCCCTTCAATAGTAGCCGTAATCATTAAGACCCAAGCTAGCGCACATCAATATTCTACCCCTTCATCATCTAGATCATCAAAGTCCACTTTCTTTTGTAAGGAGTCATAAATTTGGGAGCCCCAAGATTTGGTGAATTTTCTTCTCCTCCAAATATTTCTTCTTCCCTCCTATAGTAAATCATAGACTTATTGTGGAACAATGTGTTTAAAATTAACGTTTAAGTTAATCCTAAAACCACTGTACTGGTTGTAGTTAAGCTTATCTAGTAAATCAAAGACTTATTGTGGTCATATAGTGCTAAAAGAAAAGCACACAAAAGTGCTCAAATGTGCCCA
Organism: Dipteris shenzhenensis; assembly: GCF_047967505.1. Taxonomy (NCBI): domain Eukaryota; kingdom Viridiplantae; phylum Streptophyta; class Polypodiopsida; order Gleicheniales; family Dipteridaceae; genus Dipteris; species Dipteris shenzhenensis. The sequence goes on along the minus strand of NC_141627.1, from coordinate 37,100,265 downwards.
AAGGTGCTAAAAGGTGGTCAAGAAGATCTCAATAAGATGAATTTCCTTCATTAGGCCTGCTCTATGGAAGTTGTTGAACATCGTAGAGTCCAAAACAAGGGTGAAATCGAGAGAGAGAGAGAGAGAGAGAGAGTAGCTATGAGTGCTAAATACTGGTCAAATAGTGCTAGAAAAGTACACAAAAGTGCTCAAAGGTACCAAAAGTGCTAAATTTGGTCAAGAAGATATTTAAAAATACAAGAAATTTGGTAAAAATAATGAAAATTCTATCTCAAAAAGTGTTGTAAAACCATCAGGATGATCTGCAAGCTGATGGAAAGTACCCTTCATCAATGGGCTAAATCTTCTTCCTTCATGGGTTTCTTCTTCTTGTACTCTCAAAAAGTGTTGTAAAACCATCAGAATGGTCCATGAGCTGATGGGAAGAACCCTTCATCAGTGGGCCAAATCTTCCTTTTTCATGGGTTTCTTCTTCCTTTGATCGGGGGGTTGTATCTTTCCTTCATCAAACAAGTGCTACTTCATCATTGATGGGTCCTTTCCTTCATCAATGGGCTTCTTCTTCCTTTCATCAAGGGGATGTATCTTCACTTCTTTAAACAAGGGCTTCTTCTTTGATGATGAGTTCTTCCCTTATCAATGGGCTTCTTTTTCGTTTCCTCACTGGGCTGTATCTTCCCTTCATCAAACAAGGGCTTCTTCTTCCGTTCATCAGGGTGCTATATCTTCTCTTAATAAAAGGGAGCCTTTCTTTTTGTGGTCGATGCATGTGCTGCCTCTGCTCTTGACCGTTCCATGTCTTGAGCATTGTCATACTACAATCTTTGCATCTAGAGGTTGCATGCACAAACACCCCAAAGAAAAACACATGCATAGGGTGGCCACACAGGGGCCATCAATGGCACTCATCTATAATGTTCCCACGGCATAGTGTGCACGTAAGATCATGTCGCATTATACGAGGATGTTTCTCTAGTTAACTATTGTGGCTATTAATATCCAGTCTCACCTTGTATATGAGCAAGTTGTTTCTTGATTCATTCTTGCCTCATCCTAAAAGTACATACATTCTCCTTCAGTTCTTCCACTTGGTTCTCACTAATGGCAAGTCTTAGAACTCTATTTGATTTTGCTAGCTGCAATCGCACCTCTTGAAATTCTTTAGCAGCTTCAGCATAGGCCTCTCTCAAGATTGTTAGAGTACTTTGGTTATCAGAAAGGATGGAGGATTGCCTTTTAAATTTTCAAGAGCCATGGCATGCTCCTCCTATAATCTACCTGCAGGACATTGTACTTATCAAATTCCCAATAGTGAGCCTTCTCTTTCCAATGTTGCACATTCTCTTTCTCACTGTGAGCTCCACCTTCGCTACTCTCTATCCAATTTGCATCCTTCTTGCTCTCTTCCCAAGTTGCATTCTTTTTTGCTTTAAGGACCTCTTGCAGCCCCCACATCAGATTTGTATGTGTGAGAGCATACTTTTATACTATGGTCTACACCCACTGTTGGGCATTGATGATGTCAGTGGGGATGTCATAGTAGCTAGTCCCTGCTATGCGTGATGGAGTAAGATCATCTTTCTGAACGCTCAATGCATTTTGCATGTTGCAAAGATGTTGGTGAAGAACCTCATTTTTTGCTTTTTGAGCTTCGAGTTATTCTTTCATTTTTGCTAGATCGGCCTCTTCTTGGTTCTCATCCATTCTAGTGTCTTCAAACTACTGATGCAGGTGCTTGACCTGCCTGTCCACAAATTTTCTTCTGTCCCTTTCCTTCTTGGCAATTTTTTTATATTAGCTTCTCTTACTTGGTCCTCAATGGACTCAGCTTGTTGTTGTGCCTGCATGGACTTCACTTTTGCCTCCTCTAGTAGGTCTTGTACTAGATCTACCTTCACCTCTGCATTTTCCCTAAGGATCTTCTCCTATTGCATTGCTGATGTTGCACGGGTGGGTTCCATAAGTAGCTTCCTCATCTCCTTCTCATATTGGTAAATAAATATTTTTGAGGCGAGTGTGCATCAGGTGCAATCCAACTCTGGTGGTCTCAAATGTCAATTTTAGGATTTTCCATCCTTGACATTATTCAAGTTGCTTAGCACACTCTTGTAGCCTTGAAAGAGAGTGAACATCCGTTTAATTTCCTTAATTGTTTCTTGCACCTCACGATTCCCTTCATGTTATGAAAGAAATGGCTTGTGTCTTTCAAAATAGCCTGAACATTTGCTAGCAATCTCAAATCTATGACTGTGTCTCTATTAATATGAGCTTTAGGGAATAATATAAAAGGTCCTTTTTCTTCCATGAATTCTCCAAGTAACAAGCTTGCGAACTACCTCTAGGGATGTTGAGCGCCTTTTCAATTAGGCTTGCATCAATACATACTTTCTGATTATGACAGGAAATATATCCCTCCTTCATGTTAACTTCTTTCATTATCTTGATGAAATTCATAAGAGAACCTAGATAGGGCATTTGAAGTTGGATGGGACTATGTCTCATGACTTCAAGATTGGAGGAAAGTCGAATGGGACTACGTGCCACGATTTCAAGATGGGAGGGGTTGGATGGGCTAGATGGCGAGCTAGAGGAATCTATTGGGAAGAATTGGTTGGATGGTGAGTCTTGGAACTCGTTCTACCCAAATGGATCCATTATGAGAGGGGATAAATGTTGGAAGAGGGGATGGAAGTTGCAAGATGGTTGGGTGCAAGGGAGTCTAACTACAAGGGAGCGTATTAAGAAGTGAGATGGCTGAATGCAAGGGATTCTACAAGGGTATCGTCAATTTAAGTAAAATGGATCGCTGGGCTTGCATGCATTGGACACAAGGAGGAGTGTGCAAGTGGGCATCAATTTAAGAATGTAGTGATGATTCAAACTGAAGTCACGATGACAACAAGCAGGCTTGCATGTAGAGTAAGCAAACTAAGCAGCTATGACACCCACTGGGCTTGTATGCAGAGTAAGTAGAGTGAGCCATTACCAATTTGCTTGCATGCACAGTAAGTAGAGTGAGTCACAATCACAATCATCGGGCTTGTATGTAGAGTAAGTAGAGTGAGCCGTCACTCTAGCTTGCATAGAGAGTAAGCACAATGAGCAACTAATTACCATTATTTGCAGTTTGTAGTCCTTGATACAACAACATCTCAACAAAAAAGTAGCAATTGCAATGGCGAGGAAGAAAACAAAACAATAGTTCCAACAATAATAATTGCAAATTCAGTAAGGTCAAGCAGAGTAGCAACACAGCCAAGTATAAAAAATGGTTGACAAGCTCACTACCAAATCAATTTCATTTTAAAAAAAAGTAAAATCATTGCTGGAAGAAATACAACATGATTTCTTTGATCAACTTGACATCCTTGCCTAGGAAAACACTATTGCGCAGAGAGAGAACCTAGTAATGATAGCACAGTTATCAACTTTGTCATATGTTAAGAAACATCTAGTTGAGATGGTTGTTGCATTTGAAATAAATCTAAATAGTATTCTCATTACCAGTAAAGATATTCAAGAGATGCAGAACACTTTTATCTGGAATGGACAACAAATTTGAATAATATTAGGACAAGATTACAAAAAGTGGTTACTACTGGCCTTTTGAGTTGTATGCCCAACATGCTCATGATGTAGAATACATGAAAGTGGATAAGCTTGAAGTAGAGGTGCTTCAACTAAAACAAACTATTCCTTCTTTTCAAGACAAACAACAAGCGACTCAGCAATAGAAAAACACAGTAATTTTGAAGACCCATTAGAGGCATTACACCCTCAGTTTGAGACCATGGTGATAGATGAAATAGTGAATTTAGCACAACCTATTGCAACCATGGCTTGACCACAAAGTCAACCATTTAGTATCATAGGGAAACCTCAAAATAAGGTGGTAAAATTAGATTACCCAAATGTTACTTCAATAGTCAAGAGACTATTTTTCTAATAGTTTATTTCTTCAAAAGTTTTCAATTTTGAATACAACTTTCTTTTTGTAATGGTTGTGTTCAAATGATGATTTCTTCAATCCTACCCACTAGGTGTGCCAATTTTTAAGCCTACACCTAACATTCTTATTTTGTAAAATTGTATATTCAAGAATATGAAATGTTAGAGTCAAAATTTGTTGGAAGTCTGAGAGTCCCAAGAACTTCTTGATAACTATACCGCAAGAACTGACTCTACAGCTATATGGATGAATGTATGTCCCCTTTTGGATCAGATCTTAATATCGTTTAGTATTTTCTTTTCCACGGGTTTGTCTCATCTAAGTATTCTATAATTCCATTTGTAAGATCTCTACACTTCTATTTCTGAGTTGCCTTTCAAACTGTATATTTCTATATTTCTAAAAGACTATCTTAGTAGTATTCAAGAATCTACAATAAATTTTATTAGTTTCCCTTTAACCAAAAAGTGTCCATGAAACCTATATTACCACATTATGCTTCAGTTGAAGCTCTTGAACTAGCCCGTGTTCTACTGGGAAGAGTAGCTAACCACCTACTATCTTGTGAAGTTTGCTTGAACGACGTGGGGATTGATCTAGCTTCTTGTACTGCTTCTCTCTCTTCTCTAATAATTTCATCCACACCTTCATGTGTTATGGGTTGTTCATGACCTTGATTTAGAGCATCCAAAGTCCATTGTGCAGGCTATAAACATCAATCTTGAGCTAGCTGTAAAGTGCTATCTACTAGCAATGGAAGCAACCCTTTAAATACTTCTTGTAAGCTAAACCCCTTGTATTTAACAGTTGACTTGTTTAGCTTCCTTGATTGCATGAGAGCCTCTCCAATGTTCTTGAGATTGGCTTGATTCTATGAGGGCCACTTTGAGACGATTGCATCATAATCAAGCGCTATGCAATTTTAGTGCTTGACAATTTCCATCACTATCTTTAATGCCACGTAAGACACACAACTCTAGCTTTTCAATTGCCCCACCCACGAAAACGAAACACAGTAGAGGTCCACGAAGCCAAGAAGAGGCAAAAGAATACTATCTTTTCCCTTAAGGTTATCATTCATTCAAAGAGACAACATCCACAGTTCAACATGTTCTTTGCTAAATCAAAGATGACCAAATGAGGGTGCAAGATAGGGGGGAGAAGCCAAATGGCAAACAAGGACAAACACATAGGAAAAGAGAGCATGGCAACCCAAATGGGCACAATTGGAAAAGCGATCACCTTAGGGAGCAAGGGAAGGGCAACAAGTCAAAAACAAAATGTCGTCATGAGCAACTCTCTTTCCGATTCAAAATTAATACCAAGCTACCATGATGTTTTCAACATGAGTTTTAAAATGTTATCACATTCTCTTCTTGGATCGACCACATTCATTAAAATAAAGAAAATTGGGCAATAGTTTGAACTAGAATGCATCCTCATGCATATCCTAATGCCATAGTTGTATTGGAGTTCTAGTTCATACTACTAATTTTACCTAGCAATAATCCAAGTAGTTTCATGATTTCTTTGTAGCCCTCTTCTTGGTCAAAATATAACCATGCACACTCCATGCGTGCGCATTCCCCTAATCCACAAACCCACAAGTGCAATATCACCTCCAAGCAAGGAAGGCAACAATCTCCCTTGTACGTGGGTGTGATCTACTACCCTTAAAAGAGGAAAGAAAGAAAGGAGCCATCAACATATTTTCTTTCTACCAAATCTTGTACTTGAGAGATCCCGTTACATGAAGTTTATTTACTATGCTAGGTTTCATCAACAACGTACCATACCCATGGAATTTCAATTATATTTTTGGATCATTCAAATGCGGGACCTTGTATAACTCCCCTCTTCTACTTGCTTATCCCCCTCCCTTTCTATCTATATGACTCTCTTCCTATTAGTCTTTGTTTTACACCCCCCGCCCCCCCCCGCCGCCCCCCCCCCTTCTTCCTCTATCCCCGATATCTCATCATACCCCAAAGATTACTTCACCATACACAAGAAATCGTCCCAACTACTTGGATCACAAGCCGACTTTAATTTAACCACCTTATGTGTATGTGTGCACACATGCGCACACGCACTTTTCTTTTTGGTGAAAAACGTGCACACATGTATTTGTATTTGTATTTAAAGTTGTTGTAGCTGTACGTGCACGTGGAAGTGCGTGTACGTGTGTGAACACTTATATATATATATATATATATATATATATACAGAGAGAGAGAGAGAGAGAGAGAGAGAACATACACACAGTCATCCTCTGAACAGACAATATAGACAGGGACTAAAGCTCGCTGGGGGTAGCATACACTGTCGTACTCCATTATCAATTGAAAATACGGAAGATTGATTCCAATTCCGGGCCAAGGTTGCACTTGAAAACCAATTAATAAAGCCAAAAATAGAATTGCTGCAGAGAGGAAGTGAAAGGGCTGAACATATGGAACCTGCTTGCCAGGTTTGACGATTCAATATGTAAAAGGGGGGTAGCTTGTCAAGACTTCAGAATACCTTTGTTTTTCAACTCTTCTACCCTCTGGATCTTAGTATGCCTTTTAAAACATGAAATCCTCTAAAATCTGTTGGGGAAGTAAGCTGAACCCAAACCTATTTGCAAGGCTTCATGGCTCGTCATATATAAGGGAAATAGGCTTTAAGCCTAGGACAAAGACTTGCAATGACTCTAAACTCTTCTACTAAAGCTTCTGGTTCTTGCCATGCTTTATGGAACATAAAATGCTACAGTCCTGGAGGACCCAAAACATTCCCACACTTTCTACGAAACCCTAGATTGTATTAAAATTGTTGTATCCTAACTATCTATGACACTGTTATAAATGTCAAAACTATTCAACTGCAATGCAAAACAAAGGGTTAGAGGAGAATACACTCACCAAACTGAGTCAGACAAAATCCACATTATTTTGATTCACCTACATTCGCAAAATATGTAGCTTATCGACAGCTATTAAGCCAAACAAAGATGCGAATAAAATATCTTGACCCCTTGAAAGTAGACTATCAATCAGTACTCCAGAAAATGTCTCTCTAATTCCAATGCACAGTGTACAGTGCAGAATTTTGCATGTTGGAGCTTTAGAGGTGACAATTTCAATGAAACCTTTCTAGATCTAATATCATTGTTACAACACTGTGACTACCTCCTTATAAAAATTTCCCCATTTACTGGATATAAATCTGCTGATTGGAATGAAATTTAGAGCTTGGTTAACAGATTTCTGAAATGATGTTGAAAAATCGCATGTACACTAATATTGCCTTTGTACAGGAGAGGCATGACCTTAACACAGCCGGGGTAGGTTCTCCTTGGTGGTCATCTATAATATAAGACCTGCCACATGCGAGCAGAAAAGATAAGAACAAATCACAAATGCTGCACAAGACATCAGCTAATATACATAGAAACAAAACAAGTTGGCATATTTCCATAAAAACCAAATAAACTACAATCATACATGCTGCACAGACATCACCTTATTAAATAAAACAAATATTTTAATAGGCTGTGTCTTTGCTTGAAATTCAATATCAAAGAGAACATTATGCTGCATTTGAAACTTGGTGAGACCTGCACCAAAATTACACAAGGCTAACAAAGTCACACAAAGAACAAGGGATTAAAGGGGACAGCTCATTAATATTTTTGGAGCTCGATCAAAATCCAAGAAGAGACCCCATCAAGAAGATTACCTTCCCTTGAGGAACTTTCCTCACTTTTCAGAAAGATTAAATTGAACCTTTGAGTAGATTGCATATTCAGCTCATTGGACAACATGTCACGATTTGGGTTCCTTTTTTACACAGGAAACAATTCTTTTTTGAAGCATCTAGACCATCACTGTCTATTGATTCTAATGAGGCTCTGATTAGGGGGCTCCATAGGAAGTTCTAGCAAGGGAAAATCTTTCAGAAGTGACATGAAACTGTTGTTCCTTTCTAAGAAAGTTCAACATTGCCTTGGTAAACAATGCAGCATTTACCTTAAGACACGATAGCTAAGGTGACTTCCAAGATCATCCATTACTTGGGTACCAGTGGCTCAATTGGTTTTCATCAACCGGTACTTGGGCAACATGACATATCTATAGGGCCTAGGCCTTGGCAGTAAGACCAATACAACGAAATCATGAAATAATAGTGTGCGGAACATGAAGATGTGAGTTCTAGGCTTTCAGCAGATTATAAAAATGTTCATTGCTCAAAATTTTATCTGAACTTGAGTGTATTGGGGGAAGGCATACATCTGAAAGCAATTGAGGAATAACACCTAAAAATCCTGATTTAAAACACTTGTTCATAATTTTAGACGCGTGACTATTTGTGGTGTGCTTCCCGGGTGCCCTCATATCTGAAACAGCCCTTGAGGCTCTCCTCTTTTTTTATCAGGATGGAAATTGGTCCATTGTTTTTTATCATCCCAACCAACATGTGGTTATGTGGGGTTTCTGCACTTAATACGGTCAAATTTCAGCTTCCCTTTGCTCATGCACTGAGTCCTCAAAGTTTGACTCTGATTAACAGTAAGGATACAGCTTTAATACACACACACACACATACACTTTGCTTAGGGCACCATTTGACAAACTATCATCCTCAATAAGACTCTGTAGCTTATAACGTAGACCAAGATTAAAGATGGACGACGGCAAGCAGAACAGCTGGTCACTCACAGTCAGAGGGCAAGTAAGACACAATAAGACGCCTCTAGAAAATGGTGTTATTACTGTTCTGTTACCCACAACTCAGGAGTTGCCTTGTCAGGAGTCAACAATGAAGGAAAACGATCTATACTCCATGAAGAAATAGACGGGTCAGAAGATATTATTTTCTAGCCAATTTGAGAAATCCCAGTGACTTTAGATCCACACTAAAACAGGAGGCAAGGGATATAGATTAAGGACCGCACACTTTTTTGTAGAATGACCAGCTTCTACCATTTATGTGTAACCCATAGGTTTCCAGCTGACCTTCACTTATATATTGACACATATCTTCCCATTTGTCTATTGTTTTGAAGAGCAGACTATGTACCTCAAGATAGAAAAACTATGTGCATACCTCTAATACCATGTAATAAATAGAGCGGCTTGCTGAAGCCAGCTACTGCAGCAGAAGCCTTGTTCTAAGTTTCATGAAATACATGAAATATTTCCACTGCATTTTTTGCACACAAGTCTTAATGAACGGAAACATACTACAGCATGTACATTGAGTAGAGCAGCCAAAACATGTATTATAGAAAGCTCCAAATTAGACAAACCCTGATACAACATGATGTGTCACAATCTAGCAGCCTTGGATGCTGCCTTCTTTCCATGCATGCCTCCAACCTATGTCACAACCTGTGTGCTCCTATGGAGCCCTTGTGGACTGGCAAACTGGTGCTCCAACATGCCACTTTTCTTCCTACTGAAGATATGCTTCCAAGAGAGTATATTGAATCCCTAGACCTCCCTGGTGCCTTTCTATCCAGTCTAACTGTGTGAGGCACTAGTGACTTGCTAAACCCCCCCACATTGTGGCCTGTATACAGGATAGATGCCCCTCAGATCTGACAGACCAGATCTGTATAATGCCGATCAGACCTACAGACTGGCCGACCAGCCTGTGTGCTTGCTATCCTTACCAGGCCAAATCTCACACATTGCGGTCTGCCACTGGCCCAACTTGTACTGCCAAACCCACCTGTACAGCGAACCTGTACTTGCAGTCTGCCGACCTGCTGCAGACCTGTCCAGGATCTATATCTGGCCAATCATAGGCGCCAATGTCTGGGCTATATCCAGACAATCTGCCCCACATCCTGGACTATTTACCAACCCTACTCCAGGGCCTGTCGCAGCCTCACATGGTGAGCATACTGCCAGCCATACAACCAGTACTTGATGCCCATGTGGCAGCACTCTACTTACTGCATTCCTCCCTCAGTCCAACACCTGTGACTTCCTTATACTCAGCTCCGATGGCCTCCCTCAAATCCCATACTCTACGACAACATATTCAGTCAAACAAAAGATGTCAAAGCTGTTCTAAGATAATTTATAAAATGAGGTCCAATGACACACCGAACCATACTGACAATTCAGGCTCTTAACAATAGGCAAATAAAACCTACAATACAGCCAATTAGGGTTATACCACAAATCATTTCCAGGAAGAAATTAAGTGATCAATGACAGTATAGGAGACTGGGCAGCACATGAGAAAAGATCAGACCTGAAAGGCGAAGCTCATAAAATGGTTTTGGTCACATTAGAACTCCCTAAGCTCAGCACTGGTCGCCCACGTGACCTCTTTCCAAAGTTTCAGTTGGCCTCTTCCTCTGTGGTCTATTGCTAAATATGAGCACGATCCCAATCCATCAGCATTCTCATGAATTGAGCTCCTGTTCCGCTATATTGGAGACCTCCACCTCTTCAGGCTTCAGAATGCTTGCATCATCAATATGCAATGCTAAGCGTGCAGCCTCATAACACATAAAAGAGATACCAGCAGCCGGAATAAGTTTCAACCAAGTAGTTCCAAGTCCTCTGTAGAGTGCCAAAAAACCTTCATGCTTGTATATGTCTAGAATAACCCCAATGCTTGATTTTCTGGCCACAGCATCTGTAAGACACAATTGCATCTGCCTTCTTGCCACCTATGCAAAAATGTAAAAAACAATTGACATCACATTTCTGTAGCGATCATTGCACTGAAAGGCACAAACAACTTCCCACGATTGTGACCATAAGCCCTCAGAAAGGCTGTGTCAAATGTACAGAAAACTTGCACTTAGTAAGATGCACACCTCCAAGGGGTAAGTCACAGTACTGGAAGCAGCTGCAGCTACTGCTCCAAAAGCAAGAGTGGGTATCGTTGGCACATTTTGGCGACCAGTTGAGCGACAGTAAGTTGTGCGAAGACAATCGTACACAAAATAATTTGAGGCAGCATACGGAAACACTCCAACTAGGCTCGGGGTGAGTCCAGAATAGAACGCAATAAAACCCTGGAGCACATAATTCATGTCAACTCCTCCCATCCCTACCGTCACAATCAAACAGCACAAATAAAGCAACTTCACCATAGAAGGAAATGAGCAGCATACCTCATCTCGAACAATTTTTGACACAGTCTGCATAAGCCCACTGTATAGCTCAGGCTGCAAAACAAGGCTTGTTTAAGTATAAAAAGCTCAAGAGACACGACTAAGACCTCAAGAATTCCTCTTATTTATACAAAATTGGAGTATATGACTAAAAGCTCCCACATCTCCTTTTCTCTGATCAGTGATGCAAAACGTACCTGGACAGAAAGCCTAGTTCTGATTAATTCTAATGGGTACGTAGCAATCGTGCCAGCCATCCCTGCTGCTCCACCCGCAATCGTAGCTGCTAAATTTTTTAATGGATGGCCTTCCTTGTTAAGTGCCCTTCGAACCATCTCAAAAACACACAACTCTATAGCTTTATTCGGAGCTACCCTTATGCAGTTCACCAGATTTCCTGAAAGGGGCAGCAAACGAAGGTTGAGTCATGCTTTCGAAAACTTGCTTTTGCACTGCAAGTGTGTTGAATGAAGTTCGTCAACAGAACTAGGTACAAAACGTTTTGAGAAGTATTTGGCAAATATTAACCACAGGGCTGCTTAAGTACCATTGTCTGAGAAAACATGACAAGCACTATCGAAAAGAGGCAGAATCCAGACTCAAAAGACATAACAATCCTACTAACTCTAATCGAAGAGGAATCTATGGCAACTCTGCCCATTTTCAAAGGCACTACAAAGACATAACAATCCTACTAACTTTAATCGAAGAGGAATCTATGAAATGAAAATCTGCCCATTTTCAAAGGCACTTAAACACACTTTACCTCTAAAAAGCCCTTGCCAACCACTTTGTTCCATAATTTCCTTGCCAATAGTTAGTGCTGACTTTTGAGCTCCACGCAACCCATGTGATGTAATCAAATGAGCCTGCATTTTATTGACAAAGTCAGACCTTTGCAGTGTTTCCACACATACAATTTCACTAGCTGCGAGACTACCCACAGCTCCAGGGCTGGAACTAAGATTTCCTGAAATAAGTCACTCGACAAGAGTTGCTAAGATTGAGGTCAAAAGAAAACAAGGGCCCTCAGTGCTGTCAGAAAAATCAAGGCAAGAAAACTTTTCAGACATAGTGGAAAGAAAGGGAAACTAACATTGCTAAGAGATGAAATTCTCTAGAATATGAATACACAGGAGGAAACCGAGATATTCCAAAGCACAAATCTAGAATGGTTGCTACAAGCAGAAACGAGACGACACACTAAATCCATCCTCACAACTCACCTTGATTAGGTCCAGTGGAGCAACTGCAGTCCGTGAAATAACGCCAGCGAAGCCACCACACAGCAGCTGTTTGGCAATGCGAGCTCTTTGCATAGGACCTTTCTTTGCTGACTCAACAGTACGCTTCCTCAGTTTTGGAACTTGATCATTTTCAGTGTCTTCTGTCCTCGTCGCCTTCGTTCCAAACAACGTAGTTGGCTTTTGAGAACTCTTGAAATGAATTTTTTTCAAGGTGAGCTTACTCGAACCGGCCGAGGCTGATGATCCATAGGCGCCTATGCAAATCGGAAGGCAACTTGACAGCTCAAACTTGAGCGAGCAATCGGCGCTGCATGATTTTCTCGACAACAAATCAGGCACCCGCTCTTGAGAGAAAGAATACTCCCAAGTATTTTCTGACTCTTCCAAGCATTCAACATTTTCCTTTTGTGCTTTTTCAAGTGAAGCAGATGACGCCCTCCTGATACCATGTGATAAAACAGATTTCCCAAGTCTAATTTGCATACTTTGCTCTGCGCCCGCCATAAGGCTAAACCAACCAATCTTATTCATCTCCCCGGATTCTTCCGCAAGTGTATATGCACCCTTATCCATTGCTTGAAGGACAATCTTCTGATCCCTCAATTGAGAGTCGAAACCTTGGTTTTCAGGATTCCAACTACCCCCGGCAAGCTTATCATATTGCAGAGGACCCGACCTTTGCTGCAGAACACGGCCTTCTTGCGAAATTTCTCTCGAGTCAGGGCTTACTGACACGCTTTTCGCTGCGGAAAATCTTCTGCCATTCGGCTCTCCTTTTCGTATCTTGTCTTGCTCAACCTCACAGCTGCGAGTCTTTTCTAAGATGCTGTTCAGGCTACCCTCTCGCATTAAGACATGGGACTTTGCAGAGTGTAACCCACTAAGTGCTTCCGCCAAATGTGCGAAAGGCCATGGCCGATTATTCTGCGGCCACTCTGTACTGGCCATCTCAACCAGGGTAGGTACAAAGTCGATCCCATTAGCCTTCTCTTTAGAGCAAGGAGGATGACCAAGGTAGCTGAGAACACCTCGGTCATTCATCGGAGATGAAAAGGGAAACACTATCAGGGGAGGTTCCGAAAGGTAGCAGCTTTGCAGTAGCCGGGATCCTGAAGGATATTAAGTATCAGAAGGGGCACAAAAAAGTTAAGAGCGAATGAGCAACATTGCTCAACCCATTCTAATAACACTGCGCGATCGATTTGGATACAGATGGGAAAGGGAGAGCAGACACAGAGGTATGGGGAACAAGGAATCGTGTCTTGTCCCCTTTCACTCGATATTTGTGCGCCGACATGCAAGAGGCATTCCTAGTATATTCTCTGAGGTGCGTGCAGGGAGAAGAAGGGCAGGAGAAAGATGCTCGGGGGGAATATATTTCGGCTGCACGAAAATGGGGGGGAGAAGGAAAGGTGGGGGAATCACAAAAGAAGGTTGAGATGTCGGGAGGGCGGTTTGACCAATCAATCAGAGAGGGGAGGGAGAGGAAAGGGAGGCTAGAGGGAAGGTTGAGGAGCAGGAGGCGGGGAGGAAGAAGAAGAAGAAGAGGGAGGGGAGCATGCAGCCAACAGAGGAGGCATCGGAAGGTGAGGCTTGTGCGGAGATCCAAGCACGCAAAGGACGAAGACGATGAAAGAAACAAGAAACAAAATGAAGCTTTTGGAGAAGACGATCCAACCAACATAGAAAACAGGAACGCTTTCCTAATGGCCTTTCCCGACAACAGAGAATCCTCTCCCCTCTGTAATAGCCTCCCCAATGGCCTTTCCCTAAGAGAACCGAGAGGAGAGCGACCCTTTAATAGACGCCCCCATGGCCTTTCCCGAAGAGAGAGAATTCTTCCTCCTCACGAGACAGAAGAGCTTGTCCCCATTTTTGAAGCCAATCGCTTGTCCGTAAAATATACCATTTATTGTTTCTTTTATTAGGCTTTGCCTCAACGCGTACGCTTTTCTTCTTTTCTTCTTCTCTTTTTCAAAAAAAATAAGACCGGAAAATCGGGCCACCCCGCGGCGCCCCTCGCCCCACGTATGCTGACTCCCGCCACGTGTCGCTCTCCGCACCCCTCAACCTGGAATTTCTCCCGATTTTCTTTATTTTCCTCCCATCCTGTGACTTGGCCTTATCCCCCTCGAATCTCTCCCTTCGCATGAACTTGTGCTTGGCATGTGTCCTTGCAACCTCAAGCCAAAAGCATCAATCTCCAATCCTCTTACACATCGCACATCCTTCCAAACCCCTTCCACAATCCACACCCTCCCCATCCATTCTCCCTCCATGCCTCCACAACGCTCCTACCTCCTCCTCTCTTCACCATTTTAGTGGATTTGCGATTGGGACCTTTCCACATTTAACCACACCAATGACATGTCAACACTAGTATTTCACTATTATACCCACACTAAAACCAAATGTTAGGGAGAGGTTGGATCGGCCTTATGACTGGCCACATTATAACAAATGCTTTTTACCAAACAAATAGGGACATGAGAACATGAAAAGGTTACAACATAGAGTGCATATATTATAATGGATGGGCATCTACCTCTCAATTCTTAGATTCTTCCAAAATATGTTTTTGCATTTTTTACCTTTCAAAGTTTAACCCCTCTCCTGTTTTGGATTGATTATAGCTTCTCCAACATACCATGCATAGTTCGTATGCCTCTTGCGTCTCTCAAAAGCTCATAACGCAGGAGGTATGTACAATATGGTAGCCAATTTATGCGCAACCACCAATGCGAAGAAGAGGTGGTCGGGTATCTCTATCCATGAATCAAAATGGACAAACATAGTGTACTCATAAGAGCCTACACATGGGGTGATAAGCAAGAGGGAACCACCCAAGTTAATCCCTCAAAATTGCAACATTTGTCTTATCCACAAGATGAAGGCTACTATTGCCTCATGCATTGATGACCACTAACCAACAAGGTGAATGATATTCAATCATTCATAAGGCCTGCCCAAGATAAAAAAAGTAAACAAAAAGGAATCCACCAGAAATGCTGTGGAGGAAGATTGGAGGAGAGAGAGAGAGAGAGAGAGAGAGAGAGAGAGAAGGGAGGGTGTGGGAGAAAAGGTGGAGAAGACTTGAGGAGATAAAGAAGGGAAGAGAGAGAGAGAGAGAGAGAGAGAGAGAGAGTCAACCACTTTAAAGTCTGCATTCAAGTCCAATGAAGAAGAGCCAATAGGAAAAATGCACTTCCAAATTTTCAAGAAATGCCTAATTTATGCTTTGCCAAAATTGCATCGTTGCTAAGGCTACCCAGAGGGCAGGCCAACAAAAGAAGGGATCCACCAAAAAAGGTCGAGGGCCTCGTATAGACTATAGGAGGCAATTAAGTATTGTTTGATGATACAAAATGTTACACTAAAGTTCTACAAACTTTACTCTCTACATGCACTTGTTTCTTTACATATAATAACAAGGATTAATGCAAGAAGCTACAAGATGACTTTATTACAGTGATTGGGTGCTAAAGTGACCAAACCATTTAAGCAAACCAAAGCAAAAACCCCAAAGATGATAAGCGAGCACCTCACAATAACAAGATAATCAAGGGACAAGAGTTTACACATGCATGTGAAGATATGGGGACTAAAAAGAGGAGGATAGTGTAAAGAAAACAAGATGGTTGGAACTACTTGGATAGGTACTTACTCTTATGTGGAGAGCTGGAAAGAGGAGAGGGGAAGATAAGGAGCAGGTTCTATGTAGCAATAAGCATCACGTAATGTGAGAAAGTGCCCAAGGTGAAATAAATCTAGAATTTAGTGCCAAGTCTCAGCAAACTATTTAAAAGCTTAGCACAAATTCAATATTAACATAGCAAAGGTTCAAATCATCGCACAAAGCAAGGTTAAAAAGGGTTACAAGGTGGAGGGGGGAAAGTTGGTAGGCACATGAGGATTGTTGGAAGAAGTGGCATTTCTTTGCTCAATCAAATTTAAAAGCTATTTTAAAGTGTTGAGAAAATTCTTAAGCATTTGAATCAAGGACATGAATTCAAATAAAGAGTCATAGCTAAAAATGATGTGTGTTAAGGTATGTTTCAATACTTAGAGTGCCTTTTGTAAAAAGAAAGAAGTAATACAACTTGATATAGTCAAGTAATGCTACATGAATCTACATAGTCATGAATGGTGTATGATGTTCCTAAATCAATCAATCACTTCCTCTTTTTGGGAAGAAGTCCAAAAGCTGCATAAACTAGAACTCTTACTTGAAGTCTTTCTTTTTCAATTCATGATGCAGGCTAAGAAAATCCATCATTCCACAATGAAGTTTGGTATTCAAAATGTATGCACCAAGAGTGAGGCATCCATAGCGTAATAAAAGAAGTTGAGCACTTAACACACCTAGCAATGGTTCTCTCTCTCTCTCTCTCTCTCTCTCTCTCTCTCCTTTCATAGGCTCTTGAAATCTTAATAACAATGACTTTAGGCATTTGAATCATACATGAGGTATGAGAACTTTGATATAAACAAAATAAGTAAAGCACTTGAAAATTGATTAAGATTTAAGAGCTCCAAGATATTTTTTGAAAAGGTACGATGATTCCTTGTCTACCGTCCCTTTTACTCTTTATACACAAAAAAACCTCCAAATAATTGACTTATTGTCTTTTTTTCATGACAATGACCCTTGAAGAAAACATTATCACAAAAAATTAAAGAAGCTATGTGCCTAAAAGTGATTAAAGAAAAAGTTCAAGTATTCAATTTTTGTCTTGTTTTCATGACAATGACACTTAATCACAAAACTAGAAAGATGTTAAGCGCTTAAAATTGATTAAACCTTTTAAATTTTCTTAGTAGAGTATAGTGAGTCCGTTTCAACCGTTCCTTTTACTTCAAAATAATAAAGAAGCCAAAAGTTCAATTAAATGACTTGTTCTTGTTTTCAAATTAATGGCCTTTAAAAAAGAGTCTTAAAGAAATCATCATCACAAAAAGCATCCAAAATATTAGCACTCATAACAATTAATGTCTTGAGAGCTCCTAACCATTAATGTTTTGAGATTGTAATTGAAGCAATAAAGCATTTAAAACATGAAATGCTTTACATTATTATTATCATAGTTGTAACATTGATACTCCAAGATAAAACTTAGATGAGAATAGATGCTAATGAGCCTCAAGTGACCTTAAGCTAGTGATCCCTCTAAAAATCTTACATGGAAAAGATTCTAGTTAGAGCTCAAGTAATCTTATTGGTTGCTTGAAAGACGAAGTGACAAACCAAAATCAACGTCAATTCTCATTTGAATCCTTTGTCATTTCTAATTATTATATCTTAAGAAACCCTTCTTCTTTGTTACGTATTCTATCTCTCAAGATAAGCTTTCTTCATTTGTTGAGAGAAAAGAAGCATGTGTAGACCAAGTCAAGTTTTAACCTCATTTGACTTCTTTTGTTTTTTGTGGTAAGGCTTCCGTTCACAAAAGCACGTGTTCTTGCCTTCAATCTAGACTTTCTTACAAATTGTAGCATAAAACCCATGCGTTCAAGTTTTGTTAAGGTTTGACAAGAGTAAAAACTAAAGACTTAGACAAGGCCAAGTTATTAATGTATCACGTCAATAGGGAAATTTTATAAGGTCCCATGTGTATCACTTCAACAAGGAAACTTTATACAAGGTCCCATGTGCTACATAGAAAAATGTTCTTATGCTCTATCAAATTAGCATGTGCATTTTGACATTGACAGTACCCTCAGAATGGGCGAAAGGTCTTACTCAAATAATTTATGTTTAACATGTAAGGTCCCATGTGCTACATAGAAGAATGCTCCTATGCTTTGTCAAAATACCATCTACATTTTGGCATTGGTAGTATTGATTATTATCACTCCTCAATGGACTCAATGATCGAATGAGGGGAGAGGGGGAGGGGGATAGGAGGTCAAGGGGGGGGAAGGGGGGGGGGGGGGGGAGAAAGGCAGGCTGGGCGAAATAGAGTACAACAAGAATGGTACCTTAGATGATATCTCCAACGTTTCTACTTTCAAAACAAAAACAAGCATAGCTTTCCAAGGGTTGAGACTATGATAGGCCAATCACTTCTCCATAAAAAATATCTCTTTTTTTCTTTTTCTTTCCCTCACGTGTATGCCTTTTCTTTCTTTTAAAAAAAGAAAAAAAAATCCAACTGCCACACCGCAATGCCTCCACGCCACATACATGGCTCCTTGCCACGTGTCGCACGGCATACCCCTGTATATGTAATTCCTCCCGATTCTTTTCTCCCAAGATGACTTGGCCTTATGGCCCTTGACCCTTCTTTCATCAGCCCCTTCCCTCACCTCTAGAATTTGAGCTTGGCATGTGTCCTTCCAGTCCCAAGCCAAAGGCCTCTCTTGCATCACAATCTCCTTTCCCTTTCATATTACACATGCTTCCAAACCTTCTAAAAGGCATTCTCCCTCCAAAAGTTTAGTTGCCATTTATTTTTCTTCCACAATGCTTCGACTTGTGTCTCCCAACCATTTTGGGGGGTTTGATTGGGACCTTTCCACATTTAACACACCATCAACATCCTAAAACCACAATCATCACTAGCATTGCGCTATTCTGTCCACACTAAAACAACTATTAGGGAGAAGTCATGAGTGTCCACACAAAAGCATGCTTTTTATCACAATAAGCCACACGACTGACAAATAGGGACATGTAAACATGAGAAGGGAATAGAGTTAAGGGGTATCTTATATCACATGGGCACCCACATCTCAACTCCTAGTTTCATCCAAAATAATATTGTTGTATTTTTGGTTGAATTCGTGACCTTTCACCATTTAATCTCTCTCCCTTGTTAGATTGATTATAGGGTATCTCCACACTAAAACAACTATTAGGGAGAAGTCATGAGTGTCCACACTAAAACATGATTTTTATCACAAGTAAGCCACATGACTGACAAATAGGGACATGCAAACATGAGAAGGGAATAGAGTCGAGGGGTATTTAATATCGCATGGGCACACACCTCTCAACTCCTAGTTTCATCCAAAATAATATTGTTGTATTTTTTGGTTGAATTCGTGACCTTTCACCATTTAATCTCTCTCCTTTGTTAGATTTTCCTTATTCCTCTCCCTCCCTCCATCCTCACCCACCCCCCCCCCCCCCCTCTCTCTCTCTCTCTCTCTCTCTCTCTCTCTCACACACACACACACACACACACTATCGCTTCCTCCATTGGTTTGGCCACTTGCTCATTAGATCTCCCCTCGACAACCCCCCTTAATTTCCCTAATTTCCTTTCCCTCAAACTCCTTTATTCTCCCCTTAATTTGTCTCTAATTTTCTTCGTATTTTTTCTCAATCTCCCTTGTTTGTCCTAATCTCTCTCTCTCTCTCTCTCTCTCTCTCTCTCTCTCTCTCTCTCTCTCTCTCTCTCTCTCTCTCTCCATCCATCTCTCTCTACCCTCTCCCTGTCTCTCTCTACCATCTCTCTCTCTCTCTCTCTCTCTCTCTCTCTCTCTCTCTCTCTCTCTCTCTCTCTCTCCCTCTCCCTCTCTCTCTCTCACTACCCCCTTCCTCTCTCTCTCGCTCTCTATAATTTCCCCCCTTAAAACCCCCCCCCCCTCCCCGCACTCTTTACCCCCCTTTTTTTGGCGTGTCTCGCCTTTCCCACTGGCACGCTTCTCTAAGAAAAAACCACCCTATCTACACACCTTAAAAGATCCCCAACCCCCGAATCTCTCTCCGACTAACCCTCCCTACCCCTCTATATTTAGCCTAATCTACCCTCCTCAAAGCTCAGGGGAGGGAGGGGGGGGGGAGGGGGGGGGGAAGAGAGAGAGAGGGGGGAGGGGAGGGAGAGAGGGAGAGGAATAAGGACAATGCATGGTATTTTGGAGAAGCTATAATAAATCTAACAAAGGAGAGAGATTAAACGGTCAAAGGTAACGAATTCAACCAAAAAATATAACAACATAATTTTGGATGAAACTAAGAGGTGAGAGGTGGATACCCATGCAATATAAAATACCCCTCGACTCTATTTAGGCTCTATTCCCTTCGCATGTTTGCATGTCACTATTTGTCACTCCTATGGCTTACTTATAAAAACCATGTTTAGTGTGGCCACTCACTTTCGGAGGTCCACTCAATTTCGGAGGTGTTACCGGAGGTCTAAGGCCACTGATGGTGAGAAGCATAAATTGGGTGATGAGTGAATCTATGACACTACACTACCCTGTGCAAGGATCGTGCCTAGTGACACAGGAGGTGCTAGGGAATACTATGAACTAGAACATAAAGAACAAACTTTGAAAGGAGACAAGAAAGAACAACAATGATGATAGACAATGGAGGAAACAGTAGACAATGAGGGCATAATGCGAACTAGATACATAACATAGAATGAAGATGGAGCCTCCTACACCAATCCATCTCAGATATGAAGTAAATATCACTCATCCAAGATGGAAATACACCATAGCAATGCAAAAATCAAGCTCGTAGCTCTAGCCTCTCTCTCTCTCTAACTCTCAATCCCCATACAATGATGAATGAATCCCCATCCCCCTCTTCACACTCTCCTTTCCCGGTGGTCATCCTCATACAATGATGAATGCATCCCCATCCCCCTCATCCCCCCTCTTCACCCTCTCCTTCCCAATGGGTCATCCCCTTCTTCCCTCCTATTGGTTGTCCCTTCATCCCTAGCCACCCCGCCGCTCAATCTCTTCATGTCTTCTGCAATGGCCAGCTTGTGCTGAGTCGCTGCGTTGTAACTACTCCATGTGCACCGCATGTAGCCCCATTGTCTTTGACAAGGCACCGCCGAACGAAGAATCTATGCCACCTATCGATTTGGAAGAGGTGGACTAAGTGACATGAAGACGCTTGAAGCATGGTCTTGTGCTTGTGGGTGATAGGGGACCATGTCCTCCATGTGACTATGTCATCATGGTGACCATGTCACTTCCATGTGACTATGTCATCCTTGTGACCATGTCGTTACCTGACAACCCAGTGACAACCAAGTGATTGTGTCCATTAGTCCACTAGATAATTGGTCTTGGATGATCTCTGCACAACAAATACAGAGGAAGTCATCCATGATTGCATGGATACTGTGACAATGACTGTGCAGGAGATAATGAGACCAAGAGATCCACACAAAGATATGCATTTTTCCTTGGTCAAGGTGCTACATCATGGTTTTCAAACAAGCAGCCAACCGTTTCTTTGTCTTCAACTGAAGAAGAATATAGGGCATTCACAAAACAGGTGCATGTGAGGCTATATGTCTTAGAAGACTATTGTCTTAAAAATTTTACTTTGATAAGTTAAAGCCAACAACAATATATTGTGACAATCAATCAGCTCAAGCATTAGCCAAAAATCCAGTATATCAATCTTGGACAAAGCACATTGATGTCATAGAACAGTTCATTAGAGGAAGAGGGTTACTTGGTGCCATCCCATTGCAACATTGTGATAGTAAGGAGACTGTTGCAGATATCAAAACCACTTGGGAAAGAGCTTTTCGAGAAGCACTGACAAGCTCTTGGTTTGACTCAGAGGAAGGACATTCCCATTAAAGGGGTGTGATGGAATGTAAATCATCCTATTAAGGGAAGGCCTACTTCATGATGATGATCTTGGGGATTCACAATATTAACATCATGTTTGATATTGTGCATAGTACTAACCAAAAGAGTGCTAAAAGGCACAAGGGTTGGAAACCCTAACCCTAAAGGGGTTTGCATATATTCATTCTTTTCAACTAATACTAGTGTATAGTTAGCCATTTGTGGTGTGCTCTCTAGCTGTGCCCTCTCTCCTCATCTCCACTCTTTTCCTCTCCCCTCTCCATATTTGTGTGTGTGTGTGTGGAAGATTTTACAACACCCCTTTTCATAGTGAAACGACAAAAGAGCGAAGCAAGACAATGAGACAGGACTAATTGCATTAACGAAAAAGTTTGTACAAGTCGGTGAAACCCTGTTTATAACGGAGGCTAGCAGTGGGCATTTTTGTAGAAATGACTTTGTGGAGACTGCATGGAAGTTGAGCTTGGATAATTCTTGCCAAGCATCACATTTATTGAAGAGGGGAGTTTGCCTACCTGCCACCATCCAACAAGCAAAATAGTGAGAACCAGTTCTAACTTTGGTTGGGAAGACAGGTGTCATCAACACCCCTCCCTTGTTATTGGAGTCACAATAAAAATCAATGCTTTAGCCATATACTTATCAAGCTTAAGTAGCGAAGATAATGAATCTTTGTATTAAAAATTTTTGGTTTAATACAGAGCAATGTTTAGCACAATTAGTCTAAAGTTTAAGAAGTAAAAACAATGCACCTTTGTAAAAAAAAGGTTTTTAATACAAATTGAAATAAGTGTGAGAGAGAAAGGGTTTAATTAATAGAAATTTAATGAAATAGGGTTGGTTTGAAGGGGTTAAGAAAGGAGGAAAAGATCTTTAAAAAGTGTAAGCAAAGAGGGAAAATTTGGGAGTAGATAAAAGGTAAAAAAGAGGGGTTGTTGCAAGAGGAGAGAGAGGGGGGGTTTTAAGAAAGAGGACATAATTAGAAAAAAGGGGGGAAGAGAGAGAGAGAGAGAGAGAGAGAGAGAGAGAGGCATATAGAAAGGAAAAAAGGAGGAAAAGAGGTATATAGAAAGGAAGAAAAGGAGAGAGAGAGAAAGAGAGAGAGAGAGACAAAGAGCGAGAGAGAGAGAGAGAGAGAGAGAGAGAGAGAGAGAGAGAGAGAGAGAGAGAGGTATATAGATGGATAAGAGGGGGGTTAGTGAGCAAACTAGAGTATTAAATAATTGAGATAAGGATGGGGTGTAATGAAAAATTTAAGGTAAAGAAAAGGGTTAGAATGAGGGGGGTTAGTGAGCAAACTAGAGTATTAAATAACTGAGTTAAGGATGGGGTGTAATGAAAAATTGAAGGTAAAGAAAAGGGTTAGAATTAAGAATAGTAAGGTGCATTTACTATAAAGGTGGGTTAAATTTGAGCAAATAGGCAAAATAAAGAATTAGAAGAGGAGGGAGAAAAGAAATAAATTCCTAAAAGGGAATAAACAGAGAGAGTTAAAAAGGGAAAGAGTTTAAATACACATGAATTAACCGAAAAAAAGCCGCGGGGGGGGGGGGTTAATAAAAGCTACAAAGCTCTTAAGTACCTAAGCCATGTGATGACAGTGCTTCGCTAGGCAGGGCATGGAGTAAAAGCACAAAAAGTAGAGCAAGGTTGCGCAAGAAGCCAGGAGGTAGAGAAGCAACATGAGTGGCAACGGTCTTTGAAAGGACTCAAAGGAGTAGTGTATTAAGAGCTCGAGCGGGGAGTTGGGCCAGTCTATAGTGGGTTTGCAATCGGTCACAGTCAGCGGGCGCACATAGATTAGCAAGCACTGGAGGTACAAAAAACAGGGTAGAGGGCAGGATCCTGGGGACTACCAGGAGTGTGGAGGCAGCGGTGACTAGGCAATAAGTAAAGGGCTCTCTCTCTCTCTCTCTCTCTCTCTCTCTCTCTCTCTCTCTCTCTCTCTCTCTCTCCCTCCATCTCTCTCTCTGTCTCTCTGTCTCTCTCTTTCCCTCTCTCTCCCTCTCTCTCTCTCTCTCTCTCTCTCACACACACACACACACACACGCACACACACACACACACACACACACACACACACACACACACACACACACACACACACACACATATGGAAAGGGGAGAGGAGAAGAGTGGAGATGAGGAGAGAGGGAAAAGCTAGAGAGGACACTACAAATGGCTAACTGTACGGCTAACTGTACACTAGTATTAATTGAAAAGAATGAACATATACAAATCCCTTTAGGGTTAGGGTTTCCAACCCTTGTTCTTTTTAGTACTCTGCACATTGTGAACTAGACCTTCCCTCAAAATGATGATTTACATTCCATCACACCCCTTTAATGGAAATGTCCTTCCTTTGAGTCAAACCAAGAGCTTGTTGGTGCTTCTTTAAAAGCCTTTCCCAAGTGGTTTGGTAAAGAAATCTGCAACATTCTCCTTACTGTCCACAATGTTGCCATGTGACATCACCAAGTAACACTCTTCTCTGATGAAGTGCTCTCTAACGTCAATGTACTTTGTTGCATTGATAATAGTAGATTCTTGGGCTAATGCTTGGACCGATTGATTATCATAGTATATTGTTGATGGCTTTAACTCATCAAAGTAATATGTTTCTAACAATAGTCTTTTGAGCCAAATAGCCTCACATGCACCTATTGTTGTGAATGCCCTATATTCTTCTTTAGTTGAAGACAAAGAAACGCTTGGCTACTTGATTGAAAACCATGATATAGCACCTTAACCAAGGAAAAATGCATATCCTTCCTCTGTATTTGTTGTACAGAGGTCATCCAAGACCAACAAGCTAGTGGACTAATGGACACAATCACTTGGTTGTTGTGATCACTAGGTTGTCAGGAAATGACATGGTCACAAGGATGACATAGTCACATGCAGGTGACATGGTCACTAGGCTGACATAGTCACATGGAGGGCATGGTGCCCTATCACCCAAGCACATGGCCATGCATCAACCGTCATCATGTCACATAGTCCACCTCTACTAGATTGATAGGTGGCATAGATTCTTCATCTGGCGGTGCCTTGTCAAAGATAGTGGGGCTATAGGAGGTGGACATGGAGTAGTTACAATGCATCGACTCAGCACAAGCAGATGACATGAAGAGATTGAGCGTCAGGACGGCTGAGGATGAAGGGACAATCAATAGGAGGGAAGAAGGGGATTACCCATTGGGAAGGATAGGGTGAGGAGGGGAGATGAGAGGGATGGGGATTCATTCATCATTGAATGGGTATTGAGAGTTAGAGAGTTAGAGAGAGAGAGAGAGAGAGAGAGAGAGAGAGAGAGAGAGAGAGAGGTGAGAACTATGAGCTCGCTTGTTGCATTGCTATGGTGTATTGCTATCTTGGATGAGTGATTCTCTGAGGCTGATTGGTGTAGGAGGCTCCATCTTCATTCTATGTTATGTATCTGGTTTGCATAGTGCCCTCATTGTCTACTCCATTGTCAGTAATCAATGTTGTTCTTTCTTGTCTCATTTCAAAGTTTGTTCTTTATGTTCCGGTTCACAACACTTCCTAACACCTCCTGTGTCACTAGGCACGATCCTTGCATAGGGTAGCATAGTGTCATAGGTCCACACATCATCTGCTTTATGCTTCTCACCATCAGTGGCCTTAGGCATCTAGTAACACCTCCGAAAGTGAGCTAACCTCCCCTTTAGATAATTTATGGCGATCACGGTGGGACACTACTGGCGTTGAATATCAAAGAGTGAAGAGGTGTTTTAGGGCCTTATAAGAGATATTTTATGATGTGAGTAGTCTTGACATCATTGAGGAAGCGAGTGAGAGAACGAGAAAAAACTTGAGAAGGGTGGAGAGAAGGCTCCCTAAATCAATCACGGTATATCACAAAAGACTACTACCCAGCCTGACTCCTTGATTGAAAATATGATGAAATTTGGGCCCAACATTACCATGTGTCAACTTTGTTTATTGTCTCCACAAATCAAGCACCAGACCATTGCATTCTTGAATGCATGATAGGGGGGCAACACAAGGGACTTGTTTAGGGTGGACCCAAACTAGAGACAAGATTGGTTCATGATAGAGATCACTACTTGGCATACACTGCCCTCACATGTGATTAAAGTCCCATGCTAACTATGGATACTAAAGGAGTTGAGTTGAAGGATGTATTCTTGGATGGGGCTGCAACTATGAACATCATGCCGAAAGGTACAGTACAACAACTGGGTTTGAAGTTGAAAAGTGACATCTATTTCCCAAGTCCACATGGCTGATCAACATAGAGTTTAACCTATGGGAGTAGTCAAGGGTGTTAACATGAAGGTTAGTGGGGTGACATTCCCATCCAAGTTTGTCATCTTGGATATGACCCAAACCTATCCTTTACTTCTTGGTTGACCATGGTTGCAATCAGCAAAGGCCATTCAAGATTGGTCAACAGATGAATTTTGGTACTCGTTAGTATTCACATCCCTAAAAATAGATCTAGATACAAGAAAGGCACGGCACTGACCCATTGAATTAGGGGAAGATGATTCTGAAGAGCAAGATGGAGTGGAAGAGGAGCGTCCGGCTCTTGGGGATTGGCCCATTGGAGATGACCCACAATGAAGGCCAGGAGTCACAGGGTTTCAAAAGCTTGACCTACTTATTGGATCATCCTATCCTAGATGAGGATTACCAAAAAGCAAGCAATCCCAAAAAAGGAAGCAATAAAAAACAACAAAAAATTTATAAATCCCCTATTTGAGTAGCAATAAAGTATAATTTATTCAAAATTTAATATGTTTTCTCAATGCTAGAAGGTTGAATATGCATATAACTTTAAAGCCACTAATACTAATTTCACATCCCCCATAAGAGAGTTGGTATGTTTCATTGCCATGTCATTAGTATCAAAGAAAAACCCTACTTTAATGAAGTTCTCTCTTTCCACCATAGTAATTGAGATCATCAATGCAACCTTCCACACAAGTGGGGCATTTCCAAGGACTCCTTGAATGGATTAGTCCACATTCCAAGCATATGTAAATTCTTATCTTTTTTAACTCTATTTAATCTCGAAACAAAACCCATGTTTCTTTGTTACAACAAAAACATCCCTCCCCAATGATTTACCCTTTTATCCCACTAATCCAATTAGTGCAACAAATTGACCACAAATTCATATTTTGGTGCATGAAATTTTACTAGATGGTGCGAAAAGGCATGATAATCATCTAAATCATGCCTTGTCATTTGATTTGACATGTAACATGCCCCATTTGGACTTGTAAATCAAAAGATATAGGGATGTGAAAATGTCATCTTTTGGGCCAAAACACAGAGCACGTTAATGCGCTCCTTGTTTTGGCCCAAAAGATGATATTTTCACATCCCTGTATCTTTGTAAGTTGTCAAAATTTGGTTGTTTTGGCCCAAAATATGAGTTTTTGACATCCTTGTTTCTTTTGATTGTCAAATCCAAATGGCATAATGTTATATATCAAATCAAATGACAAGGCATGATTTACAGGAATATCATGCCTTTTTGCACTATAAAAAAATTGCATTCATCAGAATATAAAATTTATGAAATTTTTCTTGATTTTTTGCACCAAATTTAAATTAAGGTTTCCCATAATAGAGAGAGAATACACTATCTATTTTGGCAAAAAAAAAAGTCAAATTTAAACATCCTCTACCTTTAAATTGTGCTCGAGTGTTCACATAAAGCATATGGAAGCAAGCATGTGTTAAAAATTATCCCTAAACTTGCACTTTTACATTTTCTCATGTATGTGTTTACATTCTGAATCTTAAAACTGTGACATCCCTTCATAAATTTACATATATAAGTTACATTAAGTTGTTATTTTTCCCCTCATGCACATGTAAGTCCTGCCATTAAAAAAATACCCCTCAGTGCACTAAAGTGCTATGTTACACATTTATGAGGGACCCCCTCGGGTAATTACCAAACCCAAATGGGGTCACGTTAAAATATTCCTAAACTTTAAACTACACAAATTCAAGAAATGTGGCACATGACCCCCCTTTTGAATACTACTTACTTCAAACAATTATTTTATGGGACACTTAGATTCTTTCTTTGCTTGCTTGATTTTCCTACCAATTCAACAAATTCTCGCTTGCTTTTTTGGGCTCTCTTTCTTTTTCCTGCTCACTCTATCAACTGCCTCATCCTAGATGAAGGTTACAATTGGTCCTAGAGATAACCCTTTGCCTACAAGCACACCCACGTGTGCATGCACTCCCTTGCCAATTCCAATGTCAAAAACCTTTGGGAATACGTGAAAGAAGACAAGGATATTCTTTGCATGATGGTATGTATGCAAAAAGGATCAGGCTTGACAAGAGGTAGCAAAATCAAGGAATGAGCTAGAAGTTATGAACACTACCAAGTCAAAAGTCATAAAGGCCTGCTGATGAGAGCTAGCAAAAGCATGGAACGAGCTAGAAGCTATGAATACTGCGAAGTCAAAACTCATAAAGGGGGAAAAAAGGCACAAAAAGCAGATCAAGCAAGTCACTGACATGAGCAAATGGTTTTCTAAAGAAAACATTGCCTTAAAGGCATGGGTTATCATGCTAGAAGCACAAGTGGGACCAACAAAAGATAAAGATAGTATCTAGAAGCAAGGTAGTGGCTCTAGAAGTAGGATACACTCACCAAGCCTCGGAGATCTTCGAGGGCATCAAGCTTCATTGCAACAAAATGCAGCAGCACCTGTAGGAATTACTACATGAACACACCAAGCTCCCAAAATAGGTAAGCTCCCTAAGAAGGGTGATGATGATGAAGACAATATAGACATAGGAGTAGGCCAAAGAGGGGGATACTACACAACCATTGAAAAATAAGGCCAACCCACTAGACAAACAAAACAAGGTGTCAAAAAACCTAGTGGTGGGCTAGGGTGCCATAGGTGGAACAATTGCCGAATCCAAGCAATCTCATCTATCTATGCAACACCAGGCCAGACCACTAGTTTTGCTATTGGCATTTTGAGCAGGTTCTCCAATAAGCCCTAGGAGAATCATTGGAATGCAAGGATGTGGGTGCTCATGTATGTGAAGGGCACTCTTGATTATGGCATCATTTATGATATGGGCACTTCCTTGGCTGGTCATTGTGACTCAGATTGGGCTGGAGATGTTGATTCTAGGAAATCAGTTTTTGGATATTGTTTCTCTTTAGGTTCAGGTATCTTCTCTTGGATCAGTAAGAAACAACCAATAGTGGCATTGTCTTCTACCAAGGCTGAGTACAAGAGGCAGCATGTTTTGCTGCTTGTGAAGCAGTGTGGCTGAGGAGGATCTTATGGCACATGGGAATGCAAGAGGATGAGGCAACTGCGCTGAGGTGCGACAATCAAAGTTGCATGGCCATTGCTAAAAATCCAGTGTTTCATGCGTGCACAAAACATATAGAGATTCGGTATCACTATGTGCATGATTTGATCGAGGATGGGATAGTGGAATTGGTCTACTATCCAATAGAGCAAAATGGAACAGATATCTTCACCAAGGCACTCGGGAAGGATCAGCTTCAGGATCATCTTTAGAGACTCGGCATTGGGCCGAGAAAGTAGTTCACCTATGGGTGGACATTGAGGGGGGGTGTTAGATATGCTCAATGCCCCACCCTCCTGGTAACCACTAGTGGTCCAAGGTGCTCAAGTTGTAAGGCCCCCATATGAGGAGAAGCCATGTGTGAGCCCGGGACACTCGATGGATCCTGACTTGTGAATCCTGACTTGCATGTTAGATGAGGTCTATCAATGAGACCGTTGATGGTAGAAAAGTGATTGTGTGGGAGCCCCTTATTCTTGTTGGGGTCTGGGGGCCAGCGGGCCCCTTGGTGGGGGTTTGGGGGCGAGAGCCCTCGAGGCAACGGTAGAGGGAATATTCCTTGAATATCTCTATGAGAATCATATGCATTCATAGTTTATATAGACTCTTTGTCTTACCTGCTGTGAACTGAGATCTCAAAGCACTTTAGAAACAAAAAAAGCTAGTGGAAATAATTGATTTATGCAATATCTTGTTACTTCGGACCATGAATTGAGTTTGATCCTTTGTCGAGGTGTTTTGGGATGCCGACTTCTTGTCTGACCTAAGAAATATGGGACAACCTATGATTTCTCCCTGGTTTGTCAAAAGCATGTGTCCAGCATGGAGGGTATTCTAAGTCCATGTCCTTACTATTTTTACGCCTTGTCTGATCCCAGTAGCTATTATATATTGTATAACATCAATACACGATGCAACGCATGATACATAGTTGTCTATGATGTAATAGCCATATCTATGGTTATGGATAATTGGCCCTTGAGGCTACACATTTGCAAATCTATCTTAACATCAACTCACATTCACCTTGACATTACTATAATCGGCATCTCTTTGGACATATTAAAACCCTTGACTCTAAGAAGGGATGTATGCATGCATGGATATGCCCCCTAGAGCACAAGAAATACCTGCCTGATGAAAAACTAGCACTCTTATGACAAATTTTGATGATGCTAAACTTCCCCAAAATATGGGGGGATTTTGGTTGGTCTCTTTCATGCACGTTAATACTTATAAAAAAACTAATCAAATAATAGAAAGTCTAGACACATATATCTCTTGCTAGACTTAACAAAAGCATAAGATGAGAATCTTTAGTCTGAACCACTTGTGGTCAGAGTTCCCTTACATGTTAAAGACACTGACCTGATTTATATGTGTTGCAATGAATTGATTATTTGAACAGCGTCTTCAACATAGTGATAGAGTTTTGATTGGTTGAAGGTTTATAAATGACTAATTATATGGATTGATTTTATGTGATAGAGTTCTCCAGACTGGACCATTACTTTCTATCTACCCTTGAATGGAATGCCCAACACAAGGCACCTAGGATTGAGTGTTGTAAATTTGGTAGAATAACATGGATAACAACTATACACCAGTTGTGAAGCCAATCTACCCACGACCATGAACTAATTTTTTTTGTTTGTGATGGATGGTGCCAGGTGAATTGGCATACTTTTCTACAAAATTTTCATGAATTTCATCCTTGGATGCTAGATTCATCACAAAACATTGGGACCTTGACTTAGGAATGGCTATACATAGGATCCCCATGAGAAGTATCATGGTGACCCAAGGAGCCATGGAAATTGATAGATTTTTTACCCTCACAGGGGGAATGGGATGTAGACTTGCTTGAACTGAGTCCCTAAGTTTTTGGAAAGATGTAACTAAACTTGGATAGTTCTGAGAGGGTCTAATAAAACACGTAACATAGCACGTTATTGCACACAGGGGTATTTTTTTAATAGGGGGACTTACATGCCATTTACATACATGAGGGGATTTATTAAATAGTAAGTTAATGTAATTTATATATGTAGGTTTATGGAGGGGTGTATAAATTTTAAGATTAGAAAATGTACACATGCAAGATAGGGTTAATCAATTACATGAGGAAATGTAAAAATGAAAGAATAGGGATAATTTTAATACATCCTTGCTCGCACGTGCTATATGGTATTTATGAGAAGTGACCCCCCCCCCTTGAGGATAATGCTAGTACATGGCAGTGGGCCACATTAGAAATAGAGTTGCTTTGGTATTTGAAAACACTACAGTCTTATAAAGATAGGATCCCATGACATATTCAAAAAGTAAAATAAAAGGGAGGTGATAAGGACCCCACATATTTATACAATGCTAGATCAACATGACAAGAACAAAAAGGATAGGAAATAATATCTGTTACTTTTGATAAGTGACCTTGAATGGAACTTGATCTTTTTTGTACAGTTAAGGGGTGGATTATTGACCTTATTATATTGAATACTTGATCAATTTTGACAACCATCCATTTTTAAAAACTTAAGTCAATTTCCATTATGTCTTGTAATTTATATGATGTGCTTAGTTGGGATTGGTCCAATTTGGAACTATTGGAGTATATGTGATCCAAGTTTATTATTGAAATGGAAATAATACCTGAATGACTGCATATTGGTTGGAATTTGGTTAGGATATGGTTGGTGGAAAATAGGAAAAACAACACTTGACTAACCATTGTGAAATAACAAATTTATTGCGAGACTAATGGTCGGTCTTAATCATTAGTAGTAGGCTACTAATTGGCACCAAGACTTGGTGGACCTTGGATATGCTGCATCCTTTACCAGCCCCATCACTTGGTTGCCAAGCCGTGATGTCCATGTTCAACAAGAAGTGCATGAGATGATTATTGCTTTGGATTTACATGGGATAAAGGACCACTTTGAGTTAATAAAATTGTTGATCTTGCAATAATCATACAATGGTTGTTGTAGGATTTTATTTAGTGGAAGAGGCAGCATTGAAAAAATAATAAACATCATAAAGAAGTTGGCTGCGTCACTGGACCAACTAATGGAGGATGACAACAATTCCCTGTTAGAGTTTGCAAAAAAATCCCCCATAATGCTTACATTGACATTTTGCACATTCTTCTTTGCCTCCCCTTTTAAATTCTTTGCTGAATCAACCATGTCAGCCAAGAAAACCCAAGTTCCTAGTACAAAGGGGGAAAGCAAGTACATATCATGTAGCTACCATACTTTGTAATCATACATCAAGAGTTCAACTTCCAATATAGGGGGGGGGGAGAAAGGGTCTGTATATGTTTGCATAGAGTCCTTATTTGGAGTGACTTTTGCTATCATTAGTTGATCGAAGAATATGGTTTCTTGCACCTCATTAGATAATCCCTCCATGTCACAAAAGCTATGGTGCAAGGTATTGGAGGATGAAGTATTAGGGATGTAGAAGCACTTCATACCAAGCTTATTTGGGGATATGGGACCAGTTGGAGGGTGAAGGTTGGAGAAAATATATAAAATTTTGATTGTTTCTAATAGCTTTTCCCTGGCAAATTTCTTTCCAATGTTTGTGTTTACTACGGCAGATGCCATTTGTTAGCTAGAGTGTTTGGGATGTGTAAGAGTAGTATTTTTAAAATGGAGAAGAGGACTCCTAAATATTTGAATAATATTTTTAATGTGGGTCACCCTTATCTAAAATGTAGATGCATGGAGGAGAGAGCGAATTGTAGAGCTCAGCCACTTTGGTATGATTCATGCCATTTGGTATATGGCTATAATTTACTAGCCTTTTTTTCCTAATAGACCATTGAAGGCATCTTTTAATTATTTCCTTCTATTCATGAAATCAAATGGCATGGTTCAGTTTTGTAAGACATCGATCACTTTCCATTAGATGAGGGAGCTTGTACTTATAGTAGCTTTCCAAAACCTCAAAAAGAATACTTAAGCTCCCCTACTCCCACAACCATCCCTTGTAGTGATATCATATGGTCCAGGAGAACTTATGCTCAGATCTCCTGAGATGAAGCCCATGAGAACCTTTGGCCCCAACAAAAGGGGAAGATTTGTAGGTCAGAGAACCTTTAAATGTGGACACGCATGAGGTAGTTATGACTCTCCCAGGAGCCAAGGGGGGAACATGGCAGTTGATTGGCAACCAACTATGGATAGTTCATTCCACTTGCATAGCCCTGAGTCCAAGGTATGACCATCCAAGATTTTTAGAGGTGGAATGTCTTTTACAAGTACCAATAATGACAACCTTTTGGTTTGCTAACTACTCTATGATGACATGGAATGATGTTTGACAAGTATGTGAACATGAAATAAGAGTTTTGGATACTTTACCTAATGGTAGGACTACGTTGGTTTGTAAGAAAAAGGCTTCAGATCACTTTGCTCATGTACATTATGACAATCCCTTAATGGATTTTTTTTCTATTAAAAAGTTGCTTATGGACTTCTTATACCTCTATGACCAACATGACTTGATTGAATGGATAAATGGATAATGTCTTGGATGGAAATTTTCAAATAGCTTGGCCGCCCTACTTTGCAAACCCAACATAACCTTTGTTGATGGAAGTAATAATGTTTGCAATTGCCATTCTAAATTGTTTTCTAACCTCATTAATGATGATTGGGAACATGTTGTGACCTTGGATAAAAAAATTTTGAAATGTGATTTACTACACATGGAACCTCAAAGAGGACTGGGCCACATAATGAGAAAAAGTTGTAGTATTGATGGAATGGTAACCTCTCTTGTGAATTTATGGAAGGACTTGGCAACCATTGCCTAGCAACTATTCACACTCATTCTGCAAGGATGAGATACACAAGTTAGTAAGAGAGAGGGTGAAGAATTTTGAGGACCCCCCTTCCCTTTGGGATGTACCTGAGGTTTGCCAAGAGATCTCTTGACTAATGTCTTGCCATTTAATTACATCAATAGATACGTTAGTTGCAACAAAAGCTCATTTTTAACTTAGCAATGAGTAGATTAATGAGCAAAGAGTTCCATTTGGTACAAGAATGAGACATCCTTGGCTGACTGGTGAGAGAGATTTTACACTTCAACTCACACTCACTATTGAGTCTCAGACACTACCATATTTGATGGCCAGTTACAAAGCACATAAGGATACTTTCCATCGTATTACTAATGCACATGCCTATATTTTTAAAGAGTTGGCCTCCATCATGAGGTGGCCTTGCAAGGTTGCATAGACCCCATCATGAGGATTGCAAAACGTCTCCAAGATGAGATTTGTAATACAATGTGAGGTTGAATTTACTGGAAAGGATACATTCAGTCTTAATGGCTGACATTGGCAAATGCTATGAAAATGATTTCCTCAAAATTTTATATAATTTTTTTCCTTATTACCCCCCTTTTTTTCCGACTTGTTCTAATATTTTTCCTTATATCCCCCTATAAAATTTCCCCCTTGTTCCAAAAAGTCATTTCCTTATTTATTTCTCCCTACTTTTCTAAAATTTTCTAAAATTTTAATCATTTGTCCCCCATCTTTTACCTTAATTCTCCTTAGTTTTCTCAATTTCCTTAATAATGATTTATTGCTTTATTTTTTCTTTATTTTCCCAAAATCTTCCGTTATTGTTTTTTATTTTCCTAAAATTCTCCTTAAAAATTTACTCTCACCCCCTTTTTCCCTTTTAGCCCTATTTTCCCTTGATTTTTTCCTTAGTATTCTTTCAAAATTCCCCTAAATTCCCCCCTACTTCTCCCTGCTTTTCCTTATTTCCCTCATTTGCCCTAATTTCCCCCTACTAAACCCTATTTCCTCCTATATGCTAATTTCTGTATTTTCTCCTCTCCCTAATGTCCCCCTTATGCCCTATATTCTCCCTAATCTTCCTCTTCTAATTTTAATATTGTTTATTCTCCTAAGTTTCTTGCTATTTTCTCCATAATTTCAAGCTATCTGCCCCCCCTTCCCCCCCTCCCCCGCCCCTTTTCTCTCCCTAATTTTCCTATTTTTTTGACACATCTACCTAACTACATAAACTAACTAGCTAAACCTCCTAACTTCCCTCACCTCTATGACTACCTCCTCTACAAATTACACTGAGTGAGCTCCTTGACTAAAGCCCAAAAACCCAACTATCCTTCCATAACCTTTTTGAAACCCTACTTCCACTTCTCTTTTCCCACCTGCTCCTATTCATGTCACTATACTCCTACATCCCGGCTATGATCTATCCCACTACCTTCTATATGTGCTCTTACTACTCACTATGCGTTGTTTGTTGGCAGCGCCATCTATCTTTGCCCACTAGAGCCTGTAATTTTGCTAATGCCCCTCATTTTGTTGCTGGCTATTACACGCATGCCCCACCTTGATACTGGCTGCTCTACCTGCCAACATCTTGCTACTTTGCCTGCATTTGCTTCTTCAACCGCCAAAATTATAATGTGCCTTGCAACCCATGTGGATGATTTCTAGACTCTGATGGTAGACTATCATCCCCTCCACAAGCCCGTCTGATGTCCATCACTCCACAATGTCTTGATTGTTGCCCATGCTCCCCACATTTCCTTGACTGTTGCCCAGGCCAGCTTCTCTCTACTTATGCTATCTTTTTACATTGAAAACACATGATCTCTTTTCTGTCCATTACTGGGGCATGATTTTAAAGGTTTTTGCCTTTCTTCTGTTATCTTTACTTTTATTTTCACACTATTTTTCTTTTGGACTAAAATTGTTTCCTTATTTATTTCATTTTTAAAATCTTTACACTATTATGTCTCTACTATAATCATTATTTCTTCCCTATACTTTTATATCTTATTTAACTATAACCTTTATATATGACTTTCTTCTATAATATTACCTCTATTACCTTTCCTTTACTTCTATGCATCTATTATGGATTTTTTTCCTTTTTTATTATCGTTACCTTCTAGCCCTTTTTATTTTCCCAAAACCTTTTTTCTATGCTTTAAATTTTTTCACTATCCCCCCCTTCCCCTTCCCTATTATTTATTTTCTCCCTATTTATATCCCCCTTCTATCCTTTCCTTCTCAATTTCTTTCATTGCCATTACCAAAATTGTTTTCATTTCACTATGAAATAGGGTTTTGTCAAATCTTCACTCACACACACACTTTTCCTTTTTTCCTCTTGACCACACTAATGATTTTTTCTACCCTTTATATTCCTTTGAAATTCCTTTAAAACTGCCTTTCCCAGTTTCTCTCTCTAGAATCTTTTCCTCACTCTCTCTAGAATTGTTTCTCTTGTTCCCATGTAAATTATACATTTCTTACCTTTGTACCCCTTTGAATAAACCCCTTTTAAACTACAATTCCCCCCTCTGTCTTTATCTCTCTCCTTCTCTCCAAAAACTTCTTTCCCTCTCTCTCTCTCTCTCTCTCTCTCTCTCTCTCTCTCTCTCTCTACCTGTGCTCCACTTTATCCTAATTTCCCCCAAACCCTCTCCCTTCCCAACTTACCCCTCTACTATCCTAAGTTTTCCTTATTTTCTCCTAATTTTATCGTAAAGATTTCCCTAATTTTTTCCTAACTTGATTTTCCAAAATTTCCATAGTTTTTTCCTAATTTTCCTCAATTTTTTCCTATTTTTATTCTAATTCCTCTCTTCCCCCCCCTTGCCTCCCCTTGCCCCTCCTCCATCTAATTCCCCTCTCTCCCTATTTCCCCTTAATTTCTTCCTAAGTTCTCCCTATTTCTTACCTAATTTTTTCCTTAATTTTTCCTAATTTTCTCCAAACTTTATCCATTTTTCTCCTTTTTCCTGAATTTCCCTAATCTTCCTTGTTTTCCTAACCTCCTAAAATTTATTATTTTTCCCTATTACATAAAAATTTTTAAATTTGTTTCTTGATCTTTTCTTCATGTTCCCTAATTTTTCTAAAATCCCCCTTTTTTTTCT
Organism: Dipteris shenzhenensis; assembly: GCF_047967505.1. Lineage (NCBI taxonomy): Eukaryota > Viridiplantae > Streptophyta > Polypodiopsida > Gleicheniales > Dipteridaceae > Dipteris > Dipteris shenzhenensis. The sequence goes on along the minus strand of NC_141627.1, from coordinate 37,063,076 downwards.
CCTTATTTTCTCCTCTCCCTAAATTGTCCTTGTTCTCCCTATTTTTCTCCTCTCCCTAATTCTCTCTATTTTCCCCTCCCACTGCCCCCCCCCTCCCCTCTTTTCCCTATTTCTTCCCTTATTTCTCATATTATTCCCTTTTCCCCCTATTTCCCCAAAATTTTCCCTCCCTCTCCTTCCTCTCTCTAATCTTCTCTCTCTACCCCTACCTCTCCCTAATTTCTCCCCACCGCCCTTTTTGTTCTCCTTAATTTTCCTTCACTTATTTACCTAACTACACTAACAAACTAACCAAACTTCCTAACTACCTCCGACTCCCTAACTTCCCCTGCCTAACTACATCCTGACTACAATATCCTGACTACAATACACTAACTAACTAACTACCAATTCTCCTAGTTACCTAATTGATTGTTCCCAAACTCCCTTGTCGCCTCCACTCCATCATTTTTGCAAATTCTATGTTTTTTGTATGCCTTCTCGTTCCCGTCGACTCCCACAACCCCCGACTACCAACCGATTGATAAAGCTTAAATACACCCCCATCTCATGCCTTTGTTAATCCCCTCACATCCTTGACTGTCGTTCCCTGCTGTCCCTCAATGCAGCCTAGCCTTGACCCATCACCTCCCTTCATGGGTTGTCCCACTACTCATTTTGCCATGATCTGTCCCGCAATCTCTACTAGTCCTCAGCACCCTTCCTTATAGTCTCCAGCCAATGCCATGCCTTTGTGCAGGTAGTGCAACAGCTAGCTTAGTCAGCTCCCTCTGTGCCTTTATGCAGGTATTTAGCACCTCTGTGTAGGTATTCAATGCCCTCCGTGCCTCTGTACAAGTCCTTCAAACCATCCTTTCTTTTTAATTAAACAACCCCCCCTCTCTTTCCCCCTTAATTTTTTCTACCTCTCTTAAAACCCCCCCGTTTAACATTCCATTGTTTTATTTAAACTACCCCTTCAATTTTCACATTTAAAATCCCTACCTCTCTATAACATTCATTTAATGATTTCTTTCCAACCCCCCCCTTTCAATTCCATATTTTTTATTTTTCAAACTAACCTCTTTCCATATTTAATTCCCCCCTTCTTACCTTTGATTTCCCTCTATAATGCTCTATTTTCATCACCATGTTCTATTTTTGTCAATATCCCTTAGAAAACTTGTTTATCCTTCTTGTCTTAATGATTAACCCTATTAATTTATTTTAACACTTATCTTTATTGTTCTCTTCCAAAAAAAAAGTATATCTAATTTATATCTCCTTACAACTTTGCACTCATAATTTTTACAACTTGCTTTGTAAGTCAGTGGTTAAGTGTGTATTTTTATTGTGACTCCGATAACAAGGGAGGGGTGTTTATGACACCTTTCTTCCCAACTAAGGCTTAACTAGTTCTCACCATGTTTTTCTTGTTGGATGGTGGCAGCTAGGCAGATTCCCCTCTTCAATAAAAATGATGCTGCCAATAAATTATCAAAGTTTGACTTCTTACATTTCCTTTTTTCATTAAAAAATGTTCACCCTCTAGTGATGCTACTTCATTCATAGTGGATTTTCTATATTTTTTTAAAAGTTTATCATTAAGCATTTCTCATTCCTACTTTAAATTGTCTTCTCTTCACTATGGAAAGGGGTGTTGTAATGTCTTCTACACACACACACACACACAAATATATATATATAAATAATAAATAAATAAATAAATTTGATTAGTAAATGTATCTCACACACACAGACACTTATTTCTTTACACACACACACACATACACACACACACACACACACACACACACACACACACACACATGAATACTTTCCTAACTATGAATTATTATTTTATGTACCCCCATTAAATCTTCCCTTTACACTTTCATTTTAACCACCCCACATACCAAGCGCAGTAATCGTCCCATACCTCCTCTAATCCCTTTTTAACCCATGCACTCATTCACTCCTTACTCCACTTGTGATTAGACTTCACTTGTGGCTAAATTGTTTTTTGAAATATCTAAGAATCCATATGGTTGTCTATATTCCTAGGTAAAGTAATAACAAGCCGGGGAAAACATGCATTACCTATCTACCCAAATGTAGCTATGATGTTCTAACACCTACTTTGTTTGGATGGTGGCAAGTAAGTGGACCTTGACCTTGGATTCTAGACTGTTCGACATTTTTTTTCAATATTATGTTTGTCAAATTCAATATTATTAAAAATTCTTAATTTTGATCAAAATTTTTGCAAACTCTAGTTGCATTTTTCAACTTAGATGTCTCAAACTTTTTTTCCTTATATGTTTCTTTTTTAAATTTTTATCCAATTGATGGAATTAATTGTATGGCTCAATTATTGATGGGACTTTTTGATCTAAAGACACACTCCTCCCCTTGGGGACTCCTGTGATCCCAAGGTGTACATGTTGAGAGAATAGGACTCACATACTATGAACACCTATTTCATTAATTTTGGACTCTTGCACTGTCCAAATTTATTTTGTGAGATAATTCTGGATAAAACATTTCAAAAAAAGAGGCTCTTATAAAACAAAACATTGAGTCAAAAATGAAGATTAAAAAAAATCAAATTAGAAAAAATGACGTGAGATGTTAAAAATAGAGTACATCACATTGTTAAAAGAGACAAAAAAGTAAGATTTTAAAAAATCAAATTAGAAAAAATGGCATGACATGTTATGAAAACTAGAGTACATTTCAAAAAAGAGCACATCACATTTGTAAAGAAGTAGATCATATTACTCAAAGCCATATGGTGTCAAAAAACACCTTAATACAGTCTCTCTTAACATCATCTTAACATCACATTTGTACAAGAAGTAGATCATATTACTCAAAGCCATATGGTGTCAAAAAACACCTTAATACAAAGCCATATGGTGTCAAAAAACGCACTTCTTCGCAAGGATGTCCACGACTACCAGACTCCAATGTGAGCTGCATTATCAATAAAGAATAATTACTGTGTTTGAGACAATTCTAGCAATGCAATAGAAAAAACAAGTAGGGTTTGATGCTTACTTCTCATAATATGCTGTAAAAATAACTCGTGCGTCATTCATAGGAATGTGCTTCAACCACTTGCAAACATTCTCTATGGTTTCTTCTTTGTTGCTAAGCACTTCCGAAATACGAGGATCGAGCATATATGAAACGCTTTGTATATTTTGCGGAAAATTTGCTATAACATTGCTATATCAAAAAAAAAAGTATTAGCTTCTTGGGTTTAATCAAAATAAGCAAAGTATAAAGCCAAGGAAAAGGCTGCATCAAACCTGAGGATGGTTGTAATGACTTTGACATTAACCTCATTCTTAGAATTCAAGAGGATTGAAATCTCTTCTTCACCAAATTCAAAAAAATGAGGTTGTTGTCAAATTAACAACATAGCAGTGAATGAACTTCCAATCTGCTCCAATAGATTCATATTTTTATGACTCATCTTATTGAGGGAGTAGTCTACATCGTATCCTTCTTCACTTGCTATGTCCTCCACATCCTCCTTCTGCCATAAAAATATAAAAAAGTTATGCGATGTACACATCCCAAATAAAGGCTTAAACAAGCAGATAAGGTTTCATACATGCTTTCATTAGTGTAAGTCTCTCCTCTGCTTGGAGCAAAAATTTAAAAAGGTTTCATACACGCTTTCATTAGAGTGAGTCTCTCCTTCTCTTGGATGAAAAATTTAAAAAGTTATGAGATTTACACATCCCAAATAAAAATAATGGTTTAAATAATCATAGAAGTATAAAGATAGCATGCTTTCATTAGACAAGTTATGAGATTTATACATCCCAAATAAAATTAATGGTTTAAATAATTATAAAAGTATAAAGATAGCATGCTTTCATTAAACTCATTCTCTTCTCCTTTTGGAAGAAAATATAAAAAAGTTATGAGATTTATACATCCCAATTAAAGGCTGGAACAAGTATACAAGTATAAAGATAAGGTTTTATACATGCTGCAATGTAGTCATATTTTCATGTTGTTTCCCAATGGTAGTAATTAGATGCTGAATACTCTCAGCCCGAAATGCTAGCAGATCAGCTTCTGTATATGATTCCATTTTGACTGGTAACTCCAGATCAAAAATCTCTCTAAGAAACAACATGCAGTTGTAGGTGACTCTCCACCCACAGCTGTGTCCATCTTTTTGCTCCACTGGCAGACGTCTTTTGAATTCTACTTGATCTTGTTGCTCCGTGGTTGTTCTGACAGCAGATACTAGCCGATATGCAGCACTGTCCAGCATGACATATGAAATATATTAATATGTCATGATCATAAGATACAAAATAAGAAAGTATCAAAAATATTAAGAGAATAATTACCTTGGGGAGTTGGCATGATAGCCTTCTATTGAATTCACAAACCATAAATGGTTGAGTTCAAGGTCCCAGAAGATCAGACTCCAATGTGAGCTACACGACCAGAATAAAAATGATTATTGTTTTACACAAACTTGCCAAAGAAATAGTAAAAATAAGGTTAGAGTTGATACTTACGCCTCATGATAAGGCATTAAGATGACTCGCACCCCATCTAAATTCAAAGGGCTTAACCAGGTACAAACATCTTCTATAGTCTTTTGAGGAGAGCTAAGAATAGAAGAAAGGAGAGCATCGAGCATGTAGACACGATGCTGCACTGTACTAGGAAGACTGTACTAGGAAGTTGAGAAATAACTACACTGCACCAAGAAATAAACAAACATTAGCTCATAGAATTGATTTGCATTCTGCACTAGGAAACTGATATATAACTGAATTGTGAATAAATAAACAAATGTTAGCTTATTGAAGTAGTAATAAATAAATAAACATTACCTGAGAATGGCCAAGATAACATTGTCATTAACCTCTTTTAAAGGATTGGAGAGGATTGAAACCTCCTCTCTACCAAAGCTTAAATACTGAGGTTCTCGTTTCAAAACGATCTTAACTTGAAATGAGCTCTCCATTTTATCTAATGCAAGTAAATTTGATTTTTCAATCAAATTTAGAGGTGGTTGCATTGTTGAAGTAGAAGGGAGTGCCTCCGTATTGACTTCATCCATTTCTTCTCCCTCTATTGCCTGTAAACAAATATGAGAGATTAGATTCATTATCTTTAAATTTAAATCTTATTTAAAAAATTGTATTTAGTTGAGAAATAGAGAGTTCATACCGCTAAGTATTGTCGTAGTGGCCTTTTTTCATAACCCTGCGAGCCATAATTATCAAAGAGGGCATCATCATATTTGTCTTCATCCACCAACCTCTCTGTGAATGGGTCATGTAAGTCCATCTTTTCATCATCAACAACTGGGACATTATGATCTTCAAGGTAATCATCCATGTCATCGGTGTCCTTGTGGTCTCTCTCTTTTTCATAGCCTGTGGTTAGATCTGCTTGAAGCTGGAAATAGGCCATGAAATGCTTATTTTCAATAATATTGGTGGAGTTGCCTTTTCTTAGGAGATCCTCAAATAAATATCCCATCCTGCACAAGGTGACCTCCCAACCTGCCGGCAGCAAATTCTCCATCATGGTAAGCAAGAGACTCCCACTTTTTGCAGGACTTCCATAGTTGTTTTTTTGATAATGTATGGACCTGGGAATATCTTGCTCTTCTAGCATCAATCTCAAATTATTTGAATTCCCTCTTATGTTCTTTTGTAAAGAGTGATCAGGGTTGGGACTCCGCATACACAGAAAGAATGATTCAAGAGTTTGAATCGCTATGCCACATTCTCTCTTGCCTCTCTTTGCTGCATAAACACCACTATAGATCTTCAAATCTGATGAATATGCTCGCTCTAGAGTAACCTGCATGGCTTCTTTGTCTTTTTTATCAACAAATATGACAATGTTACAAATCGCCACTTTGCTAATGGTGGTATATACTATTCTATCAATGAAGTTATGGATATCATCGCTAGAAACTTCATTGATAAAGAATAGTTGTGGCTTATCCCATGCTGACTCATTCTTAAAGAAGTCATCTTCTGAGACTCCCCTGAAGTTGACAAGCTTTCCAGACTCTGCCGTCCTCTACATTGAATTGAAAGCTTTGGTGCATATCTGTCGGCATTCTTATCTTGCTGATTAATCTTTCCACATATGCAACCACCTATTGTGGGATCTCTTTTCTCATATAAGAGGTTACTATTTCCGACCCATCTTCATCCTTTTTAATCCACCTGTTGGCCCATAGCTTTACCTTGGGTGTTGACAAAGAAGCTATATGCTTCACCACATTATAGTCAATGTTGCAATGAGTAAGTGGAATTTGTTTCTCTGACAGCAAATACTTGATGGCACTATGCACTGCATCACGCCTCACCTGTACATTGATGCATTCTTCCATGCAGTGGTCTTTGTCTTTTTTTCCAAAAAACCATTCTTTCTTTAAAATTCTTTGTGCTGCCATGGATGCATACTTATCAGGTAAGTACTTTACAGGCCTCCACATCCTTGCTGTCAACTCCTTCTTATCCATTACCTTTGACTTGCCGGAGATAAACAAAGGAGCTTCATAGGTTAGCTGTCCACGCTCACAAGCAATGCACGTTTCAAGCATCTCATTGAACACTTCAACAGGACGAAATATGATAGAAGTATAGTCGGCATATCTGTCCCTCACCACCTTGAGGCTTGTCATACTTTCTTCCCGCTCTTGGGTTCCCCTAGGCACAACTGCACTCAAAGAAGTATAAAAGTTTGTGAGTGTGTCGGCGTCTGCTTTTGTGACCTTTCGCTTCAAATCAGGATTTGGGGAACCAAATGTTGTCCATATCACCCTTGCCTTCTGTAAGACCTCTGATGTTGAGGATATCTTACGCTTTCCATGGACATAATGATTAAGTCTTTCGGACTCAATCAAATACTTAATCTCATGCTTGAATATACAGATCGTTGCAGGATAATAATGGAATGAGCTTATCTTTACAAATTGTTCTGGAGTGAGTCTTTTGCCCTCCTTTGCTTCCCTTGCGATCTGATTACAAGCATAAGCCCAATGTTGACCATCAATGGGCTGGAATCTGCAATGAAGGAGAAATTCCTTCTTGACTTCCTTTAGCATATTCTCTCCTTGTGCCTCTTCGCCTTGTTCATGTGGAATATTTTTTAGAGTGTTTTTAAAGAATTGACTGAAGATCTCCTCGAAATGTGTAGGCCCTGTAAATGTTATTTGATCCAGAAAACTATTTTTGGTTGGACAAAACATTATTGGGCGCAAGACCACATTACTTGCCACAGGTTTCTTACCATCTCTCAAAGCCTCGTATATTTGCATTGCATAGGATATATCAAGGCTTCGGCTATTAGTAAACAGAGCTGCAGCTTCCACATCTTTGGCATTCACAAACCACGTCCTTTGACCCCAGATATATCCCACATCATCATCTGTAACTGCTTCATTAAGACGCAGATTAAGATTTTTAATTGATGTGAGTTCATCTTGATCATCTTCAGCCTCGGATTCTGAGTCTTCTTCATCTTTCTCTTTTTTTGACCGTTTTTCATCCACATTATCTTTCTCTACAGTGGGACGATGTCTTTTCTTACTGCTTGGAACCGTGGCTCTTGCAGTACTAGCCTTTTGCATTTCACGTCGTGGTTTGCTAGCAAGAGCTTCTAGCATAACTGCAGTGGATCGACCTTGATCTTCTTCAATTTTTGCTAATTCCCGTGCACTCAAGGCTTGTTTTTCATCATCCTTAGTTACATTCACCATTTCTGGCTCTAGAAGTTTGCGCTCATGTTCTACAGGTTTGTGACAGTGTGCCTGTTCTTCTTGTCCCTGCATTGAAGTCTGAGCTTTTTGATCTCCTTCATGTGATGATTCTTGCATATGGAGAGCATATTCTGCATCCTGAAAGTATTCAAACATTATCTTTGCATGCATCCTTTTTGCCACCACACTAGGAAATTGCTCCCAAGTATATGAAAGAGTCTCCAATGCCCTTTACAATTCTGGAAACTTTGATGGTTGAGGAGGAGGCATCACAAAGGTCTTTGCGTCTCTCCTTGACACAATAAAATGCATACCGCCAACTTCAGGATCTGAACTCTTTGTTAAAATATCCACAAAGGTGTCTTTTCGCTGAATTATTATGCCTACTACAAGGCTTGAAGTCATATCTTTTTTGAAGAAAGTAGCATCCCATGGATCTTCAACACCATTGAACTCCCTTTTTGACATAAGTAGAAAGAGTCTCTTTTCCTTTTGATGAAGAAACCAGGCTCTTCTACCCATGTGATATCGAGTCCACCTACCAAAGCCATTGGGGCTATATTCCTTTCCTTTGAAATTCAAAGTGACATCAGAAACCCATTCTCTAATCTCAGAGTCATCTAGCATAGCCATCACATTAGCTGATTGCTCCATAATCCTACAAGAAAAGATAATGAAGAATTTAGATACATACAAGTAAAGTACAATATACAACCCTTGATACAATAAATGTGGAAAATAGCCCAAAAGGCTTTACAAGGCTTCATATGGCAATAAATGCGGGAAATAGCCTAAAAGGCTTTACAAGGCTTAAATATTTGTACAAATGTAAAAGAATTAGCCAATAAAGCTTTACAAGTAATATAAAATGTCGTCTAGTGATAAAGCTTCAATCTTCGTGAAGATTCATGTAATCTGTCCATCCATTGATATCTGAGCACTGATACCCAACTGGTGCAATCTATCCACTAAAGACTGTTCCACTGATATCCACTTATACAGCCCACATGATATCCACTTATGCATCCCACTGATACTCGTTAATTAGTGAATGGTCGGGATGGTCGGGTTTATTACAAGGCGCTTCATATGACAATAAATGTAAAAAATAGCATAAAAGGCTTTACAAGGATTTTTATGACAATAAATGAGCTTAAATATTTATACAAATGCAATAAAAATAACCAATAATCATCAAGCTCCAATATGTCCCATGACATGTAATCTGTCCACTGATATACGCAATCTGTCCACTGATATCTGCTCATGCAATTTGCCCACTGATAAACTTCTTGGTAAATGGTAAAAGGTCTTATTTAGTAGCATGTTATGAGTGTTAAACCGCATGTGAGCGAAGGGACTGACAACGATTAGGAACTAGTTAGAAAAATTTGAGCATGGCTTCGATTGGCAACTTGGAGAATTGTCTCTCCTCTAAGGCAATCTAATCTATGAAACTATGCTAAACCAACCGTCGAAGCGAAGAAAAGCAATAAATAATTTCTTTTTCTGTGTTCATTTTAATGTGCTGGGGTTTAAGAGGCTTAAATATGCAAAAGAAGGGGTTGTGATGTAGAGGCTAAACCTGCATGTGGTATAAATAAAGAACAAGTATCTAAAGAAAAGTTAACATTTTTCAATTTAAAAGATGAATATATATAAAAACATTATCTCACCTTCAAAACAAACCATAAATTCACTCTTTTATAATTTTTTAAAAGTATAATATAAAATATGTAAATATATAAAACTCTCTTTACTTTCTCTCTCTCTCTCTCTCTCTCTCTCTACTCCTAAATCTCTTTGTAGCCATAGTCAAGACACCTCATTCTCTCTCTTAATCTCTCTCTCTCTCTCTATAACTCTTAAGTATTTTTCATTCCTCTCTCTCTCTCCCTCTCTCTCCCTCTCTCCCTTTCTCTCTCCCTCTCTCTCTTTCTCTCTCTCTCCCTCTCTCTCCCTACTCTCTCCCTCCCTCAAGGAGCCACGGTCCCCAAGAGAAGCCACGGTCCCCAAGAGACCCGCTTCTCTCTCTTAATCTCTCTCCCTCTCTCTCCTCTCTCTTTCTTTCCCTCCCTACTCTTCTCTCTCATTTAAAAATATAATATAAAAGATGTAAATATATAAAACTCTCTTTACTTTCTCTCTCTCTCTCTCTCTCCTCCTAAATCTCCTTGTAGCCATAGTCAAGACACCTCATTCTCTCTCTTAATCTCTCTCTCTCTCTCTTTGACAACTCTTAAGTATTTTTCTCTCTATCCTCATCCCACTTATTCTCTCTCTCCCTCTCCCTCCCTCTAGCACAGAAGTTTCATTCCTCTCTCTCTCTCTCTCTCTCTCTCTCTCTCTCCCTCTCTCTCCCTAAGTCTCCCTCTTCTCTTCTCTCTCTCTCTCTCTCTTTTCCTCTCTCCTCTCGCCACGTTTCATTCCCATAAACATCTCTCTCTCTCTCCCTCTCTCTCTTTCTCTCTCTCCCTCTCTCTCTTTCTCTCTCCCTCTCTCTCCCTACTCTCTCCCTCCCTCAAGTAGCCACGGCCCCCAAGAGACCCGCTTCTCTCTCTTAATCTCTCTCCCCCTCTCTCCTCTCTCTTTACCAGCTTCTCTCTCTTAATCTCTCTCCGCCTCTCTCCTCTCTCTTTCTTTCCCTCCCTACTCTTCTCTCTCATTTAAGGAGCCCCTCTTCTTTGTGTGAATCTCTCTCTCTCTCTCCCTCTCTTAAGGAGCCCCTCTTCTCTCTCTTAATTTCTCTCTTTCCCTCCCTCCCTATTCTCCCATTTCTCAAATTTACAAACTCAAATATAAATAAAAAACTAATTAAAATAGAACTCAAAAACTCAAATAAGAAACTAATTTAAAAAGAATTGTAATGCCTTCTAAAAGACCACCCTCCTCAAAAACTTTAAGAATAAACTAATTGAAAAAGAATTATAAGTAAAGAAAAAGAATTACAATACGAATTTTAAGAAATAGAACTCAAAAACCTTAACAAGAAACTAATTGAAAAGAATTGTAAGTAAAGAAATAGAATTACAAGACGAATAAAAAAGAATGCAAGTACCTGGAAAAAGTGAAAAAAGTAAGGCTCGGCTTATCCTTTCTCTTCCGCTCTTGGTTGCTTCAATGAAATGAGGAGAGAGTTAAAACTAGTCCACTCCTACACATAAATTTGAATTTTCAAAAAAGAGAGGGAAATTTGAATTCATTATAAATTTGAATTCAAATTTGTGTTCAACATTCTTCTTATACTTTCTTCTTATACGTTCCTTTTGAATTCAAATTTATGTTCAACATTCTTCTTGATACTTTCTTCAACATTCTTCTCGATTCTCGTAAGTCCTTTTTATTCTCGTAAGTCCTTTTCATGTAAGTCCTTTTCATTCTCGTAAGTCCTTTTCATTCTTCTCGTAAGTCAAATCTTATTTTTCGTTCTTGCTCGTGATAGTAAGTCAAATCCTCCTCTCCCATCTCTCTCCTTCTGCTCCCTCCTCTCCTCTCCCTCTCTCTCTCTCCTCTCTCTCCTCTCCTTCCCTCCATCCATCCCTCGACCCAATCCTCTCCTCCAACCTCCTTCCCTCCCCTCCCTCCGCCGCCAAAACTCCTCCCTTCCCCTCGCCCCCCCTCCTTCCCCAAAATCCCCCTCCCCCTCCCCCCTCCCCTCCCGCTACCCTTCCCCTCTCCCGTCGCCTAACCTCTTCCTCCCCTACCCCTTTTTCCCCCTACCCCCTTTTAACCTTCCTCCCTTTTCCCCACCCCCCTTGGCGACCCCCCCAACCCTTCCACCCTCTTCCCCACTCTCCCTTTGGCCCCCCCTCCCTCCCTCCTTGGCGACACCCCCCTCCTCTCACCCAGCCCCCCCCTCTTCACCCTCCCCCCCCTTCGCAATCCACCCATCCCCCCCCCCTTCACCCTCCCTCTCTCACTGGGCTGGCGGCCGCGGCCGCCAGCCCCCCCCCTCCTCTCACCCATCCCCCCCCCTTCACCCTCCCTGGGCTGGCGGCTGGCCGCCAGCCCCCCCCCTCCTCTCACCATCCAACCCCCCCCTCTTCACCCTCCCCCCCCCTTCGCAACCCATCCCCCCCCTTCACCCTCCCTGGCTGGCGGCCGCGGCCGCCAGCCCCCCCCCTCTCCTCTCACCCAGCCCCCCCCCTCTCCTCTCACCCAGCCCCTTCGCAACCCCCTCTCCTCTCTCCCTGGGCTGGCGGCCGCGGCCGCCAGCCCCCCCCCCTCCTCTCACCCACCCCCCCCTCTTCACCCTCCCGCCCCCCCTTCGCAACCCACCCATCCCCCCCCCCTCCCGCGGCCGCCAGCCCCCCCCCCTCCTCTCACCCACCCCCCCCTCTTCACCCTCCCGCCCCCCCTTCGCAACCCACCCATCCCCCCCCCCTTCACCCTCCCTGGCTGGCGGCCGCGGCCGCCAGCCCCCCCCCCTCCTCTCTCCCCCCTCCTCTCACCCAACCCCCCCTCTCCTCTCTCCCTGGGCCGCGGCCGCCAGCCCCCCCCCCCTCCTCTCACCCAGCCCCCCCTCTTCACCCTCCCCCCCCCCTTCGCAACCCACCCATCCCCCCCCTTCACGCTCCCTGGCTGGCGGCCGCGGCCGCCAGCCCCCCCCCCTCCTCTCACCCAGCCCCCCCCCTCTCCTTCCTCTCTCCCTGGGCTGGCGGCCGTGGCCGCCAGCCCCCCCCCCTCCTCTCACCCAGCCCCCCCTCTTCACACTCCCGCCCCCCCTTCGCAACCCACCCATCCCCCCCTTCACCCTCCCTGGCTGGCGGCCGCGGCCGCCAGCCCCCCCCCCTCCTCTCACCCAGGGGGGGTCTTCACCCTCCCCCCCCCCCCCTTCGTGACCCACCCATCCCCCCCCCCCCTCCTCTCACCCAGCCCCCCCCCTCTTCTCTCACCCAGCCCCTTCGCAACCCCCTCTCCTCTCTCCCTGGGCTGGCGGCCGCGGCCACCAGCCCCCCTCCCCCTCCTCTCACCCAGCCCCCTCTCTTCACTCTCCCCCCCCCCTTCGCAACCCACCCTCCCCCCCCTTCACCCTCCCTGGCTGGCGGCCGCGGCCGCCAGCCTCCCCCCCCCTCCTCTCACCCAGCCCCCCCCTCTTCACCCTCCCCCCCCCCTTCGCAACCCCTCCCCCACCCCCCCTTCCCCCCCTCAGCTGCTCCCCCACCCTCCCGGGCTGGCGGCCGCGGCCGCCAGCCCTCACCCTCCCCCCCCCCCTTCGCAACCCCTCCCCACCCCCCCTTCCCCCCCTCAGCCGCTCCCCCACCCTCCTGGGCTGGCGGCCGCGGCCGCCAGTCCCCCCTCTTCACCCTCCTCCCCCTCCCCCCCTCAGCCGCGCCCCCCCCCCTCCCCCTCTCAGCCGCGCCCCCCCTCCCTCCTCCCCCCCTCAGCCGCTCCCCCACCCTCCCGGGCTGGCGGCCGCGGCCGCCAGCCCCCCCTCTTCACCCTCCCCCCCCCTCCCCCCCTCAGCCGCGCCCCCCCCTCCCCCTCTCAGCCGTGCCCCCCCTCCCTCCCCCTCTCACCCGCTCCCCCCTCCTCTCAGCCGCGCCCCCCCCTCCCCCTCTCAGCCGCTCCCCCCTCCTCCTCTCAGCCCCCCTCCCCACCCACCCGCTTCCCTCCCACCCGCCGCGCCAGCCTCCCCTCCCACCCCCTTCCCTCCCACCCACCTCCCTCTTCGCCCCTTCTTCCCCTCCCTTCCTCCTCCCTCCCCTCCCACCCTCTTCCTCCCCTCCCTTCCTCCTCCCTCCCCTCCCTCCCCTCCCCTGAACCTTTCTCTCTCTAGTTTCTCTCTCTTCAAATTTTAAAAAAGAAACTAGAAAAAAAAGTTTGCAAGTATCTGGAAACAGTTTGTAAGTTTGCTCTTTCTTGCTTTCTTGCTCTTCCTTCCTTGCTCTCTTGATCAGTTTGTAAGTTTGCTCTTTCTTGCTTTCTTGCTCTTCCTTCCTTGCTCTCTTGATCGTCCTTGCTTTCTTGCTTGAATGAAATGAGGGGAGAATGAATGAATGAAGGAAGACTATATATAAGAAAAATTAGGTTTTCCTCCTCCTCTCCTATTGGCTTTCCATTCCTCCCCTCTCTCCTATTGGCTTTTCATTTATCTCCTCTCCCATTGGCTCCCATTACTCCCCCTCTCCTATTGAACCCCCATCCCTCATCCATTAGCCCTCCTCCCATCCATCCATTTCTTCTTCCTCCCCATTGCCACCACTCCCATCCCACATTTCCACCACGTCCCATACTCCTCCCATTTTCCAAAATCCCATATTTCCCCATCTCACCCTCCTCTTTTTCATCCCCTATTAACTTCCTCACTCATTTCACTCCCTTATTAGCCTACTCCCCTATCACCTTCCCCTCTCCCATTCCATTCTTCCCTCCCCACTCTCACTTCCACTTCCCATTACTCACTTGCCATTTAAAAACTATTAATATATTATTATACTATTTTTTATACTTATTATCATACACCCTTATTACTTCCCTATCCTATTCCACTCCTCCCTCCTCATTCCCACTTCCACTTCCCATTACTCACTTGCTATACACATTTGCAAACTATTAATATATTATTACATGATTTTTTATACTATTTGTAAACTTACATATGGGCAAAATCACAGGTGTCAAAGCGATCCTATTGTGGTCATACAACAACTGTGCTTTTATTCAAGGGCATATTTATCCTCATCAACAAGCTTATTTACTCAAGGTATGAAGTGCATAATTTGTGCACTAGGTGTTTACTTTGTGCCAAAATTGTTTGCCACACACACACACACATATACATATACCGAGAATTTTCTAATATTATCGCATCTACATTTCTCCAATGGGCACAAAACTTTGTACACTCCTCAACCTAGGTCTTATTGACTTGCATACAAAGTGGTGCACCCATCTCATAAGTACTTGTTCGGATAACACACCTCCTATGTATTTTATGACGATTGTGCATAACACTAGCAACAAAATGGTGTATCATGTGAGACAAACTATGCAAAGCATATCCAATGGACACAAGACTTTACACGTTCCTCAACCTAGGCAGTATTGACTTGTGTGCAAAGTGGCATCCCCATCCGATAAGTACTTGTTTGAAAAATACACCTACGATCGTGTTTTTTGATGATTGTGCATGACACTAAGGCAACAATGGTGTTTTATGCTTGATCGACAATGCAAAGCATATCCGATGGGCACAATACTTTGCACACACCTTCAACTAGGTAGAATCGACTTACATGCAAAGTGGCATGCCCATCCCATAAGTGCTTGATCCTATAACATACCTAGAAACGTGTTTTTTGACGGATGTGCATGACACTAGAGTAAAAATAGTATTTAATGCTCGATAGACCATGCAAAGGATATCCGATGGGCACAAAACTTTTCGTACGCCTCAACCTAGGTGGTATTGAAATGTTCTCAATGAGGCACACCCATCCGATAAGTACTTGGTCAGATAACACACCTAATGGCGTGTCTTTTGCGAATGTGCATGTCATTAGGAAAAAATGATGTATAATGCGTGATCGACCATGCAAATCATATCCGATGGTGACAATACTTTGCACGCACCTCAACGTAGTTAAAACGGACTTGCGTGCAAAGTGGAGCCCCCATATGATAAATATTTATTTGAATAACACACCTATGGCCGTGTTTTTATATGGTTGTGCATGACACTAAGGCAAAAACGGTGTGTTATGCTTGATCGACAATGCAAAGCATATCCGATGGGCATGATACTTTGCACACACCTTCAACTAGGTGTAATTGACTTACATGCAAAGTGGCACGCCCATCGCATAAGTGCTTGATCAGATAACACACCTAGCAGTGTGTTTTTTTACGAATGTGCATGGCACTAAGGCAAAAATGGAATTTAATGCTCGATCGACCATGCAAAGCATATCCGATGGGCACGATACTTTGCACACACCTTCAACTAGGTGGAATTGACTTACATGCAAAGTGGCATTCCCATCGCATAAGTGCTTGATCGGATAACACACCTAGCAGCGTGTTTTTTTACGGATGTGCATGGCACTAAGGCAAAAATGGTATTTAATGCTCGATCGACCATGCAAAGCATATCCGATGGGCATAATACTTTTCCTATACCTCAAACTAGTTGTTATTAAAATGTTGTCAAAGAGGCACATCCATCCGATAAGTACTTGGTCAGATAACATACCCAAGGGCGTGTTTTTTTGCGGATGTGCATACCACTAGGGAAAAAATGGTGTATAATGCGTGATCGACCATGCAAATCATATCCGATGGTGACAATACTTTGCACGCACCTCAATGTAGTTAAAACGGACTTGCGTGCAAAGTGGAGCCCCCATCTGATAAGTACTTATTTGAATAACACACCTATGGCCGTGTTTTTATATGGTTGTGCATGACACTAAGGCAAAAACGGTGTGTTATGCTTGATCAACCATGCAAATCATATCCGAAGGTGACAATACTTTGCACACACCTCAAACTAGTTGAAACGGACTTGCGTGCAAACTAGAGCCCCCATCCGATAAGTACTAGTTTGAATAACACATCTAAGACTGCGTTTTTTTACGAATGTGCATGACACTAAGATAAAAACGGTGTTTTATGCTTGATCAACAATGCAAAGCATATCCGATGGGCACAATACTTTGCACACACCTTCAACTAGGTAGAATCGACTTACATGCAAAGTGGCAGGCCCATCCCATAAGTGCTTGATCCTATAACATACCTAGAAACGTGTTTTTTGACGGATGTGCATGACACTAGAGTAAAAATAGTATTTAATGCTCGATCGACCATGCAAAGGATATCCTATGGGCACAAAACTTTTCGTACGCCTCAACCTAGGTGGTATTGAAATGTTCTCAATGAGGCACACCCATCCGATAAGTACTTGGTCAGATAACACCTAATGGCGTGTTTTTTTGCGAATGTGCATATCATTAGGGAAAAAATGATGTATAATGCGTGATCGACCATGTAAATCATATCTGATGGTGACAATACTTTGCACGCACCTCAACGTAGTTAAAACGGACTTGCGTGCAAAGTGGAGGCCCCATCTGATAAGTATTTATTTGAATAACACACCTATGGCCGTGTTTTTATATGGTTGTGCATGACACTAAGGCAAAAACAGTGTGTTATGCTTGATCGACAATGCAAAGCATATCCGATGGGCACAATACTTTGCACACACCTTCAACTAGGTGGAATTAACTTACATGCAAAGTGGCATGCCCATCGCATAAGTGCTTGAGTAGATAACACACCTAGCAGCGTGTTTTTTTACGGATGTGCATGGCACTAAGGCAAAAATGGTATTTAATGCTCGATCAACCATGCAAAGCATATCCGATGGGCACAATACTTTGCACATACCTTTAACTAGGTGGAATTGACTTACATGCAAAGTGGCACGCCCATCGCATAAGTGCTTGATCAGATAACACACCTAGCAGCGTGTTTTTTTACGGATGTGCATGGCACTAAGGCAAAAATGGAATTTAATGCTCGATCGACCATGCAAAGCATATCCGATGGGCACGATACTTTGCACACACCCTCAACTAAGTGGAATTGACTTACATGCAAAGTGGCATTCCCATCGCATAAGTGCTTGATCGGATAACACACCTAGCAGCGTGTTTTTTTACGGATGTGCATGGCACTAAGGCAAAAATGGAATTTAATGCTCGATCGACCATGCAAAGCATATTCGATGGGCACGATACTTTGCACACACCTTCAACTAAGTGGAATTGACTTACATGCAAAGTGGCATTCCCATTGCATAAGTGCTGGATCGGATAACACACCTAGCAGCGTGTTTTTTTACGGATGTGCATGGCACTAAGGCAAAAATTGTATTTAATGCTCGATCGACCATGCAAAGCATATCCGATGGGCATAATACTTTACCTATACCTCAACTTAGGTTGTATTAAAATGTTGTCAAAGAGGCACACCCATCCGATAAGTACTTGGTCAGATAACATACCTAAGGGCGTGTTTTTTTGCGAATGTGCATACCACTAGGGAAAAAATGGTGTATAATGCGTGATCGACCATGTAAATCATATCCGATGGTGACAATACTTTGCACGCACCTCAAAGTAGTTAAAATGGACTTGTGTGCAAAGTGGAGGCCCCATCTGATAAGTATTTATTTGAATAACACACCTATGGCCGTGTTTTTATATGGTTGTGCATGACACTAAGGCAAAAACAGTGTGTTATGCTTGATCGACAATGCAAAGCATATCCGATGGGCACAATACTTTGCACACACCTTCAACTAGGTGGAATTAACTTACATGCAAAGTGGCACGCCCATCGCATAAGTGCATGATCAGATAACACACCTAGCAGCGTGTTTTTTTACGGATGTGCATGGCACTAAGGCAAAAATGGTATTTAATGCTCGATCCACCATGCAAAGCATATTCGATGGGCACAATACTTTGCACATACCTTTAACTAGGTGGAATTGACTTACATGCAAAGTGACACGCCCATCGCATAAGTGCTTAATCAGATAACACACCTAGCACCGTGTTTTTTTACGGATGTGCATGGCACTAAGGCAAAAATGGAATTTAATGCTCGATCGACCATGCAAAGCATATCCTATGGGCACGATACTTTGCACACACCTTCAACTAAGTGGAATTGACTTACATGCAAAGTGGCATTCCCATCGCATAAGTGCTTGATCGGATAACACACTAAGGCAACAATGGTGTTTTATGCTTGATCGACAATGCAAAGCATATCCGATGGGCACAATACTTTGCACACACCTTCAACTAGGTGGAATCGACTTACATGCAAAGTGGCACGCCCATCCCATAAGTTCTTGATCGGATAACATACCTAGAAGCGTGTTTTTTGACGGATGTGTATGACACTAGAGCAAAAATAGTATTTAATGCTCGATCGACCATGCAAAGCATATCCAATGGGCACAAAACTTTTCGTACGCCTCAACCTAGGTGGTATTGAAATGTTCGCAATGAGGCACACCCATCCGATAAGTAATTGGTCAGATAACACACCTAGTAGCGTGTTTTTTTACGGATGTGCATGGCACTAAGGCAAAAATGGTATTTAATGCTCGATCGACCATGCAAAGCATATCCAATGGGCATAATACTTTACCTATACCTCAACTTAGGTTGTATTAAAATGTTGTCAAAGAGGCACACCCATCCGATAAGTACTTATTGGATTTAATGCTCGATCCACCATGCAAAGCATATCCGATGGGCACGATACTTTGCACACACCTTCAACTAGGTGGAATAGACTTATATGCAAAGCAGCACGCGCATCCCATAAGTGCTTGATTGGATTACATACCTAGCAACGTGTTTTTTGACGGATGTGCATGACACTAGAGCAAAAATAGTATTTAATGCTCGATCGACCATGCAAAGCATATCCGATGGACACAAAACGTTTCTTATGCCTTAACCTAGGTGGTATTGAAATGTTCTCAATGAGGCACACCCATTCGATAAGTACTTGGTCAGATAACACACCTAATGGCGTGTATTTTTGCAGATGTGCATATCATTAGGAAAAAAATGGTGTATAATGCGTGATCGACCATGCAAATCATATCCGATGGTGACAATACCTTGCACGCACCTCAATGTAGCTAAAACGGACTTGCGTGCAAAGTGGAGCCCCCATCTGATAAGTACTTATTTGAATAACACACCTATGGCTGTGTTTTTATATGGTTGTGCATGACACTAAGGCAAAAACGGTGTGTTATGCTTGATCGACAATGCAAAGCATATCCGATGAACACAATACTTTGCACACACCTTCAACTAGGTGTAATTGACTTACATGCAAAGTGGCGCGCCCATCGCATAAGTGCTTGATCAGATAACACACCTAGCAGCGTGTTTTTTTACGGATGTGCATGGCACTAAGGCAAAAATGGCATTTAATGCTCGATCGACCATGCAAAGCATATCCGATGGGCACCATACTTTGCACACACCTTCAAACTTGTGGAATAGACTTACATGCAAAGTGGCACGCCCATCCCATAAGTGCTTGATCGGATAACATACCTAGCAGCGTGTTTTTTGACGGATGTGCATGACACTAGAGTAAAAAAAGTATTTAATGCTCGATCGACCATGCAAATGATATCCGATGGGCACAAAACTTTTTGTATGCCTCAACCTAGGTGGTATTGAAATGTTCTCAATGAGGCACACCCATCCGATAAGTACTTGGTCAAATAACACACCTAATGGCGTGTTTTTTTGCGGATGTGCATATCATTAGGAAAAAAATGGTGTATAATGCGTGATCGACCATGCAAATCATATCCGATGGTGACAATATGTTGCATACACCTCAACGTAGTTGAAACAAACTTGCGTGCAAAGTGGATCCCCCATCTGATAAGTGCTTATTTGAATATCACACCTATGGCCGTATTTTTATATGGTTGTGCATGACACTAAGGCAGAAACGGTGTGTTATGCTTGATCGACAATACAAAGCATATCCGATGAACACAATACTTTGCACACACCTTCAACTAGGTGTAATTGACTTACATGCAAAGTGGCACGCCCATCACATAAGTGCTTGATCAGATAACACACCTAGCAGCGTGTTTTTTTACGGATGTGCATGGCACTAAGGCAAAAATGGTATTTAATGCTCGATCAACCATGCAAAGCATATCGGATGGGCACGATACTCTGCACACATCTTCAACTAGGTGTAATTGACTCACATGCAAAGTGGCATTCCCATCGCATAAGTTCTTGATCGGATAACACACCTAGCAGCGTGTTTTTTTACGGATGTGCATGGCACTAAGGCAAAAATGGTATTTAATGCTCGATCGACCATGCAAAGCATATCCGATGGGCATAATACTTTTCTTATACATCAACCTAGGTGGTATTAAAATGTTGTCAAAGAGGTACACCCATCCGATAAGTACTTGGTCAGATAACATACCTAAGGGCGTGTTTTTTTGCGGATGTGCATACCACTAGGGAAAAAACGGTGTATAATGCGTGATCGACCATGCAAATCATATCCGATAGTGACAATACTTTTGACACACCTCAATGTAGTTGAAACAGACTTGCGTGCAAACTGGAGCCCCCATCCGATAAGTACTAGTCTGAATAACACATCTAGGACTGCGTTTTTTGACAAATGTGCATGACACTAAGACAAAAACGGTGTTTTATGCTTGATCGACAATGCAAAGCATATCTGATGGGCACAATACTTTGCACACACCTTCAACTAGGTAGAATCAACTTACATGCAAAGTGGCACACCCATCCCATAAGTGCTTGATCATATAACATACCTAGCAGCGTGTTTTTTGACGGATGTGCATGACACTAGAGTAAAAATAGTATTTGATGCTCGATTGACCATGCAAAGGATATCCAATGGGCATAAAACTTTTTTTACGCCTCAACCTAGGTGGTATTGAAATGTTCTCAATGAGGCACACCCATCCGATAAGTACTTGGTCAGATAACACACCTAATGGCGTGTTTTTGTGCGAATGTGCATATCATTAGGGAAAAAATGGTGTATAATGCGTGATCGACCATGCAAATCATATCCGATGGTGACAATACTTTGCACGCACCTCAACGTAGTTAAAACGGACTTGCGTGCAAAGTGGAGCCCCCATCTTATAAGTACTTATTTGAATAACACACCTATGGCCGTTTTTTATATGGTTGTGCATGACAGTAAGGCAGAAATAGTGTGTTATGCTTGATTGACAATGCAAAGCATATTGGATGGGCACAATACTTTGCACACACCTTCAACTAGGTGGAATTGACTTACATGCAAAGTGGCATTCCCATCGCATAAGTACTTGATCGGATAACACACCTAGCAGCGTGTTTTTTTTATGGATGTGCATGACAGGAGCAAAAATAGTATTTAATGCTCGATGGACCATGCAAAGCATATCCGATGGGCACAACACTTTTTGTACACCTCAACTAGGTGGAATTGACTTACATGCAAAGTGGCACCCGCATCCCATTAGTGCTTGATTGGATAACGTACCTAGTAGGCTCATGTTTTTTTACGGATGTGCATGACACTAGAGCAAAAATAGTATTTAATGCTTGATTGACCATGCAAAGGATAACTTGGCATGTCCATCTGATGAGTACTTGATCGGATAACTTCTCCCACTAATAAATTAAGTACTAATTAAAAATTATAATAAATAAGTAGATTATTAAAAAGAGACTAATATTTATGTAATTGGTTCCACTGCAGCTTGCTTGCGAAGGACTCTCACAAAGGAGATGGCTATAGATTTTGTTCCAGGGATGGATGTGATTTTATGTAGCAAAAGAGAAGTAGTTGCATTTGCTACAATCCATGATAGTGATCCCAATTCACTTTGCCACTTTCGAAGACTTGGCGAAGATAAGGTAGCAGTTACTGTATCAAAGATTCTTAGCGCACATGTTGAGCTAAAGTATAAATGTGGAGATATGGAAACACTTGGAGATGTTATGCCCTACAATACATCCAACAAATCATTTATAGCATGGGACAAAGATGAGACTTATGCAACAGACATTATCAAGAATACAAAGTGCACCACCTTGGATTTTACTATAGGGGACATTTTATAAATGAGATCATTTGCAAATAAGATTGTAGCAGAAGGTGAAGTATTGGGATTTGAACAAGTGGAGCAATGGTCATTTGCGCAGATGAGGATTCTAAAAGTCACTGATGATGGTATGGTTGATAACATAACATCCTTATGTGATCCCTACTATGAGGTAGGCAAGAATATGAGATGGAGCATGCAATTTTTAAACATGAGAAAGAGGCACGTGGTTTTCAATGATAAAGACAACGCATACTACAATATCAAAGGACCTAAAAAGCGTGCCCATGTGCCAGGCTCTATCACTTCAAATGTGGATGATTTCAATATACTCAATTATAGAAGTGACATCTTATCTGGAGTGGATGAGTTCATTGGTTCCAAGAAACAAAATGATTTTAGAAGCGAAGCCTTATCTGGGGTGGATGAATTCTTGCACAGTGAGAAGGGCAAAGGTTTCAATAGCGATGTCTTGTCAAGTGTGGATGAGTTCATGCATATTAACAAACCTGGTGTCAATCAAGGTTGTGGATTTGTGAAAGCCATGTAAGATGTCCCAATGAGTGATGTTCTCTCAGGAGTGGAAGAGTTTCAAGGTTCTCAATACTCTCGTAGAATATTGAATTCATTGAATGGTCCTAAGAGTATGTTAAAAATGAGGATGAGATTACCAGAGGATTGTTCAGTATTTAACTTTGATTGTGATATGAACAAGGATGCAACGACCAATCATGGATGCTTGGTTACAAACAAATGTGAGGAGAAGAAGTGCATAAATACAGATAACAATGTGTACGAGGAACGAAAACGGTCATACATATGCATGAAGAGAAATAGAATCCAGGCAGATCCACAAAAGCAACCAAAGAGGAAGAGAGTAATGAAGGAGGAGAACATGTTAAATGCATTGGGATATCTATGTTGCAAGCGAAGATGTATGCGCTTCATTGATCTTGCAGACATCAGGGAATGTAGAGGACACGTGTGGCAAAGAAGGGGAAGCGAAAGAAATGAATACCTTCTCACAAGTCTCTCTTGCTTTCTTCAGAATGGCAATAAAAGGCTAAGTTCAAGACAAAAGGTAAAACCTCTCGTAAATGGAAAAAGGATTTGCAATAAGGCATATCACAATATTACTGGATTATCCCATGGTACATATTGGGATTTAGTCACCAAGGCAAAGGGCGGCAACAAATTTAGCATTCACGGTAATAGAGGAAGGTCCAAATCAAGAATCTCAACTGTCAGGGCAGCAGCAATTTTACAAGACTTCATACATGAAAATGCTTTGCCTCAACCCCATATATCTACCAAACTCCCTAACGGTGACGCGATCACTGAAATGCACCTTCCAATGGGCTTGACAAAGCTCGAAGTATTTGACTCTATTGCAGAAAAGCAAAGGCAAAGAGGGGATGCTGTAGCTTCTTCTCATACTTTGTATACTCTTTGGAAGAAGAACTTTGGATATGTTAAAATCCCAAGGAGGCAAAAAATGTCAAAGTGCAATGTCTGTGATGATTTAAAGCGAGCGATTGAGAGTGCAACATGTCCAAATCAAAGGGAATTATACAAAAAAAACCGAAAATCTCATCATGACCTTATTCGACATTCCAGACAAAAATATGCATTTTGGAAGGAGCAAGCTATTTCGCATCCTGATGACTACATGTGTCTTATTGTAGATGGCATGGATCAGAATACAACAACATTGCCTCGTTTTGTTGCCACTCCACCTAAATTACAAGGAAAGCACTTTCTAAAGACACATCTATGTGGAGTGTTAGTGCATGGAATTAAGTTCTTTGCAGATATATGGATTGATTCCTTGCATCTACATGATAGCAATCAAGTTGTAACATCTATTATGAAGGCAATTCGCAATGTACATGCAGAAAAAAGTCGCCTGCCACCGACTTTGAGAATACAAGCTGATAATTGCTGGCGAGAAAATAAGAATGTACTTATGTTTGCCTTCTGCTCCATGCTAGTTGCTCATCGAATCTTCAATGAGGTCAAATGTGGATTTTTGTATGTTGGGCATACACATGAGGATATCGATCAGGTTTTTAGCACAGTCTCAAGGGAGCTTAAATGCAAGGATGTGGAGACAATAGATGACTTGGTAAGAAGATGTGGCAGGCAAGTTGGTGGTCGTAAGGAAAGTACAGTATGTGAGAGGCTCGAAAGAATGTATGATTGGAAGAGCTTCATTCTACCTTTCATACAAACGGGTGGTGATGCATTGACAGGTCATACCAATCCACACTACTTTCGTTTTTTTTTTAAAGATGAAAAACCGTAATGCAATGGCAACAGTATTCTCATGATACAAAATGGGAACCTGAAGAACCTTACAGTCTCTTAACTTCAATTCCCAGCAAGGAAAGGTATCCAACATGGGCTCCTATACAAGAATTTAATGAGAGGTCTAATTGTGAAATAGATGGATTAAAAGCATTTATTACATACAAAGAGGAAATGCTCCAGAGATATCCTGATTCGAAGCCTGCTTGGAGAGAACACACTACCATTGTAATTAACAAGACACGAAATTTAATAAAGGACCTTGAGAGAATGCGAGGCTCAAAGGATGTCAAGGAAGAATGCAATATGTTTTGGCCAAATGTTCATAACGATTTGCGCCCAGCTCCAGTCTTTGAAAATGATTTTGTATCATTACTCCCACGTCCATATTGTGGACCGAAGAAGAGAGAGTTTATGCCACAAGTAGATATAGAGGTTGATTGTTTTGTTGTGGTTCGGCCATCGGCGGATGATGAATATGAGAATGTGAAGTTTTGGGTTGCAAAAGTAGTTGATGTGCAAAGAGATGACCAAGGGAGAGCTACAACATTTACAGCGGTATGGTATGAGCCAAAGGGCAGGAAGGAGAATATGGATAACAACACATTATATACTAATTGTATAATGAAGGAGTGGGTCCCAAATGATGAAGCAGTCTCTCAAGTTTCGACGGAGACAATCATAGTGTCTTGGCATTCAAGGGCAAAGAAATCAAAGAAGCACATGGGATATGAGGTAGAAGGAAAAATAAAAATACCACAGCAAACTATTTTGCATATACACGAATTTTTAAGGATGCTCGCCATGGAGGAAGTAGAAGGAGATAGCGCAAATGAAGAATGTCCATGATTAAAGCTTTGTATTGAAGTCCATTGATTCAGAAGGATTTTATTTGGGTACTAGGCAAGGAGCCAATCCAAGACAATTATAATCAGAGTCATCACCTCGTATGTCAAATGAGAGTCAAAATATGCACTGGATGTCACCCAAGGGTCAAGGCTTGCCAAGACAATAGGGAGTTAATGCAGATGGCACCTGGCAAGGGACTATCACATTGAGCAATAAGACAATGGGGAGTCAATGCACCCAAGGGGCAAGGCTTGGCAAGATAACTTGTGGGAGTTAATGCAGATGGCACCTGTATTTTGCACTGGATGTCACCCAAGGGTCAAGGCTTGGCAAGACAACAGGGAGTTAATGCAGATGGCACCTGGCTTGGGACTATCGCATTGAGCAATAAGACAATGGGGAGTCAATGCACCCAAGGGGCAAGGCTTGGCAAGACAAGCCTAGGTCAAATTATGCAGATGGCAACTGGCAAGGGACTGTCGTGACATTGAGCAATAAGACAATGGGGTGTCAAATTATGCAGATGGCACGAATTGAGGCTCTTTAAGAGCAACAATTTAAATTGTAAACATATGTTCAATCTATATCATTTTGGATATAAAGACTCTAGCTAAGAGCAACGTCTCTCAATGTAATCATATACATAAAGCTACAATTGCTATTATCCCTCTTTGGTCTTATGGCATCATGTCTTCTTTCTATTTATTAAAAGTTTTGTTAAATTTTGTGCATATTGCTGAGTGACAATGTTATTTTCATGAAATATTTAAGTCTCCTTTCATGGATTTATAAATTTATCACGTCAACGAAAAACGTCAAGGAAAAATATTTAAAATAATTAAATTAACAAATAACTTAGATATAGCTAGAATTTCTAATATAGGATTATTTCAAATTCTTGCATGTTGGTGCAAAAGTATAGATTGAAAAAACAATATTTGTATGTGAATATGATAGAGCCACAAAGTGAACTTTTGATTTGGGAAGGAAAAACGTCAAGGAAAAATATTAAAAATAATTAAATTAACAAATAACTTAGATATAGCTAGAATTTCTAATATAGGATTATTTCAAATTCTTGCATGTTGGTGCAAAAGTATAGATTGAAAAAACAATATTTTTATGTGAATATGACAGTGCCACAAAGTGAACTTTTGATTTGGGAAGAAACTTTTTAGAAAGTAAAATTTTGATTTGGAAAGGATATTTTCATAAAGTAAAGTTTTCATTTGGGAAGGATTTTTGGGCTTCGTCCAAAAACAACACAAAATGTCCAAAATTAATGAAATAGGTGTTTATGGTTCCCCACATTGGGATGAGCAAGAAGTCTCATGCTTTTGATTATCTCATACACTTATATCCATGTCTCTTATGATAATTCTATGAGGAATGCATGGATATAATGGAGATATGGTGATCTTATATGGAATTTTGGACCTGAGAAGTAAAATTGATCCATGGAGTCCACTAGGAGGTACTGGACAATTGTGTAATGGTGGAGGCTTCAGCACTGGGATGGACCACCATACTATGTACCTTTATATGTTTATTAGGAAGATTGTCAAGGGATATTTGCAAGGATGATCTTTGAAAATGGTATGTTGGACACTTGTGGAGGTATATGGCCCACCTATGATCCTAGATATTGTGCATGGAGAGATGGTCTTCCACCTAGCCTCCCATGATTAGTTGGCTTGGGGAGATAATGATTAACAAATAGATATTGAACAATCGGGTAAAGGTGAGGTTTCATGACTAGATTGGACCACATGTTTTCGACCACTATATGAAAATATGGGTGTGCCTAAAAACCCAATCTTGAGAGTGTTTAGTTCATTTGATGTAAAAAATGGGAAGTGGACAGAAGGGACCATGTCCTTGTACTTTAGGAGGAGCATGGTGCAAGTATGGCCAAGTTGCAACTAATAAACTGGGGGAGCATGCCCTTTAATATAGGTATTGGTACTATCTCCCTCCACCTCCAAGAATTGTGCTCATGTGGCTTCCACATAGGCAAAAAAAGCCTAAAAGTTCATGTATACCCAGAGATTGAGGAACTCAGATCGAGGTGTTTTGATGAGCCTTGAGGCCTAACCCATAGATCGAAGATGGAACACGGCTTGAGTGACTCATGGAAGCAGTAAGAAGACTTTATGAGCTACAACAAGATGGTTAAGCTGCTACCAAGATAAACTTGGTACTTTGTCGCCTTGAACAAGTTAGTCCTACCTTTTCTTAATGAGATGAGCTCTCTATGAATAGACTCAAGAAACACTACTACTCTTCTCATCTTGCCTCTTAACACAATGCTCTCCCATGAGCCAGTGGTGTGCAATGGCTTTTGCTTAACACAATGCTCTCCCTCTAGAGTGTAGTGGAGATAAGCTCCTTGAAGGTTGGATCCTAGGCTACCTCACAACAAACTCTTGTGCTCCTTCCAAAATAGTGAGCTGGACCATCAAAGAAATTGGCAAGTTCCATCGAGCCTTCATATGTCACTTAGAAACTTTCCTTCTTTGTGACTACGTACGATCGCGGTTGGTAAAATGGAATCTATTTTGTATAAAACATTTCCTATCTCCATGCTACATCCTGTGTGCGTTCGTTTGTGTGTGCATATGTGGGTGTCGGGCTATAGCATTGTCACTTTGACTTCTACATTGGACCGATCTCTACTTTACTCTTGGGGAGCATTGTGTGTGCTCACAAGTAGTGACTCCATATGTTGGATTCGACACTCTGTCCTCCGGTTGCGGTTTTGCAATCCTAGTCTCTCTGAGTTTCACGAAGACTGTGTTTGCCTTGTCATCATTAACTGTTCGCCTTATATACGATTACAACAATAGTCTGCTAGCACATTCCCTACAATCCTTGTAAATCTATGGAGATTCACTGGTTCTTTTGGTGACACCATTTAAATCCATCATTGCTTCCACGTTGTCTTCCCCGACTGCGAGCTTACCAAGCCAATGTTGAGAGTTCACACTCAACATCATGTGATCATGTGTGCATAGCACCATCACGTGATCATATGTGCATAGCACTAACCTTATAGAGTGCTATAAAGGAAAGGGTTAGATCCCCTAACCCTAACCCTAAAAGGGTTTGTATATACTCTATTTTTTCAACTAAATCTAGTGTACAGTTACTCATTTGTGGTGTGCTCTCTAGCTGTGCCCTCTCTCCTCATCTCCACTCTTCTCCTGTCCTCTCTTCATATTCTGTCATGGTATCAGAGCTCCCTTGCCTTCCGCTGAGGCATTGCGATCGATCCTTGAGAGTGTGAGATTGTGAGATTGAGTGTTCTCTTGAGTGTTCTTCGTGAAAGTCCACTTCCGGTGAGAGAACTTCTTCTTTGATGAAAGAATTCCGTCCATTGAGAGGAAATTTCCGTCCATTATTCTTTCTTTGAGTTCTTGAGAGATTTCATTTCTTGAGAAAGAGAGTATTTCTTGTTTATGAGAGAGAGAGAGAGATCTAGATCTTAGTCTTTGATAGAGAGGTTTTGAGAGATCTGTGAGAAAGAGAAAGAAAGGTTGATTCCAAAGCTAATCCTCTCCAACAAAGCTCCTTCGACGGCCATCCCTATCAAAAAGCTCTTGAGGCGACCTCCAACTCCATGCTGCAAGCACCTGCAATAGGATAGGTGCCTAGCTACTCAAGCTACATGGCTCTGCACCTTGTACGACTCAACAACCGAAGGCTCCAAAGCATTTGCCGACCTCCTGCATTAGCCATCAGCAACAACTCGTCCAACAGATCCATCAGAGCCAGCCAAAATGTAAGCACCAACGTTCAGCCCTTCATCAACAATTGCAGACCAGCCATCGGTGTGGTACGACTGCATAGGAAAGCTTAGTCTGCATGCCTCTCCATCAAAGAGCGATCTCCAGTGCCACAGCCCTGCGAGCTCCTTGGTCACGCTCTAACGACAATAGCCAACGCCAGCGCATTGATCGACAGCGAAGCCTGAGCAGCCCACGCTCCAGCGCCTCACCTTGACTAGCAGTGTTCCGAGACCTCCAACGAACAATGGCCTCCAACGAACGCCGTGTCTCCAGACCTCTTGCTTACGAGACCTTCTCCACCAGCAGCCACTAGCTACAGCAAGCTCCTACAAGGTCTCCAACGAACTCTGCCACGGCTCGCCATCAATAGCCTTGCTCCTGCTTCGACTGGCATGTTTGCTCCAGCGACCTGCCACTTCAGCTTCGATCTTGTGCCTTCTAGTGTGCTCTACATCCAGCGCAAAGGCACCTGCTGCAACAGTTGCTCCATCCAACGAGCTCCAGCCGCGCTCTCCAACGAGCTCCAATGAAGGAGACGAAATCTTCTTAGATTCCGTCAAAATCTCAAAAGATTTCAGTCATCCTCCTTATGACACGTGGCACGATAAGTTCTCAGGGTCACCACACCCTAGGGCTTGGTCAAGGACCAGCCACGTGAACCTT
Source organism: Dipteris shenzhenensis (assembly GCF_047967505.1). NCBI lineage: Eukaryota > Viridiplantae > Streptophyta > Polypodiopsida > Gleicheniales > Dipteridaceae > Dipteris > Dipteris shenzhenensis. The sequence continues at coordinate 37,033,060 of NC_141627.1, read as the reverse complement.
ATCTACCACGTCACCCCTACCAGCTCAGCAAGACACGTCATCACCAACACTGACACGTCAGCAAGCGCGCTTATCTGCCATGTCACCACCCAGCTCAACTGCCATGTCATCAGTGCCACATAAGTAGGCCATGTCATTCTGCCATGTCATCAGCCACATCAGTAGTCCACATCACAACGGCCATGTCATCGTGCCATGTCACCACTGCCACATCATCAGGACACATCATCTTGCCACATCATTAGGCCACATCATCAATGCCACATCATCACAACCACGTCATCACTGCCACATCAACATTGCCATGTCACCTTCTTGACATCATCATCTGTGCCACCTCAGCAGTGTCACCTCAGCAGTCCAGTCAGCACTGACATCTGTAGGCACACACAATGCTTCACAGTCACTTCATGTGACCACTCCTGCCAGCTCAGCATGCCAGCTCAGCATAGAGCTTCACTGGCACACCTCTTGCTAGGCACAGTGCCACATCATCACTGCATGTGACTCACAGTGACACATCATCATTGAGCACATTTGCACTCCTTTTGCCCCTCCACCTAGATCAAGTCGTATCTCTTGATCCAGGAAGAATTTGAGGGCGCTCCAAAAAGGAAAGTTGCTCGTTTTTTCATGCTCTACGTGCTCGTCACATCATGTGCACATTTTGGTGCAAGTTACACTCACATTTGAGCCTCGCTGACAAAACCACTTCCTTCACGCACATTTGCCTCAACATCGACACATCTGACCCAGCACTTAAAAAGAACAAAAGAAAAGGAATTATTTGCTGTTCTTTCATCGATCGACGGTTGGTTTAGATCTAGATCAGAGTAGACTAGATCGCCATAGAGGGGACGCTTTGAATTTCCCCAAGTTGCCAATCTAAGCCATGCCTGAAATTCTCGACTAGTACCTACAGTCCATACGCTCACATATGGTTTCACATCATTACATTACCTGAAACCTTACGTTCATCAGTTCAGTGAGCAGACTTCAGAGTTCAGAGGCATTACAGATTGATTCAGTGGGCAGATAGCATTTGATTTCACACACACATGCCACGGTTGTAAAGCCTATTTGGCTATCTCACGGCATCGTGCATATCATTTCAGCCTTGTAAAGCCTCTTGGCTATTCCTGGCATCATTGCCACAAGCCTTGTAATACAAATCAGATTTTATATACTGCAGTTCTATCTTCACTGACGGTTCAGAGATTTCACTTAGCATAGACAGTGTATTTGCAGCTGATTCATACAAAGATTTTCATGACACTTTTGAGTACATTTCTTGCACCATGTCGACTAGCAACCTCAATCTGGAGGCATCTGCAAAGTTAGACAACTCCAATTACGATACATGGAAATACCGAATGGAGACCATTCTTGTGCTTCAGGACAAATGGGAGTATGTCAATGGGTCTACACCTAGACCATTGGCTGATCCAGCCACCAGTAGCTCTACTCCATCTGTTGTCACAACACTAGCAATGTGATCTACATCGGGATCTACATCTACACAAACAATTTTTGCACCAATAGCAGATCCTGCCATTGCCCGAGCTCAAGCAGAATGGGATAAGAAAGACAAGTATGCCTATCACCTGATCAAGCAGAATGTGCAAGATGTCATGCTAGGACAACTCAACATAGTCAAGACATTAAAAGAAGCATGGGATATGTTTGCAGCTCTCTACGAGTCCAAGAACACATCCAGGATTCTCACCCTGAGAAACCAGATCAACCAGAGTTTCTGCAACAGCAGTGAAACCGATCATGCTTATGTACTCCGCATCAAAGACTACAACAATCAACTTGTAGCAGCAGGAGAGACTATGAACCCCATAGAAATGGTTCAAGTAATCCTGAATGGACTAGGAGAGGGATACGAGAATCTAGTCCAAAGTATTGCCATCCACGGCAAATTCCAACACTAAAAGAACTTCAGTCAGTTCTACTTGGTGAAGAACTCAGGACTCAGGCCATTCAAGCACGTAAAGGTCATTCTAATGATCAGGCATTCACAACTTCAGACAGAAGCAGAAGCAAAGGCAGAGGCAGAGGTAGATCATATCTGAAAAGTGGTCATCATCTGCAACAAAATCAAAATCAGCATCAACATCATCCTTACCAACATCAGAATCAGCAACAAAGAGGAAATCATTCCAACCGAGGAAGATTCCAAGGATGAGGGAATGCATCCATCAATGTGTTAAACATTCAGTGCAACTACTGTCACAAGTTTGGACACTATGAAAGAGATTGCCGCAAGAAGCAGTACGACTAAGGCGGTCAATCCAGCAGTAATTGAGGGAATTCACGAGGCAGAGGAAATCATCGTGGTGGACATTCTAGTCACAGTCATTTTGCAAATGAACATGGAAATATGTTTCTTGCAATAGAGGAATTGCATCAGACTGATACAGTTTACCTAGACACTGATTTCAATCCCAAAGAGGATTTCAGCTATCAAGTCGACCAAGTGGAACAGGATCCTTGGTACATCGACAGTGGTGCATCATCTCATATGACAAATCATCAGGAATGGTTCACAGAAATGAAGCCATTATAAGGACAGAAAAATGTCATCTACACAGCAAACAATACACCGAATCTAGTTCAAGGTACAGGTGTTATCCCTATGAACAATTTCATTAGTACAAAAGGATTAGTCAAAGATGTGCTCTATGTTCCGAAGCTCAGCAAGAACCTTTTGTCAGTAGGTAAAATGACGGAACACAATTACAAAGTCATCTTCGACGGTGATGAATGCACTATCAGAGACAAATCCAAAAGATGTCAGCTAGTAGCAAAAGGTGTCAAGGAAGGATGCTTATACAGAATGCTAGCTACAGTACCAGATAAGCATGCCATGTCAATTCAACTGCAACAGGTACCACTATCTGCAAAATGGCATAAGAGATATGGCCATGTCAATTTCAAGTACTTGTTAGATCTCAGGAATTAGAATATGGCAATTGGGATTCCGAAGCTACAGTTTCTTGGAAAGGTTTGCGAAGCATGCTGCTTCGGCAAACAAAAGCGAATCAACTTTGTCAGAAGTACGTCTCGTGCACAAGGTATTCTTGATTTGATACATATAGATGTATGGGGTTATGCCCAAACCCGTAGCATTAATGGTTCACTTTATTACTTGACCTTCATCGATGACTACAACAGATATTGTTGGGTCTACTTTTTGAAAGACAAATCCGAAGTGTTTTCCAGATTTCAAGAATTCAAAGCCATGGTAGAAAACGAGATAGGCAGAAAGATCAAGGTCATGAGATCAGATAGAGGAGGTGAATACATGTCTAGCATTCATGAACTTTTGCAGAAATCATGGCATATGAAGACAATTCACATGTGCAGATACTCCTCAGCAGAATGCAAGAGCTAAAAGGAAGAATGGGACTTTAGCAGATAGGAGCAATGCTTAGTGAAAAGCATCTTCCAAATCAGTATTGGGAAGAAGCAATAGCTACAGCAAATTACTTGCTTAATCGGCTTCCTACCGAACCGATACAAGGTATGACTCCTTATGAAGCATTCACTAGACACAAGCCACGCATTGGGCATCTCCGCATATTTGGTTGCATAGCATATGCCCACATACATGATGATCATCGCAGGAAATTGGATGCAAAGTCATGCAAATGCATCATGGTTGGCTACAGTGAAGAAAGCAAAGCATACAAATTGTATGATCCCATCAACCGCAAAGTCATTATCTCCAGAGATGTAATCTTTGATGAGGAATCAGAATGGAAAACCTCACCTACACAGGAGATAGAAGCATCCACTTCACAGTCATCTACAGAACAGGTTGATGAAGAAGAGCAAGAATTGCCAGAAACACCCCAAGCAGAGCCACAGCAGCTCAGACGGTCTACTAGGGAAAGCAGACCACCATCTAGATTGACATATGCTCAGAAAGGAAAAGCAATTCACGTGGAAACCACCAATTATGCTCTTATGACTAGCATCATGGCTACATAAGAGCCAGTGTACTTCGAAGACGTAGTAGACAAATCAAAATGGCAAACTGCTATGAATGAAGAAATGGATGCTTTGTATAAAAATAATACTTGGGATTTATGCAACCTTCCACCAGGAAAGAAGGCCATAGCAAACAAATGGGTATACAAAGTGAAGTACAATCTAGATGGCAGTATTCAGAGATATAAAGCCAGATTAGTTGCAAAAGGATTTGCACAACAATATGGTCAAGACTATGATGAGACTTATGCTCCAGTAGCAAAGATGGATTCCATATGGTTCTTGATATCACTAGCGACACTTAGCAAATGGAATGTGTATCAGCTCGATGTCAAGAATGCATTTCTCAATGGTTATCTAGATGAGGAAGTCTACATGCAACAACCAGCAGGTTATGTTGAACCAGGAAAGGGGAATAAGGTTTGCCATCTCAAGAAAAGTCTCTACGGCTTAAAGCAAGCACCCAGAAGTTGGTACATTAGAATTGACAAGTATTTTGCTGATTTAGGATACATGAAGTCCAATGCAGATCATACTCTCTACTACAAAGTTCAAGGGGAAGACATTACTATTGCACTTTTGTATGTAGATGAACTGATTGTGACAGGAAGAAAGGATAGCTTCATTAGAAAACTAAAACAAAACTTATCTGCAGAGTTCGACATGAAAGATCTTGGACTTATGCACTATTGTCTTGGAATTGAGTTCTAGAGAGATTCAGATAGTACATGCATGAGTCAGCTCAAGTATGTTGACAGTCTCCTGAAGAAGTTTCATATGGCAGATTGCAAGATTGCAGCCACTCCCATGGAACAGAGTTTGAAACTTACTAAAGATTCAGAAAAGCCTACAGTCAATGACAGATACTACAGGCAGCTCATCGGATCTCTTATATATCTGACAATCACACGGCCAGATATTTGTTATGCGGTAAGCTCACTAGCATAGTTTATGGCAAATCCAAAACAGTCTCACTGAAATGCAGCCAAAAGAGTCTTGAGATACATCAGAGGTACAAGACAGTTTGGGATAGAATACAGAGGAAGTCATCCACGGTTGCATGGATACTGTGACAGTGACTATGCCAGAGATGATGAGACCAGGAGATCGACATAGGGATATGCATTTTTCCTTGGTCAAGGTGCTATATCATGGTTATCAAACAAACAACCAACTGTTTCTTTGTCTTCGACTGAGAAGCAGAATATAGAGCACTCACTACAGGTGTATGTGAGGCTATATGACTCAGAAGACTATTGTCAGAAACAGATTACTTTGATGAGTCAAACCCAACAACAATATACTGTGATAATTAATCGCCTCAAGCATTGGCCAAAAATCTAGTATATCACTCTAGGACAAAGCACATTGATGTCAGAGAGCACTTCATTAGAGAAAGAGTGTTGCTTGGTGACATCACACTGCAGCATTGTGATAGCAAAGAGAATGTTGCAGACATCTTTACCAAACCACTCGGTAAAGAGCTATTCGAGAAACACTGACTAGCTCTTGGTTTGATGCAGAGGAAGGACATTCCCATTAAAGGGGTGTGATGGAATGTAATGCTCAGTCCTTCTTCGATTCCTGAGAATCATCATCTTGAGGGAAGGCCTACTTCATGATGTTGATCTTGAGGGAAGGTGTTGAGAGTTCACGCTCAACATCATGTGATCATGTGTGCATAGCACCATCACGTGATCATATGTGCATAGCACTAACCTTATAGAGTGCTATAAAGGAAAGGGTTAGATCCCCTAACCCTAACCCTAAAAGGGTTTGTATATATTCTATTTTTTCAACTAAATCTAGTGTACAGTTAGCCATTTGTGGTGTGCTCTCTAGCTATGCCCTCTCTCCTCATCTCCACTCTTCTCCTCTCCCCTCTTCATATTTTGTCAGCCAAGTCCCCTACTACTAAGTTAGCCAACCCTAAGCCTCCTATTAACAAGAGGTTAACAAAACTATAGTGACAACTTAGAGATAAGGCAAGAAAAAAGTGAAAGATGTCATTGATATAGAAAATACTTTAGTTATAATTGACAAACTAGAAAATTGCATTGCCAACATAACAAGGTCCTCTCATGAATGAAGAGAGCCAAAAAATGGACCATGGGACTATCTTTGCCTTAATAGAAATATTTTATTTGATCAAGTTGTGAAAATATTCTATTCACAAAGCCTTGTTTATTAAGATGGAAGGATAGAGAGTGAAAGATTTTGTTACTACTCTTAATTCCTTTCATTGCATAACATACTTAGAGTGATGGGTCCACTATAATAATTTCCTCTATGCTTTGTGTGGCTCCTTCCTCTAGAACTTTTTATATGGAATTTTTTGCTTAGTAGTAGTGTACCTTTAATGCATGTCCATATGCTAAAAACAATATGCTAGCTTGTTGCACCATATGATGATGTCCAGTAGCCTAGCTCTCGGTTCTCTTCTATTAGCAATGATTTGGAGAGAGTGGAGATCCCACAATCGGATAAGCCTTCTCTCTTTGCTTCTTGTAGAACACTAGCAGCTCAAAGAGCCTATTTGAATGTTTTAATCCTCTAACTGGGTGATGGAATGGAAACAACCAATATTCCAAACTATGTTGTAATAGGTAGCAATGCTCTTCTATGGAAGCATCAACAACAATAAACACCAATGCACTTGCAATTTCATTTGACCAACTTGATAATCCTTGATCTCTTGAGCTTGTGCAGATAAGACTATATGTAGCAGAAAATGCTGCGTCAACACTCATGAAATAGAAGAAATCTCTTCAATGACGATGACGAAATCTAGGAGCTCCACCCAAAATGGCTTGACTAGAAGTCAAGAGCCCAAGGGGAAAGAGATGGGATTGATCTGGATGTAGTTGATCAACACTACCCTGATACCAAATGTAGAAGAGGAGTACACATAGAGAGACCCAAAACACCAACAAATCATGTTTTTCTCGTCATTCGTCCCACATAATACATAGGAGGAGAGCCTCTTATTTCTACCTCAAGATTTCTACTCCATAGAATGACTTCATCTCACCACCACCATCATCATATGCATACATCGTACATTATATATGTCAACTCTCTCTCTCTCTCTCTCTCTCTCTCTCTCTGTGTGGTTCTCACTTCATGTTTTTACTCTATTTATGTAAGCTTAGATTGAGTCATGCATTCATTTACATTTTGGTTTTCTTAGCCTTAGATTTCTTCTTGCACACTTTCATACTTTAATTTCCTCTTATTTTCCATCTTGATTCTAAGCACTCACACATCAATTTCCCTTACCCCGCTGTTTTTGTTTTATTTTTTATGTGGATAACTAGCACCTGTATTATTTGATTTTTTAATGAGTGTTTTAGACATAATTACATATTTATTTAATTTGTGTTGTCCCCTATTCATATCATTTACTTTTAATTATTCATTTAATCAATGTTATTTAGTCTCTATACACTTCTACCATCTTAGCCTTTAAGGAAAAATTATTTTCTCTTAATTTCTTAGAAGCTTACAATTCTTTCTAGAATCCTAACTGTGTGTTCAAGCTCATAGGTAAAGTGATAACACGCCATGGAATACATGTATTACCTATCTTCCCAAATGCAATTGCATATTTCTAATAATTAGTTTGTTTGGATGGTGACAGGTAAGTGGAACTTGACCTTAAAGCCTGGGCCACCTAACGAATTTAACATTTTCCTTTATATAATGTATGATTATTTCTTGATGGACACACACACACACACACACACACACACACACACACACACACACACACACACACACACATGAAGGAACACATGCACACTATTTCATGATAACACATACACATAGTTACAACACACACTCAACACACACTACACTTTACCACCTACATACCAATCATTCTTACTTGCAAAGGTGTTGTGGCATTTTTAATTAATGGTCCCATTTTATGTTTATTTTTTAGAGGATTGGCTTGCCTAAAGAGATCTACAATAGGTCTAGGCTAGTACTATCCCTAAGCTCAAATATGCCAAAATTTTTTTGAAAAATTTGTGATGATTTTGATTGGGATAACATGAATGTTGGAATTTCTTTGTTGTGGTACTTTATGCATAATGTAATAGGTAGAGACATATTCAGGAAAACTACCAATTGAAATAAACAAAGTACCATTGAAAGCACAATAAGGACTTCCAAAAATTGACATTTTCAATTTTAAATTCAGAACAAGTAAAGATCATATTAATGAGTAATGCTGATTGATATCCATTCCATTACTGTTGAGAACTCAGTACATGAGATAGGAAACATAGTCAAAACTAGACAAAATGGGATCTGCACGCAGAGAATGTTTCCTCATTTCAAAAGTTCTGACCTTCTAAATCCACAACATAGAACAGAGAATGACTATTCTGCCTATGTGATATTTCCAACTACTAGCATACACGCTTTGCTTATAACTACCCTAATAAGGTTTTACATATGCCTTCTATTAATTATGAAAATAGATATAGCCCACAAGTATCCAAGTAGTATTTCTCCACACTAGCACACCCGATGGTACAATTATTTTTGTTCATAAAAAATTATTGCAACTTGAACCCATTTAAACATTTGATTCATCAAGTTCCACATCTGTTTCTGCTAACAAAGAAACTAATGGATCATCTTGATGATCATGCCCATGACTTGCATCTTGTATTAGGGTAAATTTTTCTCTGAACTTTTTTGTAACTGTCTTTGGTTCTTCTGTAATCACATCGGTTCTTCTGTGACAGGATCTATAGTTTTTGCAATAGTACCAATATCACTATATTTTTGAACTTTTGGCTTTTCATCCTCTACATCAGTCAAGTCTTGAATCGTCTTTAAAGCTTGCATCATCTCCTCTGTCTGTACCTCTTTCTCTTGCCATGAACTTTGCTAGAACTCACGATTGGTTCCTGCATTTGTCTTCTCTGCTACTAAATCTTCTTGTACCTGCACAGACAATATTTGAGGAAAAATATTTGTTATGTTAGTAGGCTGAATAGTGTTCATACCATTTGTTTCCTGTGTTGACATTGCATAAGCTACTATTGTAGCTCTTGAATAGTCTATTTCTGCTCTTGAACTTTCTCTTACAAAGCATTAGTGGTGTGTTTTTCTGAAGCAAAAGCTTCATATGGTCTTTGAGCCAAAATTATCAATCTCTCCTTGACATTATCCCAGGCATTTTGAGATACATTAACCAGTTCTTCTTGTAATTTCTCCATTGCATCAACCTTTGTAAATGTACCTTCCACCTCAATATCCTCTAAGAGTGTATTTAGCTCCTGTTCCACATACTTCAAAGATTCTATTTTTGCTTGCAATAACAAGATATTTGTTTGCAAATATGAATTGCATTTAGAAAGAAGATCTAAAACATTAAAAAATTCAACTTGCATCTTCTCCAACCATTCCTTAATAGTAGGTAAACATGCTTGTTGCAACTCAATTTGATCTGGATTAAATTTTTCTTCGTCTCTTCTTTCGGCTCTCAGTAACTTTAAAACCGGTTCCGTAGTTGTAACAACCCCTGCTGGATTTTCTATACTTCACCATGGTCCTTTATCTCCTGTGAAAAATTATATTCTGTGTTTGCAATCCCATAATTTCATTGACTCATTGCTATTGCAGTGTTTGTATTTGACTAGCATAGGTGTTCAAAATATCAACTACTACATGAAACATTACTTAAAGACTTCTCGCTTGTTTGTAAGTCTTGTTCTGATTTTTGCTTCATTATCCGTAACCTGATCCTTATTGACTGATGTCAATCTTTTCTTTAAGTCACTTAGTGCCCCCTTATTCAATGAAGTTTTTGATCTGGATTTTATTGTTGGTGGTTCCTAAAGGACCTTCTTCTCCTTATCGATGATCGGTGTATTCCATAAAGCTATAGATAATGACTTTCTTGTAGCCATCTCCATTGACTATTGATACATGTATTTTTCTTTGACCAAGTGATCAATGGGTTCTTTAACTGTATCATCCAAATCTTCAAACAACTTTTTTCCTTTTTCCTTACGAGATGGCATGACTTCCCTCTTCTGAACCACATGACTAAATAAAGCTATAATATATAGCATGATTTTGGAAAACCAATTTGGAGTTTGGGATTGTTTCCTTGAGATCTCCTTCATTAAGTTTGTGTATACTAGAGTTGCCCACGACACCTTTTCCCCTTGCTCTGCAGCTAATAAATAAGCATAATTTTCTTTGGCATATAATCATTCCAAACCAATAACACAAACCTCTCTACAAACCATCCCATATATTGCTTTCTAATTGGATCCCATACTTTACTAATCATATAACAAAATTTGGATGAAACTAGATTTCCAAACTTGGCCATCATGATCTCATTTGAACATCAATCAAATTGAACCTCCTCTAAATAATAGAGCAAACAAAACACACTTGCAACTAGTTCCAGTGTAATTTTCATTCCCATAGCAATTTCTCCTCTCGTTCTTTGTAATGCTTTAAGTTGACTGAGAACATCTGGATTATCCTTCCATAATACCTAGGGTAGACATGCAAAATCATATAGACTAATATCTTTTAACCATTTCTTATGTAATCCCAAATCAAGAGATACCTTTGATTCTTGGAATACTGGTGGGATCTGTTACTTTTTCACCGGTGGATCTGACTTAATGGCCAAATATTCTAAAAGGTCTTGAGTTTCTACTATGGGTGACTTTATTTCCCTTTGAATTCTCTTACTTCGACAAGCCGGTGCACCTGTCAATTAGCCATTTCTCTATTGGCTATGGCTAAAAGTAATTCAAGGTCAGTACAACAATGAAAGCTCTGCACATTGAGTAAGATTGCTATGTGCGAAGGCCACCCTTTGACATAGAGAAAAGCAAGAAAAAGTGCTTGGAAAAACTTCAGTAAGTTGTAACAAGAAACGACTAGAAGAGTGTGATGCCAAACGTGCACACTGCCACTAAACTAATCCCTTATATGAACATGTCATTGGAGGCAGTGGGCACATTGGTTGAAATAATTGAATTGCCTGGAAAAGAACACTCCCGACCTTGGCACAAAAAATTACACCCTCCACACAAAAATTATTATTGCGCACGTCATGATTATTGATACATACAATAATTTTGATTTTCACAAGGTACCGTACCTCTCACATGCTTGAAACATCTCTCAGTGTATGGACCTGCAAACTTGGAACCTTGAAATTTTGGACCTTGGAACATCCTTCAGCATTTCGCACTCAGATTTTGGGTATTCGGAATTTTGGACATTCAAAAAACTCCCTTTTGATTTGGTAAGTAGCCATTGTATATACCATTATTACTCCATCTTGAAGCACTAATTCATCTCCCATAGCATTTATGGATAATGTTGGTGCATGATATGGCTTCAATCTATAACCATTCACCGGTTTCAGAATTGTATGCCATACGTATCCTCCAATTTGAATGTTCCTTCTCCCAACACCTCCATAATTTTGTAAGGACCATCATATCTCAACTTAAGTTTTCCTAGACGAGGACCTAACTTAGAATTAAACATCAACACTAGATCTCCTTTCTGAAATAATTTAAAATTAATGATCCTGTTTATCCAAGCTTGCCTTCTCTTTTGAATCACATTTGAAATATAGGAACTCACCACCTTGTCTTCCTCCAGCTTCAACAATTGCTGAATCCTATGGTTAACTGCTTCCTCTAGAGACAATCTATTCTTAGCTACTATTCAGAGACTAGGCACAATAAACTCCATTGGGACTACTTCTTCACATCCATAAACAAGGAAAAATGGTGTCATTCTAGTAGTTACCTTATAGGCTATATAGAATGCCGCCCACAATGCTGAATGTATTTTCTCGTCCCAATCACTTTGATTTTTTGAAACTATTCTCATAATCTTCTTGAATGTTTTATTAGAATTCTCAGCCTGGCCATTGGCCTATGGATAGTATGTAGTTGACTTCTTGTGCACAATAATGTGTGTGTGTGTTAATTTCTTCATAACTTGGTTCATGAAATGAACCCCTTGGTCAAAAACTCTCTATTGGACAACCAAACCTGGTTATGATATTGTGATAAATAAATCTAGTTGTGCTATCTGATATATTATCTCACAAGGCAATTGCCTCCACCCACTTTGTGCAGTAGTCGATGGCTGCCAGTATATCTGGCCACAGGTTTGATCGGACCATAAAATTGCCAGTATATCTGGCCACAGGTTTGATCGGACCATAAAATTGAGTCCCCATTTTTGGAATGGACTCAAAGGTAAGATATACTTATTGCCAGTATATCTGGCCACAGGTTTGATCGGACCATAAAATTGAGTCCCCATTTTTGGAATGGACCCAAAGGTAAGATAGGCTGATGTGGCATTCGACTTGCATCTATTGGCCTGCCATCTCTTTGACATCATAAACAAGTTTTTGCAAACTGATGAGAATCTTCCAATACTATAGGCCACCACAAACCTGCCTGCAATATCTTTTTTCCAGTAACATCAACACAAAAGTGATCTTTTAAATTTCCAACAAGTGCTTCCATCAGGACTACTTTCCTTTCATGATTTGGCACACATCTTTAGATAATCTTATCAATACCCCTCTTATACAAAACTCCAGCTATCACAAAAAATGGTATACTCTACAACACCAATTTTTTCCTTTTATCTCTTGATAGTTGATTGAGGTACCATCCCTATCCATAAGAAAAAGAAGCATTATATCATACCAATCTTGCCCACCGTCTATGTTGAGCCTTCCAGACAATTGTGTTTTGTTTACCAAATAAATAAGATCTTGATGATCCACATGTAAGATCACTTTATTCCCTAATAAGTAGTGTATGAATTTTTTGAGAGCATAAACCATTCCCAATGCCTCCCTATGAGTAACACTATAATTTTTTTGTGCCTTTGACAATCTTCTACTGGCATAATATATGGGTTGAAACACCCTTGAAAAAATTTTTGCATTAATATTGCACCTATGGCCACATCTGAAACATAATTTTTTTTTTGAAATGGTAACTTTCAGTTAGGTGGTTTGAGAATTGGTGCTACAACTAACATCTTCTTTAATAAAACAAAAGCCTTAGATTGCTACTCCTTCAATCTATAAGCTTCTCCCTTCCTGGTAAGTTTTGTCAATGGTGCACAAACATGGGAAAAATAGCATAAAAATCTGCTATGCCATTTCATCTACCCAACACAGCATGATAACTGCTTAAGAGTTCTTGGTGTAGGAGCATTGTGAATAACTTCCACCTTCCTTGGGTCTATGGCCATGCCTTCTTTAGATATTATATGACCCAACAGAACACCCCTGTTAACTGCAAAAGCACACTTCTCTATATTAAGACTAAGCCATGCAAAATTGCATCTCTCAGGTATAATCTAATATGTTGCAAATGCTCCTCTTTCTTTCCAAACCAAGAAAAACTCTGATAAAAGTTGTCAAGTATGGAGCAAAGACTTCTTGAATTCACTTCTAAAATGTGGGAGGTGCATTCTTCAGACCAAAGGTCATAACATTTCTAGCTATAATGAAAGCAGTTTGATTATAACCACTGAAACCATCAAGAAATCTACACATCTCATGACCAGCCATAGCATCAAGCATTGTGTCACAGAAAGGAAATGGAAAAGGATCTGTTATTGTTGTTGCATTTAGCTTTCTATAATCAACACACACTTTGAGTTTACCATTCTTTTTAGGTACTCTGACTATGGGTGAAAGCCATATTACCTTATCCACTGGTTAAAATAAACCCCACCTTGAGCAATTTATCAATTTCTTCCTTCACGTTCTGAGCATAATTTGGGTTTATTATGTATCTTTGCTAGATCACTAAGATGTCATCCTTCTTTAACTTGATCCTATGTTGACAAAAATATGGATCAACCCACTTCATGTCTATATAATGCTAGGAAAATACATCCTTGAATTCCAGCAATAAGTGTTTCGAATTTTCATGAAAAATTCCATCCAACAAAGCACTAACATGCACCATCTTCGAACCTTGTTCTGTTTCGAGATTCATCTCTTTGAGGTCGTCCTCCTAAACTCTTGCACACCTTCTTAAGTGATCTTCAAATGCTATTAATGCCTCAATGATTGCTTGAATATCTATTTTGATATAAAATTCTTCTTTATCTTCATCAGCACCCCACTGTTTTGAAGTTACTTCATCTGACTTTTGATCTTTGTGTTTCCTCTATTTTGCTTTCAGACTATTTTCTTCCAAACTTGGAATTGCAGTAATCTTCATTGTGATGAAAAACTGCTCACTTCATTCTTCTTGTATTGGTCCACTATGGCCTCCACATCCACTTCAAAAATTGGAATTAAGGAAGGATTTCTTTTGAGAAAATACTCTTTCTCATCATCTTCAACTTCAGCCACCATGTTAATTCCTTCAATTGCTAAGGGTTGAACACTTTTTGGAACACGCCTTGTTGGAACCATGGCCATTTTAAATTTCTTCTTTCCCTCATGAATAGTCACCCTATCAGTTCCCCAATCCTACTTAATCTTGACTACCTGAAACCATAGCCTACCAAGTAACATGGAATGAGATTTATCACCTCCCTCCATTTGAAGAACAACAAAACTGACCATGAAAGTTAGACCACAAACTCCAATCTGCTGGTTTCTCAGTATCCCAAGAGGTTGGACCCTTCATTGATCTACCATTTTGACTTGAAAAGGGGTTGGCTCTAGCTCATTGAGACAAATGTTTTTGTAAAGATCCTTCGATAGGATGTTCACACCTAACCCACCATCCAAAAGGACCTCTGGAATGATCTGCAATTTATATTCCACCTGAATTAGTGGAAGAGTATAATCTACATCTTCAATTTGTACCACATTAACTTCGAGGTCAACTTCTCAAACCTCCTCATCATCCTCTTTTGCCTTATCCATTAGGCTCACACCACTATCTGACAAATTTGTCAGCAAACTGTGCTTTGAATTCTGGTACTAGATTAAGAAATTGGTCCAATGTAAAATTTATTTGGGCCTTCAGCAAACTGTGAAACAATTCCCCATGGTTCATTGCATCTCCAACTTGGGGTTTGTTGCGTATTTCACCAACCAGATAACACACTTTGGAAGGAGTCTTCTCTTTCAAAACATCAATATTTTTACTTTCATGCTGCTCTTTGAGTGCAACAACATCCTTTCTACATCCTTCACTTTGTTCACCTTCCTTTACTGATTCCTCCTTATTCACTGCTAGAGCTTAAAACGTGGGGGTAGGATCTTCTCCTCCATCATCTGTATTTCTACATTAATTTCTTTCCGTAGGCTGAGATTGAGAGGTATCTTTCACTCCCCACTTAACTTCCTTTCCTGCATTCATCTTATCAAGAGATTTAAGAACATCTTGACGAACTCTATTTCGCTCATTCCAATCAATTGGATGCTTACCTTTTGTTGCCACCGGCAATTTCTTTTCAACCGGTACAGGACCCTTCCATCTTATAACGGCGAGTGCTTCTGGATAACTTTGTTTCTCAGGTATATCCCCTTCTTGTTTGCAACCCATACAATCACAGGACATTGCCATTATTGACTCCAAATCATTCTCTCCATGCCCAACTGTTTGCTTCATCTCCATGGGTGGATCCTTTGAACAACTCTATTCCAGCAGCTAAATAAGCATAGCATTGGCTTGAGACGGTTGGCTGATGAGGTTGATTTTGTGTTTGTGATCGACTTTGGTAATGCAAAATGGGTATACCCCTCTCATTGTGGTGTTTGCACCACAACTCACAACATGGGCCTTGCCAATGTCTGGCTTGTGACCACAATATGTGCAATTCTGAACGTCATTATTTTTATTTGATTGTCAAGGATGATTTTCCAATTTTGATATGACTATCTTCTTCCTTGGTTAGTAGGATCATTCACCCCTGCTAGATTGACTACTACAGATGGTTGCCACTGCCCCAGTATTTTGCATATAAGGAGGCAATCTCCCCTTGTAATTCGGATTATACCAACAATTGGTACTCTCATGATTTCTTTTACCCAACAAAACTCACATTTATGCTTCTCATATGAAGCGACTTCTAACAATACCATGCTTTTCAAATGTTGTTTGATCTTTTTATTCAACTTCTCATCTCTTGAAGAGGAATTTACTTTTTTCTTTGATTTCAGGATCTCTTTAGATTTCCCTTTCTTCAATTGCTTCTTTCTTTTGTGTTTGTTCTTCTTGTCTTCATTATCGGAATCATCATCATTGGACTTGGAATTCGTATCTTTATTTTCACTGTCTGTGTCAGTGTCTCGATCCAAATCTGTGTCTAAATCATAATTTTCTATATCCTTCCTTGTATTCTTCTTGGATTTTCTTTTGGTCATACCAAATCTTTGTCCAACTCACTGTGCAGTTTCTACCATATTGTCAAAATCATTAGCTCTTGCCAGGGTGTCCCTCCCAGCACCAACACTTCTCAATTTGGTATTCAATACATTACAAAAAGTAATCTCCCAATTGCTCTTGAGTCGGCCTCTGAGGAGCAACTCTGGTTCAAATTGCGGAACTCCTAGGTGTAGTTTTCTACCAACAGATCCTTCTATTTCAACTCTGCTGAAGCTTTTTGAGAATTGCTCTCGAATTGCTTCTGATGTTTTCTCTTGCCCAAACTGTGCAAGAAAAGCTTTCTTTAAAGCCTTGTAATCTGTAAAATGTCCCATGCCATGCTAAATCAACCAACTTATCGGCTTGCCCACCAAAGTGGCTACCAACTATTCCTTCTTCACAGAGTCATCAAGCTGTCCTTCGAAACCACTTGCTTACCCATCGTGTCTCAAATTGCTCAATGTGACTATCAGGGTCTTGTTTTGTATGATCACTGAATTTAGCAGAGCAAACTCTAGGGTTCTGCATGTTGACTGAGGGAGAATTGGAACAATTGGTGGTGATGGGGTCCAGGTGGAAGTGGATCATACAACCGCCTTTGGACTCCTACATACAATCAAAATGTTGCATGATAACCATAAGTTGAATGAATGAAAGCATTTGAAGGAGACCATGAATTTCAAAGGCCTCAAGGATTCTCTGTGTTGTGGTATTCAGAACTGCCACCCGAACTGGTGGAAGGTTCTTCCCTTAACGCTGTGTAGCCAGGAACCCAATCTTCATCCTCTGAACTACCAGTGATTTTGTTCCCACCTTGTTGGCATTCAGATGCTTGTATGTCCTCTTCATGACCTTGTGCCCACTCTCCCGGAACCTCTTTAGAGACACTTGTTTGACTTCTATCCCGAGCCCTATTGAAGTATGGATGACCAATTCATCAAGGAGATGTCTCAGGTTCTTTTATGTCACACATCCGCTATGGTCAATGCCTCCATAGACACGCTATAAAAATTTATTGCTCCTGTAATTCAGCATCTTCAGCCCTGGATTGGATTCAACTCAATGTCGATTTTCACCTTCAACAATTTCACGTGTCCTCTATTGAAAAGTATGAATCATTTGTTGAAAATTTGCAATGTTAAATGAATTCTTTCGCACGCACTCTTGACATTCGACATTTGCTAAATGGACTTGAGCGCTGAACATCACCTCGCAAGACTTGGATTTGTTCGTGTAAACATTGAACTCTCTCCTTCTTTGATTTTAGCCATGCCTCCCTAAGCTTCACGACATGCGCATTGTCTTTGCAATGCTTGCACAAAGAAGCCATGCTCGCTCTTCACGCATCTCACAATCCAAGTGCTCAATTGAATTGCAAGATTGCCAGTGTAATAGGTAGAGACGTATTAAAAAAAAAAAACTATTGAAATAAATAGAGTACCATTGAAAGCACAGTAAGAACTTCCAACAATTGACATTTCAATTCCGAAATTAGAACAAGTAAAGAACATAATGAGTAATATTGATTGATATCCATTCCATTACTATTAAAAAATCAGTACATGAGATAGGAAACATAGTCAAAACTAGACAAAATAGGAATCTATAGGCAGAGAATGTTTCCTCATTCTGAAATTCTAAACTTTTGAATCCACAACATAGAATAGAGAAGGACTATTCTGTCTATATGATAGTTCCAACTACTAGCATACATGCTTTAGAAGTGGCTGCTTATAACTACCTTACTAAGGTTTTGCATATGCTTTCTATTACTTATGAAAATAGATATAGCCCACGAGTATCCAAGTAGTATTTGTCGACACATAAAGCTTGCCATATTATTTCTATGTATGCTAGGAATGATATCTATTCAACTCCTTTAACTAAGTCACTTGTTTGGATGCAAAAAATGTTAAGCTTGGTTCTTATTTATTTGTTATTATTTTCAAAATATATCTAAGGAAGAGTAAGGGATTGTGAATTATTTGGTTGACTAGTGGTGCAAGTATATTGCTTTTTTGATTGAAGAATGAATATGGATATCATTATGAGATAATGACAGAATTAAGAGGGGGCTCATGTTTTGTTTTGTTTTGAGAGCCAGCTTTGTTGTGTGAGGAACTTACACCCTCCAAACATCTTATGAAGAACTCTTGCCCCCCACATTATTTATTTGGTGTTACTTCAAGTGTGGACTCTCTAGATCAAATGAAACTCAAAGAGCCTAGAAGATACTAGGACCCTGCTCATGCAGTTGTGTGGAATTCAATGCAAAAAGTGATGCTCAATTCTACAAAACAAACATAATGGTTACCTCGCTCTTGTATCGCATAGCACTTCACACATACCTGCAAGTTCTTTTGCATGCTCACTGGTTAGCACACTCTAATGGAGGCCTCTCAGGTTAGTACTGTAATTGGATTTTCTCAATAAAATTGGTTTGCCTCCTAGTAGTTGTTAACATGCTTGGAGTTCTTTGTGTATAGATACGTTGTTATTCTCCTCATGACTGCAAACTTTTTCATGGCACTTTCGCACTAAGCATCTAGTCCACGTCCTCTTCTATATTGGTCAATGGCTCTCCCCCACACAGTAGCCTTCGTCGTTGCATATCTTGGTGTAGCTAGGTATAAGGATGGCCAATCTCTGATTATATTTTTTGTGAGTGAGAGTTGTGTGTGGAGCAACTTCACAAATGGTAGAGATGCATTACTGGGAATTATTTTCTTGTGGCTCGGGGTTTTTTTCTGTAATGAATATTGCTTTCTTTCCTTCTCCCTGACTAGGATGGCCTCTTTAGGTCTTGTCATATAAGTCTTCTTCTATGATGTCAAGAGTTCTTTCAAAAATAGCATCCTCCACCATGATGACTCACCTTTGCTTCTATGAAACCAATGCAATGTGGAGATGTGATATTGATAAGTATCTCATTGTGCAACACATGTGTGTGTTGATCCACACACACACACACACACACACACACACACAATTGTAGATGCGTATGAAGGCTAATCCTTTTCTAGTTCAATTACTAATCTCATGGTGCAATAGCACTGGTTGGGATTAGGAGTAACATTATGACTCCAAGCTACACAAAATGTAGCCTAATTATATATACTATCTTGACTAACTCAACTGGATTTCATCTCTGCTCACATCTTTATAGAGCAAAGATCCATGTTTTTAAAATGTTGATACAGAACTGTCATGGTTTGTATCCAAACACTATCATACTCACTTGTAGTTGCTGATGATTCAATGGCTAGTACTCATGTTTTAACATGGTCTACGAGACCAAAAGAGAAAGCACAGTTTTTCAACTCCTTCTGAGTGTAATACTAAGTATCTCTAGAACCATTTGCTCAGATCATATTTTTTGTTGTTCAGCCTTCTAGGTTTATTTCATTAAATCTGCCTTCATTAGACTAGGAAGCAAAATTCATGCAAAATTTTTTAAGCTCACTAAAATTTAGTGCTCCTCCTAGATGCTGTATTGTTTGAATTTCTACATCGCCAATTAGAATGCCATCCACTCTTTGTAAAATTTGATGCATTTGGTTTTTTCCTCCATGTGTTCACTAAGCAATGTGTAAGATAGCAGCAACTTCAATAGGAGGGTTTTTATCTTATTTTTATAGAGATATATAGACATAAAAGGTACTTAAAACCCCTTCTATTGAATGACAATATGTAGGGGGATTTTACATAGTGAACACCTTGGGCCTTCTTTATCAAATACTTCTCCATCCCCTACACAACATGAGAAATAGCCAAAAAAAGATAGAAAACTCACATGTAGCCTCATAGCACCAGACATCAACCTCATAGGTAACTTTTTTCCAAAATTTTAAAGCTAACTTGCATATTATTTCTAGCACAAATTCCAAACAACATAGCCAAAATGCAAACATAAATAGACTACTATAGCAATGGCGACCTGCCACAAGTAAGAATAAAGGCAATGAAAGAATGGACAACTAACACAAATCCTATAAGTAGCAGGTAAATAGAAAGACAATTTCCCATCAATAGACTAAGAAATATTCATCAAAGAGCCAACACACAACGAATGGAAGAAACAAACTAGAAGCAGCCCTAACTAACACATGGCATATGATATATCATCACTACTTAGAGGTCCTACCTTGGGGGTTCACCTCCAAAACATTTAGTGTACCACGTGCATTCAAAAGGAGGAGTATTTTAATCCCACTTTTGGAAAAAGTTCAATAGAATTACAATAACAAAAGATGTTTTTTAATTCGAATTTAGAAAACAATCCTCTAGGTCATAAGTAAAGAGGGGTGGTTTTAATGGGGACAAAATTTTAGTTGAGGGGTTTTTTAAAGACTCCTTGAATGCACGTGATACCTAGGATTTCTTAGTAGTACACCCCCCGAGGGTCCTACACAATGAACAGTTTACTTGTGCAAAATCTCAAATCTATATGAGTACAATTCTGAAGCTTGTAACCACAATTAACTTGAGTCTATTTTGATTTAGTCTAGCTCTTACAAGGAGTCATAAAAAATGACAACAAAATCATGTAAACGACAACACAACTCCTTTTTTGAAAAAAAAGCCAAAAAAGCACCCTTTTCCAAACTACAGAGATAAAATACATAATTCTATGTCAAACTTCTTTTAAAAATCGCTACTTTAATGGAAAAAATATTACTTACATCTTACTCTAAAACCTTAAAATGTCCAATATTATGAATCAGAAAGAGTCTTCTAACCTATAATTTGGAAAACATGACAAATTACAAAAGAGAAGTAATTATTTTATTCAATTAAAAAAGTAATTGGACCTTTTGCTTTAATATATCAATTATTTTTCAGTGCTTAATTGTCCAAATTTTTATAACTCAAAACCATACACAAGAATTTTTATAGCTTGCAATTAAAACATTTCTACACATTTATGAATTCCACATTTCTTTTTTTTTTCTTCTTTTTAAGCATCTTTGATTCAACTTTCTCTTGAACACTTTTGTTAAAAGAGTTTTATACCAATTACTTCCATAGAAGTAACAACATTGCCCTTAAGTATAAGTTTTGTACCAACATATGTTTCCAAACTCCATGTTGTAATGTGCTATCCATAAACCTATAGGAATGCATTGTCTTTAAAAAAATCTTTCTTTTTATACATTGTTAATCCAATGATTGAAGATAAGAATATTTAAATATTAGCATAGGTAGTTATATGGAGTTCATGGCCATAGAAGAGGTTTGTGAATGTAAATATGTTTTTAGATTTAAATATTAACTAAAGACTTTTATCATCTAACTTTATTTGGATCAAATAATTAAATTTTGATCTAAATAATGAGGATTTTACGTTTATCAATTAACTTTATTTCAATCCAAGCCGTTGTGATGTGAACTTGGATTCTGGAATTCGAAATTGGGTGGTAGATTGAAATTTCCATCCAAAAAAAGGGGGAAACGAAGTGTTCCAAAATGTGTGAAATCTCACTTTCAATTAATTAAACTTTCAGTGCCAAAATTTCCCGCCGATGGGAAAAAAATCGTCCAAAAATTCCATTGACAAAAAATTTTCCGTCCGTCAGAAAATTTTCATCAATGGAAATTTTTCCCATCATCAAAATCGGGATTCCAAAATCTAGTGGATTCTGGAATCCCAAATTCCATCGATTCTTTTTCGTCCAAAAAAAGGGAGATTTTTCCATTGAAGGAAAATTTGGATGATTTTTTCCCCATCATCACGAAATTTTTTTATTGAAAGCTTCATTTAATGAAAGTGAAATTTCTTACATTTTGAAATGCTTCATTTCTCCCTTTTTTTGGATGAAAATTTCAATCCACCACCCAATTTCAGATTCCAGAATCCAAGTTTACATCATAATTTTCAAACAACAATTGTTCTTGTTTTCATGACTTAGAATTTGTTTTTTATAAACTAGAAGTTATATTTTTTCGATGGCTTAGATCGAATAAAGTAAACTTAAAACTTACTACCATCTAAATATTGACCATCAGGTGGAAATTGAACCATTTGGTCCAAATGACAATAGATTGTATTACTTTCTTCTCTAAACTTTGATGTTTAGATTGTTTAGTTACTATCTAATTCTAGAGACATTTTAAGTTTCAATAAACCTCTTCTATGAGCATGGATTGAATATCCTTATTTATCTTAACATAAAAATTATGCTCTTATTCAAATATTGGAATGAACTACATTGATTGAGATGAAATTTCTTAATTTATTATAGAAAATAAAGCATATTTTGGTAGTTATAAGTAAAGGATGTATTATACATTTCATAGTCATGCATGAATTACTAGTAGCTCTTAAAATATTAGATTATCTCATTGACTTAGTTTTTTCATTTTTTTTGATTGACATGAAAAGCAAAAAAATCGCACCTTTAAACTAGCAATATGTACATTTTAAAAAAAAGTTCAAAAGTATACTTACTTTGCAAAATTTATAAAATTAGTTCTCTTTAATGTCACCACTGAGATTGTAAAATTTATTAAAATTTAGGAGTAGTAAAAAATCTAGATAATGTGTTACAAATGACAACTCATGACTCATTGTCGTTTTTTATGACTCAATGTTCTCTTCATCATGTTTTCACATAGGATTCATCCACCATAGATTTTTTAAAGCACTCCATAAGTTTAAGATACTCATGCTTTAATAATTAGCTAGTTAGAAATGCAACGATAAAATAAAACTGTTTTATCTCAAGGTAAGAAACTAAAATCGGATAGAGAAGGTTTAAAAATAAGAGATGAGTTGTTGAGATATCGAGCTCCACTCGTGATATGCCAGGGTGACCGTTGTGCATTTATGTCACTGACTTGTTAGCTGCAGATGTAGTTGGTACACTGCCCATGAATAATAGCTGGATGACAGCTATCTTTATGTACTCTAGTTAGTGGCTCAGTTAGTATGCCACCTTAGTTAGCTGAGTTTGGTTTGAGACCCACATATAGGGTTCACCTATTCTTTTGTACTTAGAGTTCTTTTGGCTTTCACAACTAAGAAGAGGAAAACCATTTTCAGCCTCCACCTTTGTGTATATTCCCCCATTGTGTATGTGAGAAAGCTGTAAGTGAGACTCCTTCCTTCTCTCCCACTCTCTTCACATGGTATCAGAGCTCGGTTCGTGGTAAGGAGCTCAAGAAAGAAAACCAAGTTCGCAGTGTCCTAGTAAGAGGATCAGTGTTGCTTTCCTTTTCTTTTCGAGTTTGGGAGCAAATCTCTGCAGGTAGCACAGTCAGAAAGTGCAAGAGTGCACTATCTCAAATTGGGATGCCCTTCGTGGTGTGGCGAGAGGGCGGTATATGCTACGGGAAAGAGCAAAGCCCTTGGTGAAATTATTTTTTTGACTCGAGACCATTTCGGGGCCAGTTTTGGTGGCAGAAGTTTTTCGCAGGCACTCAGGAAAGTGCCCTATTTTTGCTGTGCGACCACTGTTCTGCAGGTCGGTGAAAAGTTATCGCAAAATTTACATCGTATGTCTGTGCACAAAGATATTGGGAGTGACAGAATCATTATTATTGCCTGTTGATGCATAATCGTCACTAGGAAGTGACTGTGTGGTCAAATACCACTCTAGTCAATTTTGTAGATTTGCCCTTGTAAGACAGAAGTTGTGTTTTTTTGCAGTGACAGAATATTTTGCAGTGTTTTGTAATGGCATCTGATGCTCTTTCATAGATTGTCACTGAAAAGCTTGATAAGAACAACTTCCAAGCATGGAAGTTTGGAATGACGAATTTCTTTAAGGGAAAAGGCTATTGGGAGTTCACTACTAGAGCTGAATAATAACCAGTTATTCCTAATGTTCCCAATCAACATGAGTTGTAGGCATTTAAAGGCTGACATGAGAGAGTGAGAAAAGTTATGTACTGGTTGTCTATCAGTATTTCAGATTCTATGATTGTGCATATTCAGGATGCAAGCACGCCGAAGGAGGCGTGGGATACTTTGACAAAAATGTATAGTACAAATACGCAAGTAGGAAAATGCAGCACAAGCAGGAGTTGCATAATGTGCAGAGAGAAAATATGAGCATCAATTACTACCACATGAAGGTGAAGAAGATTGCAGATGCACTTGCTTCTATTGGGTCGCCAGTGGAAGATGATGATTTAGTTTTTGTAATCTTAAATGGTCTAGGAAAGGATTATGCACAATTTCGGACATCCATTGCCATCCGTGAGAATTTTTTTGATTTTGAGGAGTTGATTGCTCTTCTAATTTCTGAAGAGCAGAGAAATGGTGGTGCATCTTCTTCAAGAGGAACTTCAAAAGAAGCTGTCTTCTATTCAAATGCTGGAAGAGGTAGAGGCAGAGGTAGAGCAGGCCAATTCGGAGGCCGTGGTAGAAATCAGAATATGCAGAAAATTCAAGAAAACTAGTCTTATGGAGGAGGACGTGGTAACTTTAGAGGCAGCGGGAGCCAAAGAGGTCGTGGTGGATGGCAGAGAAGCCAAAATGCAAATAGCAATGTTGAATGCTACTACTGTGGTAAAATGGGTCATATGGTTAAAGACTACTATAAAAAGTAGAATGACATCATGACTGAAAAATTGCAGCAAGGCAATTATGCATCCTCTAGTAAACAGGGTGATGACAGAAATGAGCATATGTTTATGGTGCAGCACATGACCAATTCTATGACAAGTGTAGAAGAAAGCAATGATGTGTGGTATGTTGACTCAGGTGCATCAAACCACATGACAGGTCGTGCAGAATGGATGCAGGATGCAAGGAAAATGGAAAGACCACGACTTGTGGAGACTAGTGATGATACTACACATCCTATTGTGCAGATTGGTAAAATTCCTTTGTCTATGCAGGATGGGAAAAATAAATACCTGTCTGATGTATTTCATGTCCCAAATATCACCAAGAGTTTGGTTTCTATTGGTCAAATGGTTGAGCAGGGCTTGCAAGTCAGATTTAATCCTCATGGATGCTTTGTTGAGGATATGAAAAATAAAGGTCACTTGATAGCAAAGGGGAAGAAGAAGGGCAAGATGCTTACGTTGGATGCGGACATGCCTGAATTGAGTGCAACAATGTTTGCACATGGGACCGGTGTAGTTGCAGATATTGATATCTAGCATAAATGCATTGGTCATGTTAATGTACAATGACTTAAATTAATGTAGGCCCAAAATATTGTTGCAGGATTGCCTAAGTTCAAGGTTGCAGAAATGCATAAGGTATGTGAAGCTTATCAATTTGGAAAACAGGCAAGGAAACCATTTCCTAGACATGTTCAAGAGAGTAAGAGGCCATTGGAATTAATCCACTCTGATGTGTGGACTACTAAAGCTGCATCTATTGGAGGCTGTCATTATTTTGTCACTTTTATTGATGACTACAGCAAAAAAGTTTGGGTGTATTTTATGAAAAAGAAAAGTGAAGTGTTTGGGTATTTCAAATCTTTTAAAGCTATGGTTGAAAAAGAAACAGGCCGGCAAATAAAATGCCTAAGGTCAAATGGAGGGGGAGAGGAACTCTCAAATGAGTTTGCAAGTTTCCTGCAGGAGCATGGCATAAAGCAGCAATATTCATGTAGTCATACCCCACAGTAAAATGGACTTGCAGAAAGGAAAAACAGGCATATTGGAGAGGTATCTTGTGTCATGCTCAACGAAAAAGACCTGCCCCATTATTATTGGGCTGAAGCAGTTGCTACAGCAGTCTACATAATGAACAAGACTCCCACTGCAAAAATACATGGCATGACACCAGAGGAGAGGTATACTGGTAGGAAACTAGATATTTCTCATTTGAAAATCTTTGGTTGCATTGCCTATGTTCATGTGCCAGATGAGCTGAGATCTAAGTTGGATCCAAAAAGTGAGAAGTGCATCTTTATTGGTTATTCTCTGCAGCAGAAAGGGTATAGATGCTATAACCCTTCTACTCGTAAGTTTACAGTGAGTAGAGATGTTTTTGATGAGATGAGTAGCTGGTATAAACTAGTAAATGTGATTGATGATGTAGATGCACCAAATGGTAATGCTGCATAGAATTCACAGCAGCAATCACAAAATATTAGTGGACTTGTAGTGTCCTCTAGCAGTGGTTCACATACTTCGCCATGGACAGGCAGATTGAGATCAGGAGGATCTCCTCAAACCAATGCAGATAGTGGTATGCAAGTATCACGAAAAGGAAAAGAGAAAGTAGATCAACCCATGGTTGATGTGAATGCAGGCCACTCTTATGTGGATGGTGAATCCAGTGGCTCAGAATAGAGCCTTAATGATGAGTTGGGTATTCCTTCTATTGTTACACCTGGAGTAAGGAAGAAAAGGGATGTTTTGAGAGCACTTGGTAGTGAGCCTATTTTGCATAGGTCTACCAAAGCTAGGTATCCTATGGATAGGCTGAAATATGATTGATTTATAGCCATTCTAGTATGCCTATATGGTCAAAGTGATACATGAACCAGAACCCACTTCTTTTGAGCAAGCCATGGGAAAAGAAAAATGGGAGAAAGCCATGGATGAAGAAATGGATGCCTTGGAAGCAAATGCTATATGGGAATTGGTGCCTTTGCCTAAAGACAAGAATGCAATTGGTTGCAAGTGGGTTTATAAGGTGAAGCACAATGCATATGGTTCTATGAACAGATACAAGGCAAGATTAGTTGTCAAGGGGTATGCACAGACATATGGCATTGATTATGAAGAAACATTCAGTTCGGTTGAAAGGATGGCAATCATAAGAGCAGTTATTGCTATGGCTGCATCAAAGGGATGGTCTTTACATTAGATGGATGTAAAGAATGCTTTCTTGCATGGTGATTTGCAAGAAGAGGTCTATGTGGAGCAGCCACCAGGTTATATTCACGCTGTTCATCCTGAGTTTGTTTGCAGGTTGAAGAAAGCCTTGTATGGCTTGAAGCAAGCACCCAAAGCATGGTTTGACAAAATAGGAGAGTATCTTGTCACTATTGGCTTTCGAATTTCCAAGGCAGATTTCTCACTTTATGTGAGAAAAACAAAGAAAGGCATTATGCTGCTTGTCAATTATGTTGATGATTTGATCATCACAGGTGATAGTGACGAAGATATCCTTCATCTAAAAATGCTATTGAAGCAGAAGTTTGAGATGAAGGATTTGGGAGAGCTGCATTACTTCTTGGGCATTGAGGTGATTGGATCCACAAGTGGGATATGGCTCTTGCAGAGGCAGTATGGATTGGACATGTTGTCCAAATATGGGATGATAGGCTGTAAGCCTATTTCAATTCCTTTGGAGTAGAATGTGAAGTTGAGCACAGATGCAGATGAGCTTCTGGAAGACCCTACTATGTACAAACACATAGTAGGAAGTTTGATTTATATGACTATTACCAGGCCAGATTTGAGCTATGCTATTGGGTTGGTAAGTTAGTTTACGCAGGCTCCAAGGAAACCGCATTTGGATGCGGCTAGATGCATATTGAGGTATGTGAAGTCCCTATTGCAGTATGGACTATTTTATGAGACTGGGGTTCAGATACAGTTGCATGGATACACTGATGCTGATTGGGCTAGTAGTATTTCTTATAGACGATCTACAAGTGGATATATGTTCTCTTTTGGGAGTGTTGCAGTCACTTGGAGCAGCAAGAAACAACCTACAGTTACCTTATCGAGCACAGAGGCTGAGTACAAGAGTGCAACAATGGCTGCATGTGAGGTAGCTTGGTTGCATAAGCTACTTTATGATATGCATCACAGATGAGCCAGTTGTCATTTATTGTGACAACATGAGTAGTATACACTTAGCAAATAACCCAGTCTATCATGCTAGAACAAAGCACATTGAGGTGCATTATCACTATGTGCGGGAGAAGGTTCTAGTAGGAATTATTGATCTAGTTTATGTCAGCACAGAGGATTAGGTAGCTGACATATTCACAAAGGCATTGGGTGCAGAGAAGTTGCGCAAGTTCAGAGACCTACTTGGTGTGTAGGAATTAGGATTGAGCTCGAGGGAGAGTGTTGAGATATCGAGCTCCACTCGTGATATGCCAAGGTGACTGTTGTGCATTTATGTCACCGACTTGTTCTAGCTACAGATGCAGTTGGTACACTGCCCATGAATAATAGCTGGATGACAGCTATCTTTATGTACTCTAGTTAGTGGCTCGGTTAGTATGCCACCTTAGTTAGCTGATTTTGGTTTGAGACCCACATATAGGGTTCACCTATTCTTTTGTACTAAGAGAGTTCTTTGGCTTTCACAACTAAGAAGAGGAAAACTATTTTTAGCCTCCACTTTGTGTATATTCCCCCATTGTGTATGTGAGAAAGCTGCAAGTGAGACTCCTTCCTTCTCTCCCACTCTCTTCACATGAATAAGTCACCTATTTCTCTTTTTTAAAATTGTGTTTAAAACCCAACGAGTTCGCTAAACACTATGCAAGATAGTATTTGAGTTCATAGAATGGATTTTATCTTCTTATGGACTCATAGAAAATATATTTACATAAGGTCTATATGGGGTATCTAAATCTCCTTTTACTGAATGCATGTGATGCAGTGGAGTTTTAGCAAGTTTAAATTTACATACATAAGATGTTCAATGTACATACTTAAGATGTTTATACAAAAAATTGAATTTTTTAATACCACAAATTCAAAATTGGTTGGTCAACCACTTTAAAAACCAAAAAACAAAGAAGTGATCTATTTTTATCTTTTAAATCATGTTTTCTTTAGGATATTTAAATCATGTTCAAATTTAGATACATAGGACGTTTAGATGTACATACATAGGACCTTTAAATATACATACATAAAATGTCTGAATGTACATAATAGGATCAATATCTTTGTACAACAAAGAAATAAATCAGTGAGACATGTCTCGTTAAGTTTACATATAGACCATAGCAATTATTTGTTTTTAGGAAACTATATTAAGGAAACTTTATTGTCCACATGTAAAAGGAATTGTAAACTATATTAATAAATGGTGCATCTAAAAAGAACTTTATAGAGTTATTCGAATTACATATTAAGCTATATGTGAGATGCCTTGATTGAGATCATGACATCTTAAGTTTCTCAATTTAACATCATAGCCTTTGCATGTTGACCAAATAATTACAATGACATAATGTGTTTGCTACTGCATTGTGAAACTTTACAATTTTGAATCTCAACTTACTACTATTGCTTGATTGAGGGTTGTAAAATGTCCCTTTATTATATGAGCTTGATTAGCCACAATTCTCTATTAGCTTTATGTGATTGATTAATGTTTTTTCTTGTTTAAATTTTTACATCCCCTATGACTTGAAACTTTGTCCACTCTTTCTCTACATGCTTGCCAAAATGTATAAAACTAAAAAATGAAGCCATTGTTGGTCCCAACCTCAATGCCTTACCATTGATGAAAGCCTCGACTTACAAAACATCAAGGTGGATACTAGGTCTTACATTTCCAATTACATATTGGAGCTACATATGGGGTCTAATAGTAATATTGAAGCAATTTGATATAGGTCCACCCCTGCTATCCCTTAAATGCCTTTTAGTTTCCCACTTTCACCACATATTTTATCCCCTTTAGATTATCTAGGTTTAATGTCTCCAATGATGCTATGCAAATATGTGCACTATGAGAGGAAGAGAGAGAGAGAGAGAGAGAGAGAGAGAGAGAGAGTTCATGCGAGGAAATCTAATGGCTCTTACATAAATTCATATGGAAAATGCTTTTTTACTTGTTATTATATAGACAGACATGTAAATAGGCAAATAAATACGTATATATATAGATAGATAGCTTGATATTGGGTTGTAGAATGAATGCTTTCTACACAAAGAATACTTGTCTAGCTTTGACATTTTGTAAAAACATATGGAAAGGGGTAGTGGGGGAGAGAGAGAGAGAGAGAGAGAGTCCGATAGTTCTTGTGCAAATTGTGCAACCACAAAGGAATGCTACCTGCAAAAGTTGGGCATAAAGGGCGAAATAACCACGTGGAAATAGAACTAGAGTCACCTTAGGGAAACGTACAAATACAATGCTTAAGGCTGCGAGTACCAAAAAGTGAACTTCATGCAGCTACTATGAACTCAGGTAACTCCATGCACCTCATGCAGCGCTTTCAGGTCTCACGGCTGCAGCTGCATTCGTCGACCTCCTTGGATACTGGGTCGACGTGGCCGTGCGGACATGGCCATGCTATGAATTTTGGCGTCTCATCTCCAGGCATCACCACAGGTAGGCTCGAAACCTGCAGCAACCAAAAACATCACGCGATTCTCACCCTCACGCTCTCCAAAAACAGGACACCCACGGAAAAGTTACACCAAAGAGATTGCAAAGCTGAG
Organism: Dipteris shenzhenensis; assembly: GCF_047967505.1. NCBI lineage: Eukaryota > Viridiplantae > Streptophyta > Polypodiopsida > Gleicheniales > Dipteridaceae > Dipteris > Dipteris shenzhenensis. The sequence continues at coordinate 37,002,356 of NC_141627.1, read as the reverse complement.
ACGAAGAACTTCACACGCCTTTTTCACAGTGGTGGGAGGCTTCGGCTGAGGATCTGTCGCCGTGATGGGCTGTACAGGTGCATTGAGCGGAGGCACCCCAACACGGAAGGAAAGCGCATCTGGAACTCTGCTAAGCTTCCACCAATGATAGCAAAAAGAGAATACCAAAGTGATTGCTAAGATGATGAGCAAAGCAAGAGCTGTGCCAAGGAGGAAAGAGAAACCAGGTATGCTGGCCTTGGAGGTTGCATTTTGGTGTGTTTCTAAGAGAACCCGCCTTCTCGTTGACAAACTCTCCATGTCTCCTCCGAAGCGACGTCCAAGCACTAAGAGATCTTTGCCCTTCTGCTACAAATTGTAAATCGAAAAATGAACACTTCCCAATTTCCACTCTTCGCACACTTTAATATGCCCGTGCCCTCCCTATGGAAGACAACTCAGGTTTCTCGAATACGCTCTTGATATCTCCCTGGGAAGACAACTCAGCTTTCTCGAATGCAAGCTCTTGATATCTCCCTGGGGAAGACAACTCAGCTTTCTCGAATGCAGGGAAGACAACTCAGCTTTCTCGAATGCGCTCTTAATATCTGCATCTTGGCCTTATGTAAAGTTTGCTCACATAATCAAATAAGTAGAACATTGCCCACACTTGTTGAGACAAAAAGTAAAGAGTATCAAAAGTGTAGTATATTGAGATATATGCATGTGCAAATTGCAACAAGTGAAGATATGCATCCTTAGAGGGGTCAACTTCCAAGCCCCACCTTCCACCATAATTCGAAGGCACTCTCTCTAAAGTTTCATTTCTAAATTCTAATTAGTGAATGAGACTTATAGTAATCATGTGTCTTATTTTTGAGCAAGTATGCCCACGAACACCACACACGTAGCAACTTGTATCAAGGCGTGCTTGAAATGAGAGAACACCATTCTATACATTCTCACTTTCTCTCATTAATAGCCTAATGTAATGTTATTACTTTTGTCATCCTGATCCTATAGTCATCATCATTAAGTCATGAGAATTGGCTCTTTATTATGGTAGCATGTCGTCACCATTAATGTGTCTTCCCCTTTTAATGTTAGTGTGCCAGCACCTTTAATTTACCTTTCCTCTTTCCTCTAATGATGAGTTATCAACATGATAAAAAATGCAAAGGTACCTTCTTATAACGGTCCCTCCTTCTTATGGTGATGAGAGGACACCATATGAAAGAGAGAGGACCCAGTTTGTATGGTGAAAAATCATGACCTTTATTTTTCCTTTAATTTTGTGATGGCCATGTGGAGATTTCACAAAATATAAAACTCAAAAGACTAAAGAAGCCTATGTTGAAAACATTTGCATTCACTTTTAGATTTGACTCTAATGATTAGCATTAGAATCGATCCCTTTTTGCCAAAATATTATGTCACACTTCTACATGAAGAAGTATTCTACAACATTCTTACCGGAGACCTTAATATTAAGTTTGCAATATATAGCACTTCCACGTGTTGAATATTGGGTAGTGATGATAAGATAACAAATCGATAGACTATCATGTTTGTTAATAATTATTTATATTTTGACATGTTATAATCACTCTAACTCTTTCTTATTTCACTCTATGGTGAATAACCAATCTATTAAAAAACAAGCCGACATTTCTAGATGAAAGGGCATGTTTTTTTCTAAATTGTGTACTTCACTTTCAATTTCATGGAGATGGGAGTTCAATGATATATTATGGGACAACTCAAGAGAGAGTGAAACATTTAACTATCAGATTAAATGGCAATATTGGTTGTTGCCTATGGGGTCAACGTTTGCTTGGGTGTAGCCAATCACAGAACTATTTTTAGGGCCATTTTGGGGCCGTGACGTGACGTGTTGGTGGGTGAGATTTTGAAATTTGCACGGACCTACGCTCTCGCCAAAAGTTTTCCTGCCATCATGATTGCCTCATTGGGGTAATAATGAGACAATCTTATCATTGTCAATAGCATAGAACTCAACAAATGGAACCATATGCATTTACTCATGAGCACAGAGATTATTGCTCTGCTGACTACATTACACAGCTTTTGCCTTGCCACTTGCCATTGCACAGCTTCGCCATCTTTCACTGCGTAACATAATCTTTTGTTGCACTGACCACTATGCTAATTCGAGCAATGATGTTGGCATGGAGCGACCATCATGTTAGCCTGACTATAGCACAAAACTTTTGCCTTGCCACCTACCAATGCACAGCTTCGCCATCTATTGTTGCACAACACAATCTTTTGTTGCACTGACCACCGTGTTGGTTCGAGCAATGATGTTGGCATGGACAGACTTGGGGGGGTCACTATGTGTAAATTCTATATGTCACCTGCATTCAAGGCCTATTTGTAAAACCCATTATCTATAAAATTTTCATGAATAAAACATATCATTTTTTAATTCAATCTGTGAATACCCCCTTTGTATGATACCCTTCTATACATGAAAAATGTTTAAAAAGGGGATTAGAGAAACTCCTTCTATTGAGCCATGCTTACATATTTATAAGTGACCCCCCAAGTGGAGAGACCACCACATTGGCATGAAGACCACTGTGGCATGTCAATCCCTAAAGGGTGTTAAATTACACGGCGCAGTGAAACAGAAACTGAACAAAGAATAGAGAGTACACAGCAAACTAGAGATGAACAAAATTTTCCTTCAATACTGATGTAGTACAGATGATGGCTCCATCCACCCGTGCGCTCCCACAGTGGAGCTTAGATGGTGATCTAGACAGATACTAGGTGAAGACCTACTAGCTGGAAGATCTGATCTTGTACAATGGACTAGGGAGGTCGCCTCTTTATAGCTATGAGGGCGGTAGTCAGATCAACGTAGTCAATGGAATCAACCAATCAACCTAGTCGGTGAAGCCAACCAATCAACCTAGTTGGTGGAACTAACTAGTTGTCCATGAAATATTCAAGGAATATTTCCTATATCATGGCCTCGGGGGCTCTCGCCCCCGAACCCCCAACAAGGGGGTTGCTAACCCCCCTAGGACCCCCCAACGAGGGGCCGACCCTAGCAAGAATAACGAGCTCCCACACAATCACCTTTCTACCATCAACGGTCTCATTGATAGACCTCATCTGACATGCAAGTTAGGATCCATTCAGTGTCTCGGGCTCACACATGGCTTCTCCTCATATGGGGGCCTTACAACTTGAGCACCTTGGACCACTGGTGGTTACCAAGAGGGTGGGGCATTGAGCATATCTAACAAAGGGGACCCCCCCTCAATGTCCACCCATAGGTGAACTACCTTGTCGGCCCAATGCTGAGTCTCTGAAGATGACCTTGAAGTTGATCCTTCCCAAGTGCCTTGGTGAAGATATCTGCTCCATTGGTGGACAGTAGACCAATTCCACTATCCCATCCTGTTGGTGGACAGTAGACCATTTTACTTTGTTGGTGGACAGTAGACCAATTCCACTATCCCATCCTCGATCAAATCACGCACATAGTGATACTGAATCTTATATGTTTTATGCGCGCATGAAACACTGGATTTTTAGCAATGGCCATGCAACTTTGATTGTTGCACCTCAGCACAGTTGCCTCATCCTCTTGCACTCCGATATGCCATAAGATCCTCCTCAGCCACACTGCTTCACAAGCAGCAAAACATGCTGCCTTGTACTTAGCCTCGGTAGAAGTCAATGCCAATGTTGGTTGTTTCTTACTGATCCAAGAGAAGATACCTGAACCTAAAGAGAAAAAATATCCAAAAACTAATTTTCTGGAATCAACATCTCCAACCCAATCTGGGTCACAATGACCAACCAAGGAAGTGCCCGTACCATAAGTAATGTCATAATCAAGAGTGCCCTTCACATACCTAAGCACCCGCATCCTTGCATTCCAATGATTATCCCGGGGCGTATTGGAGAACTTGCTCAAAATGCCAATAGTAAAACTGATGTCCGGTCTGGTGTTGCATAGATAGATTACACTGTCGACCAACTTCTTATACCTCTCGATGTCTGCTGGTGGTGAGGCATCCTCCATAGATAGCCTCGCATTTACCTCCATAGGTGTAGCTATCTCCTTGCACTCGGACATACCAAATGCCTTCAAGATCTCCCTTGCATATTTTTGCTAAGAGATGAAGATCTTGCCTGCAGACTTTAATCCCCAAACACCTTTCTAGTTTGCTGGATCATGTCTTCATAGTCACCTATAATAAGGACATCATCCACATATAGAACAATAATAGCAGATTTTCCAATTTCCTGTACACATACAAGTTAGCATCTGAGGCACATCTTTTGAAGTTTAATTTATGAAAGAATTTGTCTATCCACCATTGGTACCATGCTCTTGGGCCTATTTCAGCCCATACAAAGCCTTCTTCAGCTTACATACCTTGTTCAATCTACCAGCTCCCAAGTTTCATTCTTCATGATGCTGTCATATATAGCGTTTTTCCAATCTCAGTCTGCAAGTGCTTCCTCCAAACTCATAGGCTCCTTTACTTCTGTAATAATCTCAGCCATTAAGGCCATATTCACTATGTGAGCAGAAGCCCTCCTTTGCTCCTCGATTCTTTAAGACTGCCTTAGACCATTTGCATGCTGCTCAACAGACATAGGCATCTGGTTATCATGGTCGTAGAGCTGCCTTACCCCATCGTGGCAATGGCTTTTCCGGTGGTGTAACAACAGGTTGGTGACTTATACCTTCATCATCTGATATTTCTTGCTCCTTTATAGCTCCTGGGACAGGTCCATAGTGAATTACCTTCTCTGAAGTAATAGAGCTTGGTACATTGGCATATTCTTTCAATTCTTTGATGTTGTAGTATACATTATGTTTATCATTAAAAACTACATGCCGAGTCTTTCCAATCTTTAAAAATTCCATGCTCCATCTCAAATCCTTACCTGCCTCATAGTAGGGACCATCCAATGAGATTGAGTTATCATCCATACCATCATCAATAACTTTTTGAATTCTCATCTGCGTAAATGTCCAGTGTTCCACTTGTTTAAATCCCAAGACTTGACCTTCTACTACATTCTTATTTGCAAATGATAACATTTGTAAAATATCTCCCACTTTAAAATCCAAAGATATGCACTTTGTATTCTTGATGACATGTGTTGGATAAGTCTCATCTCTGTCCCATGCAATAAATGCTTTGTTGGAAGTATTATAGGGCATAACATCTCCAAGGATTTCCATATCCCCACACTTATGCTTTAGCTCAACATGTGCACTAAGAATCCTTGATACGATAACCGCCACCTTATCTTCGCCAAGTCTTCTAAAGTGACAAATAGAATTTGGATCACTTTCATGGATTGTAGCAAATGTAACTACTTCTCTTTTGCAACATAGAATCACCTCCATCCCTAGAATAAAATTTGTATCCATCTCCTTTGTGAGTTTCTTTGCAAACAAGCTGTAACAACCATTATAAAGAGCATTAGTCTCTTCTCAATAATCTACTTTATTAATTATTTAGAAATCTAGATCTTGTTAAAAAATTTAATTAAACCCTAAACCAAAACCCTCAATCCCCAAACCCTAAACCCTAATTCTGGCGCTCGAAACCATAAACCCTAATCCTTAAACCCTAACTCTTAAACCCTAAGCCCTAATTTCTACCCTAAATTATTTACCCTAATCCCTAATTTCTAAACCCTAACTCCTAATTCCTAAACCCTAAGCCCTAAACCCTAAACCCTAATCCTTAAACCTAAATCCTAAAGCCCTAAATCCTAATCCATAAACCCTAACCCCTAATCCCTAATCTTAAAACCCTAATCCTAAAACCCTTATTCCTAAACCCTAACCCTTAAACCCTAAGCCCTAATCCCTAAACCCCTAAATCATAATCCGTAAACCCTAACCCATAATCCCTAATCCCAAAATCCTAAACCTAAACCCTAACCCCTAATTCCTAAACCCTCAATCCTAATCCTAGACCTCTAACCCCTAAACCCTATCCCCAAAATCCTAAACCTAAACCCTAATCCCTAATTCCTAAACTCTCAATCCTTATCCTAGACCTCTAACCCCTAAACCCTAAATCCTACACCCTAAACCCTAAACTCTAACCTCTAAACCCTAATTCCCAAACCCTAACTCCTAATCCCTAATCCCTAAATCTTAAACCTCTAAACCCTAAACCCTTTACCCTTAACCCTAATCCCTAAACCCTAACCCCTAATCCCTAAACCGTAGAGCACTAATAGAGTAGTACTAGGCACTTGGACTATATTAAGTTATAGCATAGCCTTGGAGGACACTATTACAACACTACTATTATAGCACTATTAGAGGACTAATAGGTACTAGAACTCTAGTAAGTTCTAGCATAGATCAGACCAACTATTAGTGCAATAAGAAGCACTATTAGAGCACTATTAGATCACTAACAAGCACTATTTCACCACTATTAGAGGACTAATAGGTACTGGGACTCTAGTAAGTACTAATTGAGCATTGTTAGAGTACTAAAATGTAGAAAGCTCTATTAGAGCACTAATTAAATATTAAATTGCACTAAAAAGCATAAGTACAGCATGAAGTAGGACTGGCAGATCACTATTAGAGCTCAAACAAGAGTTGCAAATAACATAAGCACTATTAGAGACTATTTCCTGCATTTAAGTCTTGTTAACATCCAGTCACTTGATTGTTGTTACTTGCAGGGCAGCAAATGTCTCAAGTAGATTCGTCACAGAAGCACTCTGAGTGTGACCATTTGTGACTCCTTCATAGGGAAGGAGGATGTAAGTGAAAAGGGGAATTCCCCTCCAGCTGAACAAAAAGGGGAATTCCCCTCCAGCTGAACAAAAAGGGGAATTCCCCTCCAATTGAACAGAAAGAGAAAGATAAATCCCTTGCAGTATTCAGAGACTTGTTTGGATCTATGCAAAGTTTATGAATTTGAAGCATTTTGTGATTCCATCACTGGGAGTTGTATGATTTTGTGGTTACACAATTAAAATTCCGTCTCTGCTTTACATGTGCTTTTAATCAAGAGTGTTAGCACACTGCAGTGGATTTATTTGTCATTGAACATGTCTTGTATGTAGTAAGATTTGAACTAGTTCACCATCAATGTCAATGTGGATGATTTGAGTTGTTCAAGTGTCCTTCAAAACTAAAATGCCTAGATTTGAATGATTCCAGAATAGTTAAAATAGGTATTTCAACATGTGTTCTTAAAATTTATTTATCATTTGTATTTAAAATCTATTTTAAATTTTGGACTTAAACCTACATTTAATTTATGTCGAGATATACTGTTTTTGGAAATTGTGATCAACTATTGGAATCCTATACTTCAACCTGTCATGTTTATTTATCCAAATGTATTTCAGCTAGACAATGTGGTCCAAGATTTGATGTATGTGGCAGAAAGGGAAGCAGGCTTGTAGTTGGCCATCCACATCAGCACAGCTACCATGAAAAGAAAGCACACCAAAAATGTATCGCTAGGAGGCAGAGGAGGCAATAGAGGAGGGAAGAAAAAAAAAGGGATCGGATTCACAAGAGGTGTTTGGACATATTGGAAAGACTAAAGCCAAAACCTTTGGACCTATAAACATCCCTTTGATGGATTACCTGTAGCACTTGTCCCTACCTCCACCTCTAGTGATTCCACCGATAGTGGTACCAGTACCTCTCCATCAAGAAAGAAGTGCTATAATCTTAGATTTGAATGGCCTACTAGTGAAGGTCATTGAGTTGTATCATGGCGATGTCCTATGCGCACTTGATGGAAAGCAATGGTGGACACACGAGACAGATCGTGTTTATTCTTGTAAATATGTTGCTACCTTCTTGGAATCTTCTTGTCATGGTTTGAAGTTTTTACTAGAAGAACAAAAGTAACCAACATCCTAAGCACATGCTTTGCCGAACTATTTCGAAAGATAACAGTCCTGGTGTAGGAAGATTGTCACAATGCTGGATTCATGATGGATTCTCAAGGAAAATTGTTGAGTCCGAAGCCCATTATATTCAAGGACTTGCCAACCATCTGGAACAACTTCACTCACTTGTCTGTGGAGCCAATACCATTATTTTGGATGACTCAAAGTTCTTCCAAAATTTGAGATGCAAAGTGATGAAGAAATGTGCTCCTATTTGATGGACAACATCGTGCCATGGTTGTTTGTGTGGTTGCAAAGGGAGGATTGCCAGTCCTACATGGCACATTTTGAGCACGACGACCTCTTCCATGATGAGGAGTCCATTGACATTATGGAGTATATGATAAGACACAACTACTGGAAAGAGTATTGAAGATGGAAGTAGATGCATGTAGTGGGATACCAACCTTTTTTGTACATCATTAATAACTTTTATAAAAATCATTCATTTTTGCCTATACGTTGCCTTTTTAGAGATGGAAGACTAATTGGATTCCTTTTCCAGTTGAAACAAAGACTCATTCATAGTGTTCTTATTTCAACTCTCGCTTTGTATTTTTAATATCTAGTGTGCTTAAAATTAATAGAATGTCCTTGGGAGGTACATAGCATTAAAATCCTTTTCGCAATGTGATGGAAGACATTAACTATTAAGAGTTCATGCTCAACATCATGTGATCATGTGTGCATAGCACCATCATACGTGATCATATGTGCATAGCACTAACCCAATAGAGTGCTATAAAGGAAAGGGTTGGATCCCCTAACCCTAACCCTAAATGGGTTTGTATACATTCTACATTTTCAACTAAATCTAGTGTACAATTAGTCATTTGTAGTGTGCTCTCTAGCTGTGCCCTCTCTCCTCGTCTCCACTCTTCTCCTCTCCCCTCTTCATATTTTGTCACGGTATCAGAGCATGGTTCTGCCTTCCACTGAGGCGCCATCCTTCTTGTGAGAGTGATTGAGAGATTGAGAGATCGAGAGAGATCGAGTGTTCTCTTCTGTTGAGAGAACTTCTTCTTTAATAGAAAAATTTCCATTCATGTGATAGGAATTTTCATCCATTCACTTTGTTAAGAGAGAGATTTAGTTTGTGAGAGTTGCTTCCTGAGAGGAATAGAGATGTCATTTCCTCCATGAGATTGAGAGAAATTTTAGATTCATAGGGAGAAAGAGTCTCTCTATTGAAAAAGATCTGAGAGGAACACTGACACTCTTAGCAAGCACAATTGTGACCTCTTGCTCCAACTATGACCTACAACAACAAGCTTCTACCAGTCTATCTATAGCGAGCTAGCAAATGAGTTAGTAGCTACAAGCTACAAGCTACCTATAGACTTCTACGACTCATCTTCTAAGAGGGCTCATTCTACAAGCTACACATGCCAGCGACAGCTCCAAGGCTTCACGAGACTGCAACGGCCTCCGAGACTATGATGACCTCCAACTGCCAACGTTCATAACAAGGCGGCTCCATCATGAGCTTTAGCACCTTACATCGAACTTCAAACGACTGCTGCACATAGCTCATAGCCAAGCACTCCCTCTCCAGCCTCAACTCTACGCCAGGCTCCAACGCCCTCCAATGGTTGCCTTCAACAACGACTCTTAGCGAACGACTCTACAACTCACAAACGGTGGCCTCGTCAGCATCTGACCAAATAGCAAGGAATCAATGACCAGAGTTGGTGGCTCCCTAAAGTTCTACACGCCTAGCCAGCATGGCCTCCTACTATAGCCAAGACCATCTTCTTCACGGCGGCTCCAACGAATGTCTCCGACCAGGCTCCAATGAACGTCTTCGACTGGGCAGCTTCCTTTGTAGCCTCAACGAAGGCTCTCCAACTCAGAGCCTCCATCAACGGATTATAACAACAACGTCTCCAGATGACCTAGCTCGTCTACAGCAAGCACAACGTGCCCATAGATGACTCCATCAATAGCCTTGTCGAGGCTCCATTGTCTCTAGTAAGCAGCACTTCTCCTGGATTTGCAAGCAACAGCCGCACAAACGGTTGCTATCACAAAACCTGAACAAGAGGGCCTCTCCTCGCTAGACCACCCAGCCACGGATTCCTGAGAGTCACATGAACTACTCTTTCTTTTTTTAGTTCCTTCTGGAATCCTCCCTCCTAGCCTAGTGCCTGCCACATGGTGTTCTCTTGAGTGCCATGTGTCCATTTGGACCTTAGAGTCTCTATGCCCATTTAGGTCTTACTTATGCACTCCGTATTGATGCAAGCACTATCGAGCCCTCTGGTTTCCCGCTTCACCATAACCACACTAGACATTCCAGGATTATGTCTGACGTAACATTCCCTTCCCCTTAAGAATTGTTTACGTCCTCGAAAACAAAATTGGGAAACCTCCTTTGGAGACTGCTTACCTTTTTCCATGTTGAACTCTCTTCAGATCTATCTTTCCACTTAACCAAACATTCTTTCCATATAGTATGTCGCGTTCTTTTTTCTTGTGTATCTGAAATTTTTTTTGGTTCATGTGGTAAATATGCGGGTTCAATGAGTTCAACTAGGACTTCATTTCCAATGAGATTATCATCATCTCCTAATTTTCTTTTTAGCCTACTAACATGAAAAGCTGGATGTACTCTACATCCCTCAGGTAAGGCTAATTTGTAAGCAAGTTCTCCAATCCTCTTAAGATTGTGAATGGTCCACAATGCCTAGGAGACAACTTCGGACATTTACCTGTTTTTAGAGATTCTGAAGATTCAGGTACCTTAAGGTAGACTTTCTCATTTACTTCAAACTCCAACTTTCTACGGTGGGGGTTTGCATAACTTCGTGCTCTATCTTGAGCTCTTCTTATGCTATCTTTAGCTAACTTAAACATTTGATTCATATCCTCAAGAAAGTCTTTGGCCGCTTGAACCTTCTCTTTTTCAAGTCCCACTATCATTGGGGCTCCAGGTTGAAATCCATACATCATCATGAATGGACTAAAACCTATAGCTGAATGTTTGGCACTGTTATATGCAAATTCTAATATGGGCAAATACTGTTCCCAATTAGTTTACCGTTTATTTACATATGCTCGAAGCATATCCTCAATGATTTGATTGACCCTTTCAGTTTGACCATCACTCTGTGGATGATCTGTGGTGCTCATATTCAATGAAGTTTCCAACCTCTTAAACACAGCCCTCCAAAAATGGTTGTCAAATTTAATATCCTGGTCACTAACAATACCGACGGGTAGCCCATACAGTCTATAGATATGCTCCACAAATAGCCTAGCTAATTCTGGAGTTTTAACATCTTCATTGACAGGAACAAAATGAGCCATCTTGGTCAAATGATCCACAATTACCCACATAGAGTTGTGCCCCCTCTGTGTCCTAGGTAGTCCCACAATGAAATCCATGGAGATACTTTCCCATTTGCCAGATGGAATCTCCAATGGGTGTAGGAGACCTCCTACCTTAAGGCATTCAGCCTTAGTGACCTGGCATTTTTGGCACTTCAATACATAATCTTGGACATCCTTACCTATTCCAGGCCAAAAGAATTGTCTTTTCAGAAGTACATATGTCTTCTGAATTCCCGGGTGTCCAGCACTCGGACTATCATGACATTCAAAAAGGATTTGGCGCCTAATGTCATTATCATCCGGGACACATACTCTGCCCTTGTAGAGTAGGTAGCCATCTTCAATAGTATATTTTCTCCACTTGAGTCCTTTATCACCAACCAGTGGTGTGTCGCCATTTCCATGCGACTCCTCAGTGAAATCCTCTCGATTAGTTGAATCCCTGTTTTTAATTGCTTTCCATATTTCAAAGAAGTGAGGATCAAATTCACATTTCCCTTTTAAGGACTCTAGGAAATCATTCTGAAATTGAGTAAAACTCAATTCATTAACAATTGGCATTCGGCTAAGAGAGTCTGCTACCACATTAAACTTCCCTTTCCTATATGTCAATTGTATATCAAACTCTTGCATTAACTCAACCCATCTGGCTTTTCTACCTTTAAGCTCTGGCTGATTACAAATCCATTTAATGCTTTCTTGATCAAAGATGATCTCAAATTTTGCACCATATAAATAGTGCCTCCACTTCTTTAAAACATAGACTATAGCATATAGTTCCTTCTCATATGCCAAGTAATTCCATTGGGCACGATCTAGCTTTTTGCTTTCAAAAGCTATTGGTCGACCTTTTTGTATAAGTACTGCTCCAATAGCAAAATCAGTGGCATCTGTCTCAACCATGAATGTTTCATTGGGATCCACTACTTTTAAGATAGGAGCTACTGCTATAGCTACCTTTAATTTTTCAAAACTTCTCTTTTGAGGTTCATCCCATATGAAGGTGCTTCCCTTCCCCTTAAGCTAGTTCGTTATCGGAACATCAATCTTAGCATAATCTTGGATGAATCTTCTATAGAATCCTGACAAACCTAAGAATATCTGTAATTCTTCTAGATTTGTAGGATGTGGCCATTCCAATATGGCCCTTACTTTGTCAGGGTCCATACGAACCCCTTCTTGGGATATTATATGTCCCAGGTATTTCACTTCTTTTGCAAAGAATTCACATTTGGATTCTTTTGCAAAGAGTGAATTATCTCTAAGCAGTTGGAACACTTTTTGCAAATGTTCCAACTGTTTTTTTTTTTGTTTTACTATAAATAAGGATATCGTCTAGAAATACTACAACAAATTTCCCTAGATATGGCCTTAAGACACTATTCATAAGTATCATGAAAGTTGCGAGAGCATTTGTTAATCCAAATGGCATTACTTTAAATTGATAATGCCCATACCTAGTATGAAATGATGTCTTAGGGACATCTTCTTCCCTAATTCGTACTTGATGATATCCTGATCTTAAATCAATTTTAGTAAAGTATTTTGCCCCTTGCAATTGATCAAAGAGCTCATTAATGCAAGGCATAGGATACTTATTTTTTATGGTGATTTTATTTAGTACTCAATAATCTATGCATAAACGCATAGTACCATCTTTTTTCTTTACCAGTAAAACTAGTGCAGACCAAGGTGAACTACTTGTTTGGATTTGGCCCTTTCTAAGATATTCCGTTAACTGTCTTTCGACCTCATGTTCCTCCGTTTGACGAAGCCTATATGGGGGTTTACAAACAGGGGTAGATCCAAGAATTAAATCTATGTTATGATCTACTTCTCTCTCAGGAGGTAAACCATCAGGTAAATCAGATGAAAAAACATCTTTAAATTCAAACATTAAATCTTTGAAAGAAGATTTATGTTTTTAACATTACAAAAAAGAACATTACTTCTTTCCGATGCAGAAGACATAAAATCACCAATAAAAGTAAGTTCACAAAGATATACCTCGTATTCTTCTTGGTGTAGTAGTTGTTCCAATTCCATCGAACAAATAAGAGGAGAGTTAGGCACATCATGTTCTCCTTGAATCTGAATGACTCTACCTTCTTTTTCAAACATAATGGAGTTATTAAGATAACTCCTCTATAAGCTATGCCCAAGACTATATAGCCATTCTCGACCAAGCACTACATCTGTTCGATCGAGATACATGTTTTGGAAATCCAAGGCATCCTGATAGCCTTGAATATCCATCTCTACACCATATATCATGGTGTCCCAAACTTTTTTATCACTGCCCTTCGCCAAAGAGACCACATATTTATGGGCACTGGGACTCTCAGGCAATTTTAATTTCTTAACTAACGAGTAGTTTAAGAAATTATGCATTGCGCTATCATCGACCATCACTCTTACTCTTTTCCCCTTAATTTTTCCATGCATCCTCATTAAATCATGAGGACCAAAGGTGGGCTGCCACATTGCCGATGATAGACAGCACATGTGGGTGCTGTCCTCATGATAGACCTCTACCTTAGTGTACTTTTTAGTACCATTAAGCGGTAACACTTGCACTGCATGCACTTGTTTTTATGGAGGTCTATTTGGGGCTTTAGCTCCCGCTGGTTTATTTTTAGGACAGTTCCAAGCAGCATGGTCTTTGCCCAGACATTTGAAGCAAAGATTTTCTTGCCTGGCCCTTTCATAATCCTCTTTCTTCAAGAGAGGATAATTTTGTGTTTGAAGTTTCTTAGGTGGTGCCTGAGCAACCTCCTTCTTAAAGTGCCCCTTCCTTTTCAAATTGGAAAATTTATTGAACTTTGGAACAAAACCTGTTTGCTCCGAAGTTCCAATTTTGAATTTCCCCATCGTATCATCATATATTTGGGCATACTTAATGGCTTCCTCAAAGGTTTTTGGAGAATTTCTTTTCACCTCAACCTTATAAGTGTCTTTGAGACCTCTCACGAAACCCCTTATCTTTTGGAATTCATCAATTCCCTTCAGCTTAAGGACTGCCTCCCTATAATTCGCTATGTACTGGACTAGAGTGCTTTTTCCCATAGTGCAATTGTCCCAAGCCTCCCACACTCTTTCTAATTCATGCTTAAGGACTGCCTCCCTATAATTCGCTATGTACTAGACTAGAGTGTTTTTTCCCATAGTGCAATTGTCCCAAGCCTCCCACACTCTTTCTAATTCATTTTCCGGTAAAAACTCTTTTAGGAAGGCTTGTACTCAGTCCAATATCTAGGAATTTTATCACTGTCCCTGAGGCTCATCCACCATTTATAGGCTTTATTTCCAAGGGAAAGACTTGCTTCCATGACTTGATTTTTAGAAGGTGTATTCCTGAGTCGATGAAAGTCTTGCCATTTTTGCAAGAAGGTATTAATCACATCTTTATTACACTCCTTTTCTTCCCCATTGAAAATTGGCGGTTTTAAGTCCTTAAGGATGTTCGAGGTTTCTCTAAGTCGAGAGGTAGACCTCTCAACTTGATTAGGAGGAATCGGTGATTTTTCAATAATAGATACCGATTGAGAATTGGCTATCTTAGTTATAGCTTCAGTTAGGTTTTTAATGTTTCATTGATAACCCCTAACTGTGTTTCTATATTTTGTGTTCGAGTTTCAAGTTTAGTGAATTCTGCATACGGAATTCCATAATCAATATCCTCCATTTCTACATTATCCTCGAGTTTTAGTTTGTACGTCCTCATGTATTTCCTCTCTAATTATTGTTTTTCCCTTTCTAGCCCTTTCCTCGGCCTCCCTAATCATACCATCCCTTTCTGGAGTTGTCATTTTAAAGACGTATATTTTCCAAAAATTATAAAGCAAAGCGCTTTATGTCAGACAGAAAAATGTGATGCCCAATTCCCTAGTATTTGTTTGAGGCGTTGGATTTGTCTTCAAAGTCGTCTCACTTTCTTTGATTCACAGACTTGCCGTTCAATTCCGCTCTTTCCCTTCTTTGGATCTCGAACTCCTCGGTCTTTTCCTTGAAATCGACGAGGCTAAAGGTTGGAAAACCTTAGGATCTTGAAAGAGAGAAAGGGGTGAAAAGGTCCTTAGATTCTTTGGAAAAAAAGGGGAGGTCTTAAGCTGCGGAGAGGGGTAAAAAGACTATGGGATGCAGAGGTCTATGACTTTGAATGACGTGGCCATTAAAATAAATAAATAAATAAAGGTTTTCAAACCTTTGTATGATGTGGCGACGTCTTCTTTGGAGTCTGGATCTCTGTGTACATAGATCGATGCAGATGGAAGTCTTTTGAACTTGGAATCTAAAGCTCTGAGAGTTCGAGACTAAGCTGAGTAATCAAAAACTGTAGTAACTAACACCCGCACTAATCCCGCAATAAAAATGACAGCCACACAGTAGCCATGGCTCCTTCTAAAATCTTCAGACTCGCAAACTTGCAACACTCCCGTAGCCTTGCTGGGCAACTGTGTTTAGCAGTAGTAATGTAGGCTAGTACTAGTGGCCTACTAGTACTAGATGCCAGTCAGACAGTGTGCAGTGCACACGATTCTCCAAAGCCCATTGTCCTAGGCTACGCCACTGAACTGCTGCTGATGAAGGTCGCATGACAGTCGACTCTTCAATTCAGTGAACCCATATTTGCCATGCCTCATAACGTTCCGAAACCCTTCTGCTTCAAAAATTCTATGCCACCGCTCAGGGTTGTAGATTGAAGGACTGGCAAAGAGATTTGTGTCGTGCACAGTCTCTCAAAACTCAAGTCACCACATCCACCTTCATGATGCTTCGTCAATTTGTAACCGCTCGCACTGTGCAAATCATCAAACTCTAGCTCTGACACCAATGTCACGAAACCTAAACAAGAGGGCCTCTCCTCGCTAGACCATCCAGCCACAGATTCTTGAGAGTCACATGAACTACTCTTTCTTTTTTTAGTTCCTTCTAGAATCCTCCCTCCTAGCCTAGTGCCTGCCACATGGTGTTCTCTTGAGTGCCATGTGTCCATTTGGACCTTAGAGTCTCTATGCCCATTTAGGCCTTACTTCTACGAAGAAGGAACAAAATCCCAAAGATTTTGTCAAAATCTGACAGTCAACCTTATCTGAAATGCCACGTGGAAGGCAACCACATAAGCCTTATCCTGGCTTCACCACACCTATGGTTACCTTTCTGCCACATGGCAGATAAGGTTGTACCAAGGTTGGTTGGCCCTGGTCAACAAGTGGACATGGTTTGATTAACGCCACCTATGGTTTAGTCATGGTCATCACTAATTTAACCATGGTCAAGTCTTGCCAACCATGAGTTACCCTTATGACACATGGCAATCTTATCCTCATCTACCAAGTCAGTAATTCAAATTCAAAGTGCCACATCATCATTGACCAGTGTCACATCAACACATTGACCAGTCAATGCTTGCCACATCACCTATGCCACCTTAACTACCACATCATCATTGCCATCCCAACTGCCACATCAACATTGTCACATCATCTATTGATGTCATCATCTGTGCCACCTCAAATGTCCAATCAGCACTGACCCCTGCTGGCACAATTACCTCTTCACAGGCACTTCATGTGACCACACTTGCCACCTTAGCACAGGGCTCCATAGGCACACCTCTAATTAGGCACAGAGCCACATCATCACTGCATGTGACCCATAGTGACACATCATCATTGAGCACCATTTGCACTCCTTTTGCCCCTCCACCTAGATCAAGTCGTATCTCTTGATCCAGGAAGAATTTGAGGGCGCTCCAAAAAGGAAAGTCGCTCATTTTTTTGTGCTCTATGTGCTCGTTACATCACGTGCACATTTCAGTGCAAGTTACACTCACATTTTAGCCTCGCTGACAAATCCACTTCCTACATGCACATTTGCCTCACATCGAAGCATCTAACCCAACACTTAAAAAGAACAAAATAGAAGGAATTATTTGCTATTGTTTCATCAATAAATGGTTGGTATAGATCTAGATCAGAGTAGACTAGATCGCCATAGAGGGGACACTTTGAATCTCCCCAAGTTGCCAATCTAAGCCATGCCCAAAATTCCGGACTAGTACCTACTCGGAGTCATTCCATATGCTCACATATGGTTTCACATCATCACATTACGTGAAACCTGACATTCATCAGTTTAGTGAGCCGACTTCAGAGTTTTTCAGAGGCATTGCTGATCATTCAGTGGTCAGATATCATATGATTTGATTTCACACACACATGCCATCATTGTAAAGCCTATTCAACTATTTTCACAGCATTGTGCACATCATTTCAGCCTTGTAAAGCCGACTCTTGGCTATCATGGCATCATTTGCCACAAGCCTTGTAATTTTCTTGTACTTCGAGACAAATGGGAGTATGTCGATGGATCTACACCTAGACCATTGGACGATCTAGCCAGTGGTACCTCTACTCCACCTATTGTCATAGCACCAGTAGCGGGATCTACAATGGGATCTACAGCTACACAAATAGTTTTTGCACCTATAACAGATCCTACCATTGCCTGAGCTCAAGAAAAATGGGATAAGAAAGACAAGTATACCTATCATCGGATCAAGCAAAATGTGCAAGATGTCATGCTAGGACAACTCAACACAGTCAAGACATCGAAAGAAGCATGGGATATGTTCACAACTCTCTATGAGTCCAAGAACACATCCAGGACTCTCACACTGAGAAACCAGATCAACCAGAGTTTCCACAGCAGCAGTGAAACCGGTCATGCTTATGTACTCCAGATTAAAGACTACAACAATCAACTCGCAGTAGCAAGAGAGACTATGAACCCTGCAAAAATGTCATCCTGAATGGACTAGGAGAATACGAGAATCTAGTCTAGAGTATTGCCATCCAATGGCAAATTCCAACACTGGAAGAGCTCCAGTCAGTACTACTTGGTGAAGAACTCAAGACTCAGGCCATTCAAGCACAAAAAGGTCATTCTAATGATCAGGCATTCACAGCTTTAGACAGAAGCAGAGGTAGAGGCAGAGGCAGAGGCAGAGGTAGATCATTCTAGAGAAGTGGTCATCATCAACAAAATCATCAAAATCGGAATCAGCATCAACATCATCCTCAGCAACATCAAAATCATCAAAGATGAAATCATTCCAACCGAGGAAGATTTCAAGCACAAGGGAATGCATCCACCAATGTGTCAAACATTCAGTGTAACTATTGTCACATGTTTGCAAGAAGTAGTATGACCAAGGCGATTAATCCAATAGCAATCGAGGGAATTCTCGCGGCCGAGGAAATCATCGAGGTGGACATTCTAGTCATAGTCATTTTGCAAATGAACATAAAATATGTTTCTTGCAAATGAGGAAATGCAACAGACTGATACAGTGTACCTAGACACTAATTACAATCCAAAAGAGGATTTTAGCTATTAAGTCAACCAAGCAGAACAGGATCCTTGGTATATCGACAGCGGTGCATCATCTCACACGACAAATCATCAGGAATGGTTCACAGAGATGAAACCATTAGAAGGTCAGAAAAATGTCATCTACACAACAGATAATACACCGAATCTAGTTCAAGGGATAGGTGTTATCCCTATGAACAATTTCATTAGTACGAAAGGATTGGTGAAATATGTGCTCTATGTTTCAAAACTCAGCAAGAACCTTTTGTTAGTAGGTCAAATGACAGAACACAATTATCGAGTCATCTTCGACAGAGATGAATGCACTATCACAAATAAATCCAGAATATGTCAGCTAGTAGCAAAAGGTGTCAAGGAAGGACACTTATAAGGATTGCTAGCTACAGTACTAGATAAGCATGCCATGTCAAGTCAACTGCAACAGATGCCACTATCTGCAAAATGGCACAAGAGATATGGTCATGTCAACTTCAAGTATTTGTTAGATCTCAAGAATCAGAATATGGCAATTGGGATTCCTAAGCTACAATTTCTTAGAAAGCTTTGCAAAGCATGCTGCTTTGGCAAACAAAAGCGAACCAATTTGGGCAGGAGTACCTCTTGTGCACAAGGTATTCTTGATTTGATTCATACAGATGTATGGGGTTATGCCTAGACCCACAGCATCAATGGTTTGCTTTACTGCTTGACTTTCATCAATGACTACAGCAGGTATTGTTGGGTCTACTTTCTAAAAGAGAAATCTGAAGTGTTTTCCAGATTCCAAGAATTCAAAGCCATGGTAGAAAACCAGACATGCAAAAAGATAAAGGTCATGAGATTAGATAGAGGAGGTGAATACATGTCTTCAGCTTTCATGAACTTTTGCAAAAGTCACGGCATTCGAAGACAATTCACTTGTGCATATACTCCTTAGTAGAATGCAAGAGCTGAAAGGAAGAATGGGACTTTAGCAGATAGTTCTAGCAATGCTTAGTAAGAAGCATCTTCCGAATCAATATTCGATAGAAGCAATAGCCACTGCAAACTACTTGCTTAATCGGCTTCCTACAAAACCAATACAAGATATGACTCCTTACGAAGCTTTCACTGGACATAAGCCACACATTGGGCATCTGCACATATTTGGTTGCATAGCATATGCCCACACACATGATGATCATCGTAGGAAATTGAATGCGGAGTCACACAAATGCATCATGGTTGGCTACAGTGAAGAAAGCAAAGCATACAAATTGTATGATCCCATCAACTGCAAGGTCATTATCTCCAGAGATGTAATCTTCAATGAGGAATATGAATGGAAAACCTCAAATACATAGGAAATGGAAGCATCGACTTCACCATCATCTCCAGAACAGGTTGATGCAGAAGAGCAAGAATTGCCAGAAGCACCCCAAGTAGAGCCACAATAGCTCAGACGGTCTACCAAGGAAAGCAGACCACCAGCCAGATTGACATATGCTCAGAAAGGCAAAGCAATTCAGGTTGAAACCACCAACTATGCTCTTAACTACCATCATGGCTACAAAAGAGCCAGTGTACTTCGAAGATGTAGTAGACAAGCCAGAATGGCAAACTACTATGAATGAAGAAATGGATGCTTTGTATAAGAATAATACTTGGGTATTATGCAACCTTCCACTAGGAAAGAAGGCCATAGCAAACAAATGGGTATACAAAGTGAAGTATAATCCAAATGGTAGTATTCAAAGATACAAAGCCAATCTAAGACTAGTTGCAAAAGGATTTGCACAGCAATACGTTGAGATATCGAGCTCCACTCGTGATATGCCAGGGTGACCGTTGTGCATTTATGTCACCGACTTGTTAGCTGCAGATGCAGTTGGTACACCGCCCATGAATAATAGCTAGATGACAGCTATCCTTATGTACTCTAGTTCGTGGCTCAGTTAGTATGCCACCCTAGTTAGCTAAGTTTGGTTTGAGACCCACATATAGGGTTCTTCTATTTCTTTGTACTAGAGTTCTTTTGGCTTTCACAACTAAGAAGAGGAAAAATTATTTTCAGCCTCCACCTTTGTGTGTATTCGCCCATTGTGTATGTGAGAAAGCCGCAAGTGAGACTCCTTCCTTCTCTCCCACTATCTTCACATGGTATCAGAGCCTGGTTCGTGGTAAGGAGCTCAAGAAAGCAAACCAAGTTCACGGTGTCCTGGTAAGAGGACTAGTGTTTTTTTCCTTTTTCGAGTTGGGGAGCAAATCTCTGCAGGTAGCACAGCCAGAAAGTGCAAGAGTGCATTGTCTCAGGTTGAGTCGCCCTTCGCGGTGTGGCGAGAGGGCCATTGATGCCCTCAGTGACTTTATTTTTTTTGACTGGAGGCCATTTTGGGGCCCGTTTTGGAGGTGGACGTTCTTCGCAGGCACTGAGGAAAAGGCCTTGTTTTTGCTGTGCGACCACTACTCTGTAGGTCGGTGAAAAGTTGCCACAGAAATTGCATCGTATGCCTGTGCGTAGAGATACTAGGAGTTACAGAATCATCCTTATTGCCTGTTGATGCAAAATCGTCACTAGGAAGTGACTGTGTGGTCAAATACCACTTTCGTCAGTTTTGCAGATTTGCCTGTGTGAGGCAGAAGCTGTGTTTTTTGCAGTGACAGAATATTTTGCAGTGTTCTGTAATGGCATCTGATTCTCTTTCACAGATTGTCACTGAAAAGCTTGACAAGAACAACTTCCAAGCATGGAAGTTTAGAATGACGAATTTCCTTATGGGAAAAGGCTATTGGGAGTTCATTACAGGAAATGAAGAAAAACCAGTTCTTCCTAATGTTCCCAATTAACAGGAAATGCAGGCATTTAAAGGATGGCATGAGAGAGCTAGAAAAGTTATGTACTGGTTGCCTATCAGTATTTTAGATTCTATGATTGTGCATATTCAGGATGCAAGTACGCCAAAGGAGGCATGGGATACTTTGGCAAAAATGTACAGCACAAATATGCAAGCCAGGAAAATGCAGCTCAAGTAGGAGTTGCACAATGTGCAGAGAGAAAATATGAGCATCAATGACTACCACATGAAGGTGAAAAAAATTGCATATGCACTTGCTTCCATTGGGTCACCAGTGGGAGATGATGATCTAGTTTCTGTGACCTTGAATGGTCTAGGAAAGGATTATGCACAGTTCCGAACATCCGTTGCCGTCTGTGAAAAATTTCCTGATTTTGAGGAGTTGTTTGCTCTTCTAATTTCTGAAGAGCAGAGAAACGGTGGTGCATCTTTTTCAGAAGGAACTTCAAAAGAAACTGTCTTCTACTCAAATGCTGAAAGAGGTAGAGGCAGAGGTAGAGGAGGCTGATCTGGAGGCCGTGGTAGAAATCAAAATATGTAGCAAACTCAAGAAAACCAGTCCTATGGAAGAGGACGTGGTAATTGTAGAGGCAGGGGGAGCCAGAGAGGCCGTGGTGGATGGCAGAGAGGTCAAAATGCAAACAACAATGTTAAATGCTACTATTGTGGTAAAATGGGTCATGTGGCTAAAGACTGCTACAAAAAGCAGAATGACATTATGAATGGAAAATTGCAGCAAGGCAATTATGCATCCTCTAGTAGACAGGGTGATGACAGAAATGAGCATCTGTTTATGGTGCAGCACATGACCAATTCTGTGACAAGTGCAGAAGAAAGTAATGATGTGTGGTATGTTGACTCAAGTGTGTCAAACCACATGACAGATCATGCAGAATGGATGCAGGATGCAAGGAAAATGGAAAGACCAAGTTTTGTGGAGACTGGTGATGATACTGCACATCCTATTGTGCAAATTGGTAAAATTCCTTTGTCTATGTAGGATGGGAAAAAGAAATACCTGTCTGATGTATTTCATGTCCCGAGTATCACCAAAAACCTGGTTTTAGTTGGTCAAATGGTTGAGTAGGGCTTGCAGGTCAGATTTAATCCTCATGGATGCTTTGTTGAGGATATGAAAAATAACAGTCGCTTGATAGCAAAAGGAAAGAAGAAGGGCAGGATGTTTACGTTGGATGCGGACATGCCTGAATTGAGTGCAGTAATGTTTGCACATGGGACTAGTGTTGTTGCAGATATTGATATCTGGCATAAACGCATTGATCATGTTAATGTACAACGACTTAAATCAATGCAGGCCCAAAATATTGTTACAGGATTGCCTAAATTCAAGGTTGTAGAAATGCATAAGGTATGTGAAGCCTGTCAATTTGGAAAACAGGCAAGGAAACCATTTCCTAGGCATGTTCAAGAGAGTGAGAAGCCATTGGAATTAATCCACTCTGATGTGTGGACTACTAAAGCTGCATCTATTGGAGGCTGTCATTATTTTATCACTTTTATTGATGACTACAGCAGAAAAGTTTGGGTGCATTTTATGAAAAAGAAAAGTGAAGTGTTTGGGCATTTCAAAGCTTTTAAAGCTATGGTTGAAAAAGAAACAGGCCTGCAAATAAAATGCCTAAGGTCAGATGGAGGGGGAGAGTACCTCTCAAATGAGTTTGCAAAGTTCCTGCAAGAGGATGGCATAAAGCAACAATATTCATGCAGTCATACCCCACAGCAAAATGGACTTGCAGAAAGGAAAAATAGGCATATTGGAGAGGTATGGCGTCAAACCAAGCCTTTGCACTTGATATAAACCTCAATGTGTGAGTCTAGACCTTTGCTTTACTTCTTCAATCACTCTATGGACTCCTCTACTTAAGGTTTGTCTTTGATATTCTTAGATTGCTCAAATTCAACTTTGGATTGCTCCAAAAAGACAATCGATTTCTAAATTGAAACCCCAAGTGCACAGTCCCAAATCACTACAGCCACTTGTTGACAATGTACTTGAGTGCCTTGTTGCAGCTTAGTACCTCTGGCCTATTGTGAAAATTTGCACTTAAGCCTTTGCGCTTGATGTGCTTTGTATGGTTGCCATTGAGAGCCTAAACATTGAATTGGTCTTCAACATCGCCTCTTTGCTGATTCCGCAACAAGTACCCTTTGTACCACCCTTAGTATCTACTTCTCACTAGCAGCATCTTCTGCTGAAAATTCAACTGCACTGCCAAAGGCAAAATCTTTTGCATCATAGTCATTTGTCCTCATCGTAGTATATGAACTGTCGTAGGCAACCTTCTTGCCCCTTCTCTCATTGTGATTTGCTCAAAGGGTCTTGCTTTCTCCTCGTTCCTTCTTACATTGGTATTATCAGCTCTCTTTTCGAGTTACCCTCTCTCTCGATTCCCCTATCTAGCTATTTTCCTTTGTATCCTAGGAAATCAGCATTTGTATGTTCTCGCTCTTTGCCAAAATCCCATTCTTTGTGTGTAAAAACATAAGGCTAGTCCCGCTGCCCTGTTTCCTCTACAGTCTCCACTAAGGTTCTCTATGTCTGGGCACATTTCCTTAAACCCCCGCAAGCATATCTTGCACTAGCACGAATTTGCAATCGGTCTGATACTTCCTTCGCACACTTCGCATAGCGTATTGAACCTTCAATGGCTTGACGCAGATGCAACCGATTCTTGAATGTGAGGGAGAGAAAAAGGATCGAAAGGAGAGGGCTGAGCATGCTATCAACTTGGAGGGGATTGCAAGGATCACCAGTGATCGGCATTCAAATACATGATCAAGACATCAACTATTTCTTTATCACTCAAACGATTACCATCTTCATCCTCTTGATGCAATAAAGTGTTGAGTACATCTTCCTTTTCTCCTTAGATGCCGTTCTTTCATCGATAGCATCTTGAAGGAGTTTTACTAAGCACACACACAACTTGGCACATTACACAAAAGCAATGGATTGGTTATTGATCCTCTGTGAAGGCCAATGTAAAAATAAAGTCATGGTTCGTATCACACAATGCTGGAACTTTAAGAGCTCTGTTGTATGCATTCCCTGGCAAATCCATTGCCATTGTTCGTATCCCATGATTGAGGAATCTATACTCACTCCACTACGTCGCATTTCGGTCCGGACTCATAGCTTATGAATATATCATCAATAATTTGGAAGGTAAACTTTTTCAGCGTGAGCAGAAGAGGAATGTGTTCTTCCAAAGCCCATTTTGGCAAACGCCTCAATGGCCACACGCTCAATTTTATGTAGAAGTTGCGTGCAAACTTCTTGCCCATTAAGCACTGCTATAGTGAGCTTACGTAAACGATAGTCTTGCTAAGGGCCTAATGAAGTGAACTGTAGCTCCGAAGCTTCCCATGCTCCATGCTATCAAAGCTCAGCTCCTCCATGATAAGACAGCAAGCACGACCTCAACAACTACCAATGAAAGGCATTTTGATCAACCGAGATTGATGCAACCTATTGCTTTGTCCACAATTGGAATTCCAACACTTTCTTGATTGCCCTGATAGAATTACTAACAGCTTCCAAAGTTAAGTCCATGGTTTTCATGAGAAGAATTATCTCAAAAATTTATACACTTGATGGACTATTTACAGGATCAAATTTGCTCCAAGCTCGCTTCAAGTGGCCATGAAGGCCACACTCTAGCATCCTCCAAGATCTAGGCACTCAACATACAAAGCCATTCAAGAACAAGTCAACCACCTTTCTTGCTCCACCTCCTCTCTTCGAAGACTGTCCTCTTCCTTCCAAAATCGAGACTTGCACCAGAAATCAACCAACATGCTGAAGGTACGAACTAACTATAAGATCGCCAATGTGTTCTGGGTATATTCAACCCTGAACATTCGAGAACTGAACGTTTCCAACCACTAACATGAAGCAAGCACAAGTATACATAGTCGAATCATGGTCGGAAAGACAATTAGTAAGCAAAATGCAATTTTCAACAAAGAGCAAGCTTGAACATTGGAACTACAACAAAAGTCCTTCCTTTTCATTCAAGACAATGGATAATTCCCTTCTACATCCGCATAGGATCATCCTTGAGCTTGCTAAAAGGGAATATGCAACCTAAATACTGTCAGACAGCAGTCTGACTATTACATATCAAGAACCATTACAAAGAAGATCCAAAAAGAGTTATAATAGCCCATTATGTTTCGTTGTCACTGCCACTCACGTATGACTTGTGATCTTCCAACTTCCACATGACTTTGACTTAGCCTAGGTGCCTAAATACCCCTCAACATCCCGTGAACTTGCCCAAGGCTTGGGTTTTGATTTTGGTAGAAGGAAAGAAGCAAGCAATGATAAGAAAAATAGCAATGAGCCAATCAATCTTTGTCTCTCTCTCACTCTCTCTCTGTGGTACGCGCTCGTGTACACACACACACACACAAACACATTCTCTCCCTTACCTCTCTCTCATCCTGGACACATGCAACAATTTGACAAACTGTTCAAGCAAAACTCAAGCAAAAAGTGTAAATCAAACTTAATGGATGCATACGAAGTGCACAAGCAAGCAAGAGAGGGACATCCAATAAGAATGAAAACCCATGCTTCGCTTACATATCGAATTTCAATCCTAACTTGTGCCCATAATTTCGATAGGGTCCGATAAGCTTCAGACTCACATGTGCCCCTAATTCCTATTACATCCAATAGAGAGCTTTCTTGACAAAATGCTATCGAAACCACATGTGCACGCCCTCTCTCTCTCTCTCTCTTGTATTCACAACACACGTACACATTAAAATGGACAAATGAACTGCCATAATACAAAAATGAAGATGTAAATACAATTTGAAAGAAAGCAAGTTCAATTTGCAAGGTCCGAGTTCATGTCGCGAGCCATATACACATGCTCAAACTTAACCTTGACTCCTTGTTTTGTATTAAAAAAACCCAAGAATGTGACCCTTCCCTTGCTTCTATTTCTTTGCTCTATTCTTCAAACCTTAAATGGAAGTATTGCAAATGATTAGATTACACATGTCTAAATTCTTGAGCAATCCAAACATCTTAGTCATCGTAGAAAAAATAGGAGCGAACGGAGAGGAGGAGGTTGAGGAAAGGAAGAGGTTGAGAGGAGGAGGAGGCGATCGAGAGGAGATTTAGAGGAGACTATGGTTAAGAGGAGAAGTTTGAGAGGAGACGACAATTGAGAGTAGATTGAGAGGAGGAAAAGGTTGAGAGGAAGAACTGGATAGTTTAGGGGAAACTCTTGTGTGAGGTTTGAGAAGGTGAGGAAACTTTTTTTAATTTGTGATTTTTTTGAGGAAAAAAAAACACTAATTTTAAGCCCAACAAGAGAGGGAGGAGGGTAAGGGAAACCAACCTAAATTCAAGGGAGGGAGTAAATACCTCAAGTAGTGGTGAGGCAAGAGAGAAGCAAGTGAGAGCCTAGTGGAAACCAAAGGAAATCTCTCTTACGATGAGAAGCCATTATGGAATCCTCCATTCTTTTAGTACCCAAGCCTTCCCATTAGCTCTTAAGGGCTTAAGAGACCTTTTTTGAGTCCAAAAACTCCCTAATGATCAAATTTTATGTTATCTACTTGCAAAGTCACCCGCATGTTATTAAACACCCTATGATGTTCAACCACATAGAGCTCTTTAGCCTCATCCACGATGACTTTAGTCTACCACAACAAATTGTTTAGACAAAAGTCCACCAATTGACTTCCATGCTGACTTCCATGCGTGTATAAACTAAGGTATCAAAACATAACAAATCTAGACGACTCGTACAATTCTACAAGATTATAATCTTGGTAGTCATATTTATTAAGCGTCAATAAGAGAATCTACTAAGAAATTGCCAAGCTAAGCTCAATTCACGCTCTAATAGAGATATTCAAGTTTTTTTTAAAAACAAAATTTATGCTTTTCAAAAGGTTGAGCTTGTCACTTTGCTACTGATCTTGCTTTTATTACCACATCAATGATTATTACATTGGAAACATAGGCAACAATTACATTAACAATATGCAGAGGAGAAGCTAAGCCATGATAAGAGTGTATTATTACTACCATAAGTCACATCACAAGTCATATTGTGCTCATCTACATGTACTAGCTAGTACTCTCACCATAGCCTAGAGACATTCTAAAGATTTCTAATATCAAATAGATCAAAAACTCAATAAAACTGAGACTAGTCAACAAACTCCTTTTGTGTTATGCTTAGCTAGGAGGATGCAAGATCACTAGACTTTTTATTAGTGGCCTTTTGAACGATTGGCCTAGCTCTCCCTACAAAGCAATGCCTGTAACAAGAAGACCATTTAATGGCCTAGCTAAATCTCCCTATAAAGAAATGCCTGAACTACCCATTACATCACTCAATCTTATTTGCTTTTGCAAACCTCACACCACTCATACTCTCACAAAACTCAGCACTCACCTATTGAAACCCACCGATAAGCAAAAAGTGATACTTAGATCATTCTAACTCATCACTTGCCACATCACTCAATCTTATTCACTCTTGCAAACCTCACCACTCATACCCTCACAAAACTCACGCACTTTAACACAAATGGTGCACTCATACTAGCACTCAGAACTATTCCTCCCATGGTCCCTCCTGCTACTTAAACAATTAACTCTACCTCAAGTGGTGAATTCTCACCATCTCCTATCAATCCTCAAATCCTAAGTATACATGTACATCAACATGGACACACCTCAACATGCATGTGGATCAAATGGCCACCCGAATGTGTGCCACTTTTGGACAATCTTAACATAAGCTCTACATAGCCCTAATACCCAATACATGTCTCAAAAAAATGTGCGCTCCTCTTGGCCCACCTCCTTTCCATGGTCACAAACAAGGTCATTAAATACCCTCTCTATAACTTACATAGGCAACACCTCTTTGGCAAGTATGATTCCCTCAAGAACATGCATCGATGTGTTGCTTAAGTCAAACATTTTGCCTTCAACGTTCTATTAAAATGAGACAACCATGCCAATAGATTTGGTCAGAACAGAGATCCCACCAGCAGATACCCCCTTAAATAGCAACCAGATATCATGAATATATACCTTTGTAAGACTAGAATAAGTCCAATCATACAATTTAGATTTTTTGTTGTTCTAAAGATAAAAAATCTACACAAAAAATAAGAGAGAAAATGAAAGAGAAGAAAAAAGAGGTAAACAAAAACTTTTATAAAAAACAAAAGGAAGACAAACTTAGCAAGCAAAGCAACACTTATGTCTTCATCAGTGCCCAAGCATAAGCAGCTATACTGGGCTTCTAAAGACCCGTGGAGTCTCTTGGGCAAACCCAGTGCTTACTAAAATACGTCCAAAAAACAAACAAACAAACAAAAGAGAAAGAAAACAAGAAATAAAGAAGAAAGGAAGCAGGTGACTAAGCAAAAATAAACAAGCAAGTCAAGAAACAAAATCTTCCAAAAAATTGGAATCTCTCTCTCTCTCTCTCTCTCTTATTTAAAACATAAAAAGCTAAATGGCCCTTTACACTTATGTATCGTTTCCTATAAAGAGGCAAAAATACATTTCTAACTTAGAAAGCACAAGCATACTCAAACAAACTCTCTTTTGAAACTAAAAGAAAAACGGGCTATTCAGCTTCCCGCTTTTTGTTTTCAGCTTATGTTCAATCATTCTAAACAGACCTAAGGCCAATACACCATAGATAAAAGACTTCATATCTAAGATTGTGCGTACTTTTTTCATTATTTTCCTTGGATTATACCTCTTGTGTAATAGTAAAGTGATCAAATTACTACATTGAGTGATAAAAGACTCCTTAGTTGTACAAAGGCCGGAAAATCTATGGAATTGGGAAGAAATGACTCCATATTTTGCCAAATCAGAAATGTTTTGAGTCAATGTGAGGCATTTTTATAATGTGTAAACTACTATATTCAGGTTGTTCACGTTTATCGTATATATCAACCTCTAATCCTATGGTAGATTGAGAAAGCCTAAGATCTAAGAAAACGCAAGAATCCCCTTTTGACGTGCAATTCAGTTCACAAGAGTCATGAGGATAGATTCCTTCTCCAAAAGCACTAGCGTCTTTGTACATAAAGTCTTGAAAGTTAGGAACATCAGGTACAAATAAATCATCTATAAAACGCCTAACTTGGCTAAGCTTATGTAAAATGATAGGGCAGGTATTGACATCATGAACACCCATGTCAGCCTGTCAGGTTGTTGGCAACAGTTACAACCCCAGCCAGCCCTATGACATGTCAGCCCTACTGGAGGCAGATCCAGCCATCCAAGGAGGTCATACCACTCTCATTTAGAGGTCCCCATGAGTTCCAGCCTCCAGCAGCAGAAGAAGCACCACTCAGCCCTCAGCTTCAGCCAGCACTAGCCCCCTCTCAGCATACTGCCAGCAGGCATAGCCTCTACAGCCAGCAGATCCAGCCTTTCCATCAGGATTTAAAAAAGGTATTCCTCCCCCTGCAGTAAGGGATTCCTTCGGCGGTAAAGATAACAGCCTACGGTGTCGCCAAGGTCAATAGTCCTCCCCCGTGTAACATATATGAGTATATGATGATGGTTCTCATGCATGCACATACTCTCTCTCTGTCTCTCTCCATAGATAGCATTCTCGCCACCCCAGTCCATTTTGCAGTATCACATGTACATGATATCGTGGCTGTCTACTTAAATGTACATTCTCTGGACTCTGTGTGTTCTTAAGAGTTGTGTGACCTTGGAAACATGTGATAGGCTGTAAAAAACTAGGCTCAACTATTCCAACCATTTCCCCACAACGAGGCACTCGCTAGTCAAATCATTTTGCGCAGCATACCCTTGAAGGTCACCCTTAAAACTAGCGTAGATTCTTGCTTACCTTGGTAAAGCCCTCCATCCTCCCACACATTGTGAACCTGTAACTTCAAATATATCGCATCTAAACATTCATTTATTGAAACATGGCACAATTAAACATGCTGCGTTCACCTAACATGATTGAGGTCATTCATTCACATAAACTGAACTTTGAGACTTGTCACCTGCGGTCCTAAACATTTCACATACTCATTTCATAGAAATAATAAAAATAAAGCAAGACCAGCGTGTAAACTCAGTTGTTCATTCTCTGTGTCTATATTTATCTGCAACTATCGGTAAATATATCGGACCATCTACATATAACACGTATCCCTGTCTGTTTTTTGTGTAAACCTCGTTAGATAAAGCATTAACAGAACAACAAAACAACAGAAACAGCAGAACTGTCATGTATCTGAAGGCCACGATTAGGTTTTCTGTTCTTCCGCTGCGGTTGAAGGACCCGTGCCATACTAAACATACCTTGCCAACAAAGTTCCCAACAAGGTCTCTTCCTGCAGTACCTTCCACAGTTGCGGATCTGACTTGTACGATCGCAACCAAACCACCAAGAACTCTCGGACCATGAACAGCAACACCTGCAAAAACACAAACCCACCAACGATAGACGAGCAGATGATCGTATACTGTAGCGATGTGGAGTCGCCAGCAGAGGTAAGCCCGGAGAAGGGAAAGGCGAGAGCAAGGAAAACGAGGGAGAGAACCAGGAAAGCTATGCCGTAGGAGGTGCGGGAGACGTGGGAAGCGAGGCGGGAGCGGAGGAGGGCAAGGTCGGAAGGACCAAAAGAGGGAGGGGGGGAGGGGGAGGGCGAGGAGGAGGAGGAGAGCAAGTGAAAAGCGGAGACAGAGAGGCCAGCGATGGCAGAAAGTAAGGCGAGACCATCAAACAAGAGGAAGAAACGACGGGGGGAGGAGGAGGGGGAGGAAGGAGATGGTGGGTTTAAGAAGGAGGTGGAGGTGATGAAGAAGATGATACAGAAGGCAATGAAGCGAGGATAGATAGTCTCATGAAAGACCCTGGGCAAATTTACGTAGTCTGCAATACTCAGAGAACCCATGCTTGCAACAAACAAACTGGTGAGCTCTCTCAGCTCTCTCTCACTTTTGTCCACCCCTTTTAAATCTACTTCTTGGTCAAGATCCCACGCCTTTGTTACTTCTTGGAAAGTCGCCCACACAAGACTAGATCTCCCATATCTTCGAGAATCCACTTTATATGGAATGTTACCTCCTCCATTTCCATTTTCACCCCTCAAACACACACAAGTGCTTTCTCAAACTTTTAAACCTCCCTAACATTTTCGAGGCAATTCAATGCTTTCTAGATTTTGTAACATTGTAGAGGCAATTCAATGCTTTCTCAATTTTGTACCATCTGTAGAATTTCAGGCAGTTTTATAGCTTCAAAATCTACAACAATTCTAAGGAAAAACCTTGAGAGTTTTATATACAATGAACCTACCACATTTCCATTTTCATCACCCCTCAAAAAGTGCTTTCTCAATTTTTGCAACCTCTGTAAAATTGCAAGCAATTCAATGCTTTCTCGATTCTGTAAAATCTGTAAATTTCAAGCAAATTAATAGCTTAAAAAATTGCAAATTCTAAGGAAAAACCTTGAGAGTTTTGAAATGCCAAGTTGTGTGATTTGTTGAGAGAAGATGTTTTTGGGGCACGGGAAGGAAGTAGATCATGACGGGTGGATCAGAATGCCCATCGAAAATCATTTCATCCGATCTCAACATACCGCCAAAGGCCCCAAACACTTGAAGTGTGTCGACCTCACAAGACTCGAACTACAAATCATCCAATAGGGATTTCTAAGAGCACTCTGCTATCAGAAGGGCCCATAGAGCTTTCTGTACATCAAGTGGGCATGTATGAGTGATAAAGTTGCCCAGATTCGTTTTCACAATATAGTCATCCACCAGACATTTGTGAATTGGGCCTAAGGGCCTTGTATAATAGAGGGAAAAACGAGGGAAAATAAGGAGAAAGCAGAGCAGCAAGCAGAGGTGCACAATGGCAGTCCCTTATGCTTAGGCGGGACACCTTGAAATAATCCTCCAAGAAAGGGATTCAATCATCTAGATTTAGAAGCCAGAATTCGGCCTCTACCATCAATAGGCTAAGCTAAAGCATTTGTGACACAACCTGAGAAGAAATCACTAACTAGTACTTCCCGTTGCTTTTACAAAACCTCCTTCATGTATGGCCGAACCATCACCCAAAGATACAACCCCGACATTATCGAAGTCTAAATTCAGAGCCATTCCTACTGTACCATCTTCACATTTTGTTAATTCACCAACCATTACTTCATTAAGACCATGAAGGCAAGTGATCCCATATCTGACTTGGAGTATAATGCATGTATTGACAACCTCTACTTCTAATTTGTTTGTGAGTAATACTCCTAATTTCATCGAGTCAAATATTTATTACTATTAAGGTAGAAGAAATAGCAGCATGAGGTCTAGAGCATGGGTGATGCAACCATTGATGTGACATTTCTTTATATCCCTCTCTCATTTTCCCTTGATCTTTATGTCATGCACCAAGGGATCCAAAATAGCCATACTTGTTTTCCCCCTTCATGACATAAGCCCTAAACCTAAAGGTCATATAACATGGGCGAAACTCTTTGTCCCATATGCCATATTGGTCTTTTTGGAGAATTTGGTGGGAAATTCATCATGCATGGTAGGTTGACTTTCCCACCTTTCCCCATTGCGGTGTCCTTGTGAGAAAAGTCATGATAGCCATTGCTTTTCCTTTGCCTTTTAGCATTACATCCTTCCTCATGCCTTTTCTTCCCCTGTCTTACAATTTTTCCCCCTCCCATCCCCAAATGCTTTACCTTCCTAATGAGGATAGACACACAAGTTCAAATATATTAACACAAACTCAACCTCAAGCCACAAAGCTCAGCAATTGCTTTCTCAAATATATAATGGAGGATGAACACACAAAGTTCAAAAAAAGTTCAAAACATTCAAGATTGTTCAAATATACGAATCTTGCCCAATCTTTGCTCCAAAATGATCTCTAATATGTACTATTCATGAATAGTCCAAGACACAAGGTTGGATGGCTAGAAAACTACTCAATCGGCCATCCATAACCTTTTCTAAAGTAATCACAAAAAATCTATAACAAAATCCCAAAACTCATGCTTGTTATTACCAAAACCCATGTAAAGATGCTCCTTAAGTTGCTTCAAAGTGACATCTACATTTTGCTTGTTCCTGACCAAAAAATATTCTCCAAGATTACTCAAAGTTAATGACATGTACTACCTATGAGTCTCGTGACATGGCACCTCACATGGCACGTCCAAATGCCTAGAGATTGTTGCCAACCATGCTCTACATCAACCCACATTTGCTATTGATTAAACACAAAAAAACTTACATGCAGTTGACTTTTTATTATCACCATGCACTAGTCACAACATGAAAATTGCAACTCACCTATAGAGTGAGATTGCTCAATAGTTGGGACCCAAGCAGAGGAGTGAAATGGATTATCTTCTACATAGATTTTCCCGCACAAGGTGCAACCTAACAATGGGAGCATCTATTCTATTTCAATATGGTTCCCAATGTCAGTGGCAAGGTAGCCTCAAGTTGATGCAAAAAATCATTAAACTAAATAAATGGCGACCATTTTAGAGTGGTGGTGGTTATCAATTATCCAATTATGATGAAGACGATGATGGAGTAGGTAGAGGCCATGGTGGATGCATTTACCTCAAATAGAAGTGGCAAGCCACGAAGCCGACAAGTGGAGTAGTTTTGGACACATGGGAGAGAATCTATTTTCTCAACTCTCATCTAGGGTTCTTCATAGCATGATACCATTATTTCATAGTCGACAATATGGCTTCATTGCACTCATGTGCCAACCTTCCTATGATGCTTCATTTCCTTGGCCTCCCAAAGGAGTATTATTCCATTCTATCTTCTATCAAAGTGTGTTTTGGTTCTGGCAGATGATGAGAACCAATAGCAGCTTCGATTCTAGCAGATGATAAGGTTCCTTGACTCAACTTAATCGCAAAGTTAACCAAAGTCCCTACCAATGGAGATCCTCCTTGAGACCTTGGATGGGGACAATTTTCATCAAAGGATTGAGGTTTCAGGATTCCAAGGTAGTTTCTTCATTGCATGAGACCCTACCTATGCAAAACTAGTCAAGCAACCACTAAGTCACATCCCTGCTCAAGACGGCAATGGGAGGGCTGTACAAGCAGACTGTGTCATACAAGAGACTTTAGGATGAGACGCAGACCCCTTGGGTTGCGCCTTCTCAGGGGGCAGCATGAAACCCTCACTACCTCCCTAGGCACAAGAGGAGCAAGAAGAGGGAAGCTGCATAGGTCAACCCTAGATACTTGAGGCTGAGTTTTTCTTTGTTCTCCTAATGGTCCGACATCATCCCAAGGCCCTCCACTGGCTTGTCTACCCTAGGCTCAAGTGTTGAACCCTAGAGTTGACGTTTAGGGGATCATTAAACTCAGGCCAAAAGCAACATCTTCGATTGAAGAGTGAAGACAATTAATCAATCTGTCAACCGAGGAGTGAATTGGAAAAGGCCAAGGCAAAGTGGTGAGCAACTTGTATCTACCTATCAATGTTGTGTACTAGATGCCAAGTCCCTTCTAGATGATGCTACATGACAAGCAAGGTAGCATTACACAATAAGATGAGGTGGCAAATGGCCCCCACCATCAAGAGCCTTTTGCACATGTGAGATGATAGTGAATATTGGATTTGTAAAGGTCAAAGGTGTCAGTAGGATTCAATGCAATTAATGGCACCTACCCTTCCAATAGGTAGGTGCACTATGCGATAAGGTGAGGCGACGAAGGTCCTCGACTATTAGGAGCCCTACACAGATGTGAGATGATATTGAACACTAGATCTACAAAGGTCATTAGTGTTAGTAGGACTCAATGTGATGTAATGGCACCTACTCCTCTAAGTCGTAGGTGTGAACCATTGTAAATATGATGGGTAGTACCCACCACAAATGTCAAAAGAAAGTTGTGTATTTAAGGTCCTAGAGTTCTAGGAGGTAGGGCCATTCCTACTACCAAGGGAATCCATATGCATAGAGTGCAGCCTTGAGTTGTTTGTATTTGATTGTCAGTTTTGGCTAAGTAATAGAAGAGGATGGATTCTAGTTCATGTGCATACCTTCTCTCTCTCTCTCTCTCTCTCTCTCTCTCTCTCTCTCTCTCTCTTTATTAGAGTTTTGTGTCTCTCTCTCTCTCTTTGAGTTTCGTGTTCCCCCTTGCCCCCATTCTATGAATTCACTGCACGACAATTCACTTCACTCAATGAAGGGAGAAACCTTCTTGCTCATCTAGAAATGGCGATTGCTTGGCAAAAACAGACTATACGAAGGGCCACGAAAAGAGCTACTCACCCTCAACATTATGTCAATTGCAATTTAATGATTGACACAATGTGGGTAGAAAACAAAAGGCTAATAGAAGCCAAAGAGTTGCACATGGATTTTCCAAAAGTCTTCATTGAAGATGAAGAAGCACAAAGAAAAGTTCAAGAACAACCAACAACTTGAATCAGCCAAGTCAGTTGCAACAAACAAATTAGTGAAGGCTAAGTCTTCAGAGAAATCAATGTGGCATCATATGAAGAACCAAAGTTCACCCAGATCGATAAATAGCTTCCCAAAAAATCCCTCAAGGAAGCCTAGTCAGTTGCAACAAACAAATCACTGAAGGCTAAGTCCTTAGAGAAATCAATGTGGCATCATATGAAGAACCAAAGTTGATCCAGATCGACAAATAGCTTCCCAAAAAATCCCTCAAGGAAGCCTAAGCACTCTTTAGAGAGAACAAAGATGTAGTCACGTGGGAATATATGGATTTGAAGGGGTCCCAACAAGCATGATTCATCGCCAAATCCTCCTCATTCTAGATTATGCCAAACCTATTCCGTAGTAGCGATACTGAATGAACCCCAGTGAAGGTAGAGAAGGTAGAGATCAACCAAATGCTCAAAGCAAGGTTTCATCTACTAGGTCAATTGATGTGATTGGTTGTTTTTTATCATCATTGCACCAAAGAAGAATGGTATGATGCGATCCTATGTTGACTATAGAAAGTTGAATGAGCAAATCATCAAAGACCTTTCCCATTACCATTCATAGACATCATCCTAGACAAGCCACTAGCCAATCAAGCCATATAGCCTCCTTGCAACCCTCTGTGGCTACAACATACTCGGCCTCTGTGGTAGACAAAGCAATGCACTTCTATGCGCGAGACATCCATGACACTGCACCACCTACAAAGGTGAACACATAACCAGAAGTGGATCTCCTGCTATCCACATGCCCTGCATAGTTAGAATCTATGTACCCAAGTACACACATCTCTCTTCTACCAAAGCAGTTGCACATCTCCTTGGTACCCTTCATGTACCTCATGATGTACTTAATTGTCTCCCAATTCCTCTTTCCTGGATTAGCCATATACCGGCTAAAAACTCCCCACTGCAAATGCAATGTTCGATCTAGTAGGTATCATAGCATACATAAGACTCCCAACTGCTGATGCATAAGGAACCTTGGCCATCATGGCCCTCTCCTCATCTAATTTGGGACTATCTGCCTGACTTAGTTTCACATATGGAGGCAATGGAGTACTTACTTCCTTCCCCCCCTCCATATTGAAACGCTGCAACACTTTTGTAACATACTCCTGTGAAATCCAAAGGAGTTTCCTACTCCAGTCGTGTGATGCGCATACCAAGAATATGACCTGCAGGTCCCAAATCCTTCATGTCAAAGGCCTCATGCAACTTGTCCTTCAATGCATCTAGCTCATAAGTGTTCTTGCTAGCCAATATCATATAAATGACATAAAGTGCTAGGAGTATCAAGCTATTATCCTTAGCCCTTTTAGTGTAGAGGCAATGATCAATCTCACTTCTTCTGAAACCCTGGGACCGAATGAAAGCATCAAACTTCTGATAGCATTCTCTAGGCGCTTGCTTAAGGCCATACAGACTCTTTTTTAGCTTGCAAACCAAGTTCTCTTTGCCCTTTTCTTCAAAGCCTTCCAGCTGTACCATGTAAATTTCCTCATACAAATCCCCATTAAGAAAGCTGTCTTGACATCCATTTGCATAAGCTCCATATCCTCTACTCCCACAAGTCCAAGTACACAACTAAGTGTTGTCATCTTTACAACCGGAGAGAAGATCTCATCAAAGTCCACACCCTTCCCTTGCTTGAATCCTTTAGCAAACCAAATGGGCCTTGTACTTAGAAGGTACTTAGGCACATCATCATATGTGACCTTCATCTTATAGACCCATTTACATGGCAATGCTTTCTTTCCATATGGCAAAGAAACCAAGTCCCAATTCTTATTTTTCATGAATGAATTCATCTTTGATTTCATAGCATACTCCCACTTGCACTGATCCTTGTACATCATAGCCTCTCTATAGCAAGAAGGCTCCTTGCAATTAGTAAGCACATAGTCTGCCCTTGAAACAAATCTCTCAGGTGGTCTAGACACTCTAGATGTTCTTATCAAGGGCATTTCAGCTTGCTGTCCTGCCTGCATATCAGCCATGTTTGGCTCATCATTTCCACCAATAGATGATCCATCATCTACCCTTGATTGTGCACCCATGAGAGGACCTAGTGGCACCATTTCCTACACATTTGGTGCATGGACAGCTTGCGGTCTACTGGGTGGATTCACATCCTGGAAATTGATTCTCCTCATTTCCACATCCCTCATGGGTGTCTTATGCATCTTCTTCTCATTGAAGACCACATCACGGCTTCATATGATCTTCTTTGCTTCTAGATCCTAGAGACGATAAACCATCTCTCCGCTTTCACCATAACGCAGAAAGATGCATTTCCTAGACTTAGGATCTAGCTTATTCCGAAGCTCTTTTGGCACATGTGCATATGCCTCACACCCAAATATACACAAATGAGAGTAAGGGGATGCCTCTTCAAGAATACCACCATCCAAACTTTTATTGTGTGATCTATTGATCACATGCACTGCAGTCTTCATTGTCTCAGCCCAAAAACCACTAGAAAGACTTACATTGGAAAACATACATTGCAACTTTTCCTGAATGTGTATCACAGAAATGCAGTAAATCATGAGAGAGATACTCTCCACCATTGTCAGTCCATAGGCATTTAAGCATTCTACCTGACTGATTTTCAACCAAAGCCAGCCATTTCTGAAATACCTGGAACACATCGCTCTTCTGAGCTATAGCACAAGCCTACACTTTCGCAGTTGCATCATCAATGAATGTCACATAGTATCCAACCCTGCCTAATGACCATGTATGCGTGGGGCCACATACATCTATATGCACTAAATCAAGCCTTTCAATCTCTTTCTTTACCCTTCTTTTATGGGCTGATTTAGTTTGCTTCCCATAGAGACATTGCTCACAAAATTCAAAATTAGAGAAACTCAAATGCGGTACATAATCCAAATGGCATAAGAGTTTCATTCCATTCTGGCTCATGTGCCCCAATCGGCAATGCCACAAAGTACTTGGCTGCTCGGTTATTGCAACAACATGATCAGACACCCCTGATACATGAAAGGGATACAATGTCCCACACTTGGCACCTCTTGCCAAAACCATAGAGCCCTTCTGAAGTTTCCAACTCTGAAAGCCAAAAGTGGTCTGAAAACCAGCGTCATCTAGTTGACCCACTGAAATAAGACTCTTGGTTAGCTAAGGCACATGTCTCACATTTTTCAAAACAAATGTGGACCCATTTGCAAAAGAAAACTTTATGTCACCTGCTCCCATTATGTCACATGCATGTTTATTTCCAAGATGCACACAACCTGTCTTTCCACTATTATAAGTGGAGAACCATTCCCTATGGGGAGTAACATGGAATGAAGCACCAGAATCTAAAATCCAATCCTGGGAATATGCATCATCTGAAGTGGTAAAAGCAAGTCTGTAGGTAGACTAGACATGAAGAGAATGTCATTGTCACTATTATCAATGACTGCGTTGATCTCCTCGATCTTCATTTTTTCTTTTTCCTCCCTTGGATTCTCTTCCTTCTTATTTGCACTCCAATTTGCATTCTTTTTCTTATACTTTTTCTCTCTTTTTAGCTTGTAGCAATCCTTTTTCATGTGGTGCAATCCTTTTTCATGTGGCCCTTCTTGCCACAAGGATAACACTCAATGTTCTGTGCCCTGGATTTGCTACGAGACTTCCCTCTTTCTTGGGACTTCCCCCTGAACTGTGATCTTTCCCTTTTCACATTTAAGGCTGCATCCTGCTTGTTGCCTTTCATAGACTTCTGTCTAATCTCCTCGGCCAATAAGCTACCCACAGCATCATTAAACTTCAGTACTCCACTAGATGCATAGTTACAGACAGCTATGTGGAAGGTATCCCATGAGGATAGCAATGAACACAAGAGAAATATTGCCTTAGTCTCTGCATCAAAATCCATCTTCTGAGCTTGAAGCTGGCTGAAAATAATATTGAATTCATTCAAGTGAGAAGCAATGGAGACCCCTTGCTTCATCTGCAGCTCAAACAACCTCTTCATGAGTTAAACTTTATTAGAGGCAACTTCCTTCTCATAAGTGGCACATAATTTCTTCCACAAATCTTTCGTAGTATGCTCATTTACTATTGTGAAATAGACTAACTCTGCAAGATGAAGTCTAACAATAGACTTTGTTAATGCATCCAACTCATTATCCTCGGACATATCTGTAGGCTTAGCTCCCAATCCTTGCCAAGGGTTTAATCTGCTTCTTTTGAATAAACACATCCCTATCTGTTCTTTCCACAAAGAAAAATTTGTCCCATTAAACATTTTAATGCTGAAAAACTCCTTTTCAAACATGGAAGAGGATGCCATGATGCAAATGAAACAAAATCCCAATTGCTAGTACCTGTAAGAGAGAAATCACAGCAAATACTAGGTGCATCCAAATATGTTTTCCTTAATGAAGGATAGTGTCATGAAAACTCAAGGCTCAAAGCATTAAAATGCATCTGACTCATGTGCATATACTATGCATACGATTATGCTGTGACGCCCATGTTTTGAGTCATCTCATGTTATATTTTAACTAGCGATCATTGCCATGGGGGCCGTGATCTTTGGATATACCTTATGCAAATCGGGTGCAAATCACTTTGGTTGCAGTCTGAGCTATGTGTTCATTCGTGGTTTGCATTGGGTTGTAGTGGATGCTTTACAGGCCATTTGGATGCATTGCGATCCTTGTTGGATGCGCTGATAGGCCCAAATTGCCTTATGGGATGCTTTACTGATGGACGTTTAGCACACAGATGCTATTTTATGCTGAGGGACAACTTTGACATATTGCAATGGATGCACAGGTTGTGCTATGATCTCTTGGATGAGATTTTGTTGATGCATATGCTCATGGACAACATTCATGCTT
Organism: Dipteris shenzhenensis; assembly: GCF_047967505.1. Taxonomy (NCBI): domain Eukaryota; kingdom Viridiplantae; phylum Streptophyta; class Polypodiopsida; order Gleicheniales; family Dipteridaceae; genus Dipteris; species Dipteris shenzhenensis. The sequence continues at coordinate 36,961,522 of NC_141627.1, read as the reverse complement.
GAGGCATTTTGGCACTTATTGGCATTGGGATTGCCATTGTTTTGCCATTACAGTTGGCATTTTCTAACATCTTTTTCCTCCAAAACCACCTGCTAGATTGCAAAAAACCACTCATAGAACTTTCCAAAGGTTTTTGCAAGGTCTCTGCACACTAGGATGCAGGTAAAGTCACCGAATAGAGCTTCTTCTTTCTCCCACAGAGCTACACTAGTAGCAGACTTTGAGCTCCAGGCACACACTCAGGCTCATCTAGAACACCCGCGCTCTGATACCAATTGAGAGATCTACTGAACAGAAGAAGGTGAGAGAGAGGAGGAGCTAGAAGAGAGAGCCATACAAAGTTGTGGTGGGTGTAGAACACCCTAATCTTTTATGTCATCCATATATATATGTGTTTGAGTATTGTACATAACTAGGGTTAAGATACAGTGGCCTTTAACCCCCACAAAGGTTTCATCTACCATGTCGATTGAAGTGATTGGTTGTTTTTTATCATCATTGCATCAAAGAAGAATGGTATGATGTGATCCTTTGTTGACTATAGAAAGTTGAATGATAGACCATCAAAGACCATTCCTGTTACCATTCATAGGCATCATCCTAGACAAGCCTCATAGGGAACAAGGAGGGCACAAGCTATATTTGTTCATGGATGGATACAGTGGGTACAATCAGATGACCCTCGCCAAGGAAAACCAAGAAAAGACTATAATCAGCACCAAATGGGGGGCATACTCAAGAAAAGTGATGCCATTTGGGTTGGAGAATGCACCAGCCACATTTCAACACTTTATGGTCGAAACTATTCCAAGAGTACATCAACAAATTCCTTAGGATATTCTTGGATGATTTCTCAATCTAAATACAAAGCAAGCACACTTGGAATATTCTACAAAGGGTGTTCTAGAATGTAAGGAGACCAATTTCTCTCAATCCATACAAGTGTGTATTTTGTGTATTCTTAGGGATGTTGCTAGGTCACATGATCTCTAGTGAACACATCGTGGTGGTTGAAAAATCCAACAGCAAGGAAGACAAAGAAGACAAACAATGTCAGGCAAGTATGCACATTTTGTGGGATTCCTTAGCTTCTATTGATGCTTCATCAAGAAGTTTGTAGGAGCCACGGAACCACTTCATCAACTAACAAGAGAAGATATGAAGTTTGAATCCAAAGCAAAGCATTTCAAGTCTTGCAAGCGATGGCAGTACAAGTGCCAATAGTACTCTTAATTCTAGATTGGAATGATCTTCCATGTGCATGTGGATGCATCAGGGATGGTGATTGGGTCCATCTTGGCTCAACATGAAGGGAGTTTGGGATTTCCCAACCTACTATATAAGTTCAATGTTCTCATCAGCCAAGTCTAAACTACTCAACAACCAAACAAGAAGCACTAGGGATGGCATACGATGTCTAGAAAATTTGGCACTATCTACTAGGCAACCCATTTGTCTTTTATGTGAATCACCATGCATTGCTATACTTGATCAATGAGATGATCATGAAGAAAAGGTTGATTTGGTGGATGCAGCTGGTCAAAGAATTCAACTGTATAACCATAAATAAGCTGGGTTCCTCACATTGTGGAGCCAATTCTTTGTCCTACAATAGTCTCCTCGATGCTAGCCTGGTCGTGGTGTCAATGTACAAAGATAAGCATAAAGAGGTCATCCAATAGCTCTTGATGTTGAAACTTTAACAAAATGAAAGCACGAACAAACAATGAAGGATTGCACTAAAATCCTAGAAGTGTTTGCTCATAGGCAACTACTTATATGAAAAAGGGGATAACATGGTCTTCTAGCGATACGCCTCTCTACATGAAAGAGCAATCATCATGAAAGAAGCCCATTAAGGGGTAGCCAGTGTGTGTTTGACTATGGTGGAGCATTATCTATGCAAATGTTGCAAAATACTATAAAAACTGTTATGTGTGTCAATGAATCAGAAGGCCCACCATTCAAGACTAAATGCCATTGCAACCAATGTATCCATAGGAGTCATTCCAAAAATGGGTGTTGGATTTCATCAGTGTGTTCAATATGTCCATGCATCTAGCCCAAATCACATACATTGTGAAGTCGTAATCAATTATGTCACCAAATTATCCAAAGCAAAAGCCCTTAGGGACAACACGGCCCTTGAAAGCATTGCCCTATTCTTGTATGAGAATGTCATCTATAGACTCAAGTGTCCCATTGAGATCATGTCTGACCAATAGGGTCACTTCATTAATTAGGTGATCAATGCCATGATGAAGTAATTCCTTGTTCAACACAAGGAAATCAACAAAATACTAATTGCGTGTGAATGGTCAGGACAAATAGTGTACCAGGTGTTGAAAATGATCCTCCATAAGACTGTGAATGAGCACTTAAAGATTGGGACTACAAGCTCCAAACAACACTATGGGCCTCTCAAGCAACATTCAAACCATTCTATTTGCCATTTGGTCTCGAAGCAGTTGTACTAGTGTAATTTCTTGTGCTGAATACATCCTAGACACATGGCACAATGTAGTAATGGAGGAAGGCATGGCATGACTGGCACATCAAGAAATGAAGTCTCAAGGATGAGAGTGCCTGTATTGCTACCCAATGCCCCTATAGAAGCAATGAAGCAAAATCTACACTAGGCATGGGTGGGGCCATATCATATAAAAAATGTTTCAATAATGGCACTACCACACTAGAGAGGACCTAGAAGGTTGTTAACATATTGTTGAAGTGAATCACTCAATGAAGATCAAAGTGTTTTGGTCACAGGTGCAATTTGCTCAAGTTGAATTCAATGAGGAAACCCTAAATGCCAATTTGTGAGTAATGGGAACCAACCCTAAAGTGCTATAAAGGAAAGGGTTAGATGCCCTAATCCTAACCCTAAAAGGGTATGTATATATTCTACAATTACAACTTCAACTAAATCTAGTGTACAGTTAGTCATTTGTGGCATGCTCTCTAGCTATTCCCCTTCTCCTTATCTCCACTCTTCTCCTTTCCCCCCTTCATATCAGAGCTCCCTTGTCTTTCACTGAGACATGGTGATCCTTGCTTGAGAGCGTAAGAATGATCGAGAGATCGAGAGTGTTCTTGAGTGATCGTGAGGATTCTCTTCCGCTGAGAGAATTTCCATTTGCTCAATAGAATTCTATTGAGAGAGACATTTCCATTCATTGAGTGTTCAATTCTGTCCATGTGAGAAAAATTGTGACATTTTTGAGTGCTTTCTTCTCTTCCGATGAGAGGAAACTCCGTTCATTCATTTGAGAAATTCTCATCACATGAGAGAGAGAGACTTGTGATATAGTCATTGAGAGAATTCCATTTGTGTTGTGAGAAAGGAAAGATAGGGAGACTTTAAAGAGATAGGGAGAGACTTATCTCTGCAAAAAAACAACAAGCAAAGCTCTTGCGAGATCTCTTTTTGAAGAGGGAGAGTTATGTTTAGAGCTCAAGTCTTAAGAGAATTGGAGTCTCTCATGTAAGTGGAGAGACCCTCCCAATTGGAGTCTCTCATGTAAGTGGAGAGACCCTCCTGCACCACAGCAACCAGCACCTCGGCCTCCCAGAACAGCTTCTCCAAAGGCAGCTCCTTCAAGTGAGGTCTCCAACGACCTTAACAACCAACCTCCCACGGCCAACCATCAGACTCAAGCACCTTCAACGACCAATGTCTTATCCAAGTGCACCTCACAACAAACACCATCGACAAAGCATTGAAGTAGCCCATGGCTAACAAGACTAGCGCCCCTCCTCACCAAACAATCAAGACTGCCATGTAAGCAGCAATTGAGTTAGTAGAGCTACATCATTAAAGGTGACCACATCAGCTTGCACAGTCACAGTGTGCCATTCATGTCACCATCATTTGCCACCCCAGTGAGCACTACCACCTCATCATCTGCCATGTGGCATTGCTAGGCACAGTCACCCTCTGTAGGCACACTGTGCCCCGGCATAGTCACCCTCTGTAGGCACAATGTGCACTGCATGTGCACCCAGTTGCCACCTCACCGCCTGGTGCACTAGAGGCACACCACTTGGCAGGCACACCCATGTGACCCCCTCTTGCCACATCATCATTTTCATCTTTTTTGCCCCTCCACCTCGATCAAGCCGTATCTCTTGATCTAGAAAGAATCTGACGATGCTACAAAAAGAAAAAACGTTCAATATTTTGTGCTCTACACGATCGTCACATCATACACACATTTTGGTGCATATATCACACACTTTTAAGCCTTGGCACATCATGCACACATTTTGGTGCAAGTATCACACACTTTTGTGCACCTAAAACGAACAAAGAAAAGGAATTATTTGTTGCTTTTTTCATCGCATTTGACGGTTGGTCTAGCTCTAGTTCAGAGTAGATTAGATCATCCCCATAGTGGAAAGAAATCCAAAGCATCCAATGGAAGCCATGCTAAAAAATTCCTAAATAGTTCCTGCTCAGAGTCAATCACTTTTCACATCATCACATTACCTGAAATACACACAGATGTATGGGGTTATGCCTAGACCCGCAGCATCAACAGTTCACTTTACTACTTGACTTTTGAAGACTATAGCAGATATTGTTGGGTCTACTTTTTGAAAGAGAAATCTGAAGTGTTTTCTAGATTTTAAGACTTCAAAGCCATGGTAGAAACCCAAGCAGGCTGAAAGATCAAAGTCATGAGATCACACAGAGGAGGTGAATACATGTGTTCAGCATTCATGAACTTTTGTAGAAATAATGGCATTCAAAGACAATTCACTTATGTAGATACTCCTTAGTAGAATGCAAGAGCTAAAAGGAAGAATGGTACTTTAGTAGAGACAATGCTAGATAAATGCTCAGTGAGAAGCATCTTCCAAAATTAGTATTGGCAGAAGTAGTAGCCACTGCAAACTACTTGTTTAATAGGCTTTCGATCGAACTGAATCAGGGTATGACACCTTATGAAGCATTCACTAGATACAATCCATGCATTGGGCATCTCTGCATATTTTGTTACATAGCATATGCCCACATACATGACGATCATCATAGGAAATTGGATGTAAAGTCATGTAAATGCATCATGGTTGGCTATATTGAAGAGAGCAAAGCATACAAGCTATATGATCCCATTAACCGAAAGGTCATTATCTCTAGAGATGTAATCTTTGATGAGGAATCAGAATTAAAATCCTCAAATACACAGGAGATAGACACATCGAATTACTCAGTCACCTATAGAAAAAGTTGATGAAGAAGAGCAAGAATTGCTAGAAGCACCCCAAGAAGAGCCACATCAATTCAGATGGTCTACAAGGGAAAGTAGATCACCAGCCAGATTGACATATGCTCAGAAAGGTAAAGCAATTCAGGTTAAAACTACCAATTATTATCTTATAACTACCATCATGGCTACAGAAGAGCCAGTGTAATTCAAAGATGTAGTTGACAAGCCAAAATGGCAAATTGCTATGAATGAAGAAATCAAAGCTTTGTACAAGAACAATACTTGGGAATTATGTGACCTTCCACCAGGAAAGAAGGCCAAAGAAAACAAATGGGTATACAAAGTGAAGTACAATCCAGATGGAAGCATTGAAAGATACAAAGCCATAGGCTAGTTGCAAAAGGATTTGCACAGCAATATGGTCAGGATTATGATGAGACTTATGGTCCAGTAGCAAAGATGGATTCCATATGGTTCTTGATATCACTAGTGATACTCAGTAGATTGAATGTGTACCAACTCGGTATCAAGAATGCTTTTCTCAATGGTTACCTAGACGAGGAAGTCTACATGCAACAACTAGCAGGTTATGTTGAACCATGAAAAGAGAATCAGGTTTGCCATCTCAAGAACAATCTCTACGACTTAAAGCAAGCACCATGAAGTTGGTATAGCAAAATCAAAAAGTATTTTGCTGATTGGGGATGCATGAAATCCAATGCAGATCATACTCTCTATAACAAAGTTCAAGGGGAAGACACCACTATTGCACTTTTGTACGTAGATGATCTAATTGTGACCAAAAGCAATGATAGCTTCATCTAAAGGTTGAAACACTACTTATCTGCCTGCTGCAGAGTTTGACATGAAAGATATTGGACTCATGCATGATTGTCTTGGTATTGAGTTCTGGAGAGATTCAAACAGCACCTTCATGAGTTAGTTGAAATATGTTGACAGTCTCCTGAAGAAGTTTCATATGGCAAATTGCAAGATTGCAGCCACTCCCATGGAACATAGCTTGAAACTTACAAAATATTCAAAAAAGCCTACCGTCAATGATAGGTACTATCACCAGCTCATCGGATCTCTTCTATATTTGACTATCACACGGCTAGATATTTGTTATGCAGTAAGCTCACTAGCACCATTTATGGCAAATCCAAAATAGTCTCAGTGGAATGCAACCAAAAGAGTCTTGAGATACATCAAAGGTACAAGACAGTTTGGAATAGAATATAGAGGAAGTCATCCATGGTTGCATGGATACTGTGATAGAGACTATGCCAGAGATCATGAGACCAGAAGATCCACACAAGGATTTATATTTTTCCTTGGTCAAGTTACTATATCATGGTTGTTAAACAAACAGCCAACTATTTCTTTGTCTTCAACTGAAGCAGATTATAGAGCACTCACTATAGGTCCATGTGTGCTATATGGCTCAGAAGACTATTGTCAAAAACATATTTACTTTGATGAATCAAAGCCAACAACAATATACTGTGATAATCAATCGGCTCAAGCATTAGCCAGTGTACCACTCCAGGATCAAGCACATTGATGTCAGAGAGCACTTCATCAGAGAAAGAGTGTTACTTGGTGACATCACATTGTAGCATTCTGATAGTAAAGAGAATGTTGTAGACATCTTTACCAAACCACTTGGCAAAAAGCTATTTGAAAAGCACCGACAAGCTCTTGGTTTGACTCAGAGGAAGGACATTCCCATTAAATGGGCATGATGGAATGTAATGCTCAGTCCTTCTTCGATTCCTCAAAATCATCATCTTGAGGGAAGGTGTTGAGAAATCATGCTCAACATCATGTATTTGATATGTGCATAGCATTAACCCAATAGAGTGCTATAAAGGGAAGGGTTAGATACCCTAACCCTAAAAGGGCTTGTATATATTCTACAATTTCAACTAAATCTAGTGTATGGTTAGTCATTTGTGGTGTGCTCTCTAGCTATGCCCTCTCTCCTCATCTCCACTCTTCTCCTCTACCCTCTTCATATTTTGTCAGGTTATACACTTGACTAGGCAGGGAGTAAGGCATTTGATAAAAGCCTTTCCATCAATGCGATTAAGTGACAAGACTTCGAGGCAAATATATTTCATGTGAAGGGTCACATGAAAGAAGAGGTAGCATGAGTGCTCAAACCACTGAGGACCAATGATGAATCTGTTGGCCTTACCGCCACTGCAATGGACTATGATGTGACGATGCATGGTTGCAAGTGCAAGGGTATGTGTCTAGCAAAGGAAAGAACACAAAAGTAAACACATTCTTTTGATTTATATGAAAATGAATTTAAGTCAAGACATTGCATGCTGTGTGCCATGAATGTTGGTCCAAAAGGCATAGAAGGTAGTAGGAGGTGCAGAAGTAAACTAGATGAAGCTCATGATTTTACAAATCAATGAGCAAGTGGAAAAGATACAAGTGGCAAAGATACAAGTGGGGTGACAGAATTCAAGATTAGGAATTCACCTCTTTGTCCTAGCAAGAAGTACGAAGAACATCACAAGTCAAATTCCAACCACAACTCCCACCACAAATGTTTTGGATGAACTATTCAATGAAACACCAAATAGGATGAATGAAAGAGTGTCCACCCTACCAATTGAACCAAAACCAAAAAGAGAGAATGGGTGGCCACTACAATAGACAAACAAAGGGTAAAACAACAACACCAAGCAGAGGCACCACCAGTAGCACCATCAGCCAAAAAGCAACCCCAACTAACCAGGTAGAAGAACAAGGGGAAGGGACCGGCCAAGCCTAATTTACCAACTTATTCCACGTGGTTAAACCCATTGGAGTCACATCCCAAATACAAAGCATGACATGGCTTCCATACAAAGTCCCTATGACCCTTTCCTAGAATCAACATAATGGTATGCACCCAAGTCGATCTCTCCCAATGTTTTTTTTTTTTCAAAGAAAGGAACCTTCTATTAATGCTTGAAAGACTTCATACAAATAGCATCCCCAAAGGTGCTGAGTATGGAAAAAACTAGGAAAAAGTTGAAAGAAAAAACTAGCCTATTCTAAAGAAACCTAGCTCATGGCCTTGGGGATCTCTGGTACTGGGGCTAATAGCCAAGTGGGGGGACTATACAACTAGTGAATCCCTCACAGAGTGAAAATGTAGAAGACTCTTGCAGGCCAAGCCTTGCAAAATCAAGCATGCCTCTCAATAGTCACTCTAGAGCCTGGACTCCCATGCTCCCAGGTGGAGTGTAGAGTGTAGATGATATCCTGCCAGATGGTGATCATGGTAGTCGAGGGTGGAACCAGATGCTCACCCATCACGAGACTGCAATGAGCCACCCAAATGTTCCACACAATGATGCTAGCTACCACCTCCCAAACACTGTCCTCCAGAGGAGAAAGGGGAGCTAGGCAATCATAATGGACTACCTCATGGAGCGCTTTCCTCTGAATGCTCTGACCCTATATCTGACAAGTTGGGGAGATCTCATCAATCTGGAATGCGTATCCTCCCTCCATCAACTAGGCCACCATCCCCCAAGTGTAGTCCCTCTGAAGACTCATATGGGTCATGATCTTGAGGGCTCCCATCCAGATCCTTATTGGTCAGCTCCAAAGGTAGTGTGGAATCGTCTCCAAGAAACCACCAGAGCAACAATGGCACTGCCCCTCCACTCACATCTACTCCAACGAGGCCCGAGGGCAAGCGTCCGTGGGCAGCTAGCCAAAAGAAGTAGGATATCTTTCACGATCGCAAATTGGACCATAACTGCATCCAAAACCTAGAACAGACATCTCAGGGCACTCTCTGGGTTGCCGGATGCCACTCCCTTGAGGCGTTCCACCTCGAAGAGTCCATATGAAGCCTCTTGCCAATCCATGTGGTGTAGGAAAAGAAGGACATCTCATCCATCTACTCAGCAAGGCCACCCCTAGAGGGCCAGAACCACTCTCCTAGATCCCACTGGCTCCCTCAAGGGTCTACCCTCCCACAGCTAGAGGCGCCTTTTGGGGTCATTGACAAAACATGTGTGCCTTAGGATCTACGGAGCACTCTAAGGTGGATGGAACCTATGTGGAGACATGATGAAGAGAGTGCTCATGACATGTACCTCAAGTCAATTAGGTTCCAAGATAGATTAGCTTGGACTCATGAAGAGAATCTTGAGATAGTGCAATGTGCTTGATTGATATTACTTCAAATAAACCTCCCTTTTATAGGTGAGGGTACTTACATCCATATGCTTGCTCACATGTGGGATATCTCCTCCATGCCATGTGGTAGCTTTCCCTTTACTCATACCTTTGCTCTACAAGTGCTCATGGCGCCACAACTCTCAACACCTCCCCTTGGTGCCATGATCCTTTGGCTACTGCTAGGTGGTCAAATGTGAGGCTACAAGATCAAATCCTCCCCTGGGTGCCTACATGGCTTGGTCAGGTTTGATTTACAAAATATAGGCAAGGTTTTTGCTTTTCAATACATGTTATTCCTGTCATTCTGCTCATGGCTTGATGATGACTCCATGTAGTTGACTTGTTGTAACTTCATGCATGATGCTTTGTTCTTCCATGTGCCTTGATGCTTTGTGTGTGGATGCCATGCTTTTTGCTATGGTCATCTCATGCACTTGTGCTTTTGGCATGCTTATGACAATGATGTGTGCATTCATGCTTTGATTTTCCATTTGTTGCAAAGGTCTTACCAATTGATTTCTTTCAATATTGGTAGTGTCTAATTGCATACAATGATTCTGATCTAATAGGCGCATAGAGCTCAAAAAGACGATCACTTTTCCTTTTTGGAGCATGTGCAAATTCTTCCTAGATTAAAAGTTATGGCTTGTCAAAGTTTTATGAAGAAGAGGTGGCCTGATGATGTTAATCTTCTACTCCTTTGGATTTTTGCTTCTCTCAAACCCCACCACTTCCTTTTATTTAAGGCTAAGTATTTTCTCTGTAGCGATCACCTTTGGAGGATGTTGCTAGGGTTGTATAGGCTAATGCACCAATCACTCTTATACCACATTTTCCTTTTTTGTCCTTGTCCTCCTTTAATTGTGACTTCTTAGATTCCTACAATTAGGTGAGTTACTCTTTGATCTATTGTTGTAACTCATTCCTTTTCTACCAAATTCCCTCTAACAAGGTGGATCCCTCATTAGTGAGCCAGACTAGACCTCAGTTAGCTTTGTCTTTAACACGAGTACCTTCTCCATAGCTTGCTCACATTGTGCTTCAAGGATAACACATGAATTCCTTATTTTTTGGGGGGCAAAAAATTATTTTGTATTTATATTAATACAATATTTATACAATAGTGTTCCATAAAAATGATAAAGTCCATAGGAGTATCAAAAAAAGAGATCTTGTAACAACAAAAAAACTCTATAGCAAAGCATCTAGGACATATGCCAAGAAAATCAGGGTCACTAGGAGGAAGAGAGTCTTCATGGAGTTTCTTTCTTGACTAGGAAAAGAGGGAGCATAGCTTCGTTCTATAAACTATGGATAAGTGCTTTGCAATTATTGATAAAGGACCTATGATGTTCGCCCAATTCTTCTTGCAGCTGAGTCAAAGCATCATTGAAGTTGAAAATCTCTTGATTAAGGAGAAACTTAGACTAAGAAAGCAATGTGCAAGCATATTAGTGGAAAGCAATCCGAAGTACTCATTTTCTAAAAAAGGATACATTTTTGCTGAACCATTTGGAAAACATATCAATAGCATTTATAGACTCATCATGAAACTAAAAAGCATTTCTAGCAATCCAAATAAACCATAACGCATGAGCTGCTCTTAGAGCAACCTAGGTGGTGTAAGGAACTCTAAGAGAGTGAGGATTACCAAAAAGTGAGCGGAGAAAAGTGAGCAGCCCCAAATAAGCGAGCAAGATTAAATAGGTTTCAAGCGAGCGAGAACCTCATCCAGCATCTTATTCCCCTCAATATCATTGGAACAATTGATGTGATCATAAGCAAATTAAACATATTCCAACAATGAACGCATGCCTGAAACTCACAATTAACTTCTCTTTCATCCCCATACTATCAATTTGAGTCATTGTGGAGAGGTAGAGACATAACAATACATAAAATTTGCGATAAAAAAAGCAAACACTACTCAGATTGAACATCCACGATAGATCACAAGGTAGAATATATGACTGAAAATATGTAAACATGATCATGTGCTACATATACATATCATGTCTTTTATGCTTGTAGAAGATCATCCATACATTCGATCCAAAAACATGGAAACAGAACTAACTATGTCAAAAGAAAAAAAACACATTTTCATCATAAGGATTAATTTTGCTTAGTGAAAATACCTATGTAATCTGGACAATACCATGCTTTAAAAAACTTAGGGAGCCAAAAAAGGATTTTAGCCCTCCATACTTCTATTATGACCAATGTCTGAATGATAGTTCTATCGGAACTAGAAATGAATGCATCTAACCACTATGTTGAGTGCTCATCCAGTATCCTGTAGACTATTATGTTAAACTCAATACGTGACCATAAACTCAAGCATAAGAGGAGCATGATTCAAGTGAAACAATTGGCCGACACTTTGTAACTAGTATCCTGCTGCATCTAACGAAAAATATGCACCAGGCGTTAACAAGCTTCTATTTCCACCCCTATAAGCAAACTCGTATCTTGTAGTATGAAAAACTTTAAGGAAAACATTGCACTTAATGCATCAATTAAGCCAGTGACTACTCATGATGCACAATCGAACAATCATCAAGGAAAGTCTAGTCAAGCAAGTTGAAGCAAAAAACCAAATATCTATTTGGATCTATGCCGTGGTGTATCTGCCAACCATGAGTAGAAAAAAAACCTATGAAAAAAGCAAAATAGGGATTATGCCACTCTACCATGATCACTTCCATGCTACAAATAAGGGAATACATAGTCGTTTTAGGGTACTTTTAGGGTTCATTCCCAACCACTAAAAAGAGAGCCAATGCTATCTATTTGTATTCATAAAATCTTTATGAACATTATCATGTTCAATATAAGGATAGGAGCCAGCTCAATGGGTAGTCTTAAACAAATATAAATACTATTCGAATTTTAACCTTATGCAAAAGCTTTTTTTTAAACACAAAGTAAAACTTGATTATACATATAGATGGGAATCAAGTCACCATTGTAAGTATGTATTTAGTAATTAAGTTGAAAATATTCCCTTAGAAAAATAGCTCAATCAACATAGTACCCATATTATATATCCAAAATTTATAAGATCTCATTCATACCATTAGATTGTTTTCATCACTTGTCATGAGTACTAACCTCAATTGGCATTATGTATTTGGGTCAAAATAGTTTTTAGTATAGGATATAATGGAGCAATACATTTATGTAATATCTAGTGATCATAGTTTCTAATATAGGATAAAATGGAGCATAGAGTAATCTTGTCATTCAAAAATGATAATATACCTTCCTTGACCATATACAAGTATCATGCATTCATAAAAAAAGTTAGTCATAAATTGCAATATAATGTGCCCATAATGCATGTACATTAAATCTTCACATGTTAGAATGTGAGAAAGGGAATAATTTAACTATGAAATCAGGGATCAATGTAGGAAATGGTCTTCTATGCACACATATATGCTAAGGGTCCATCTAATACAATATTGGAAATTGATGTGAGTATAAGTGTATGCATCCATCGGTGATGTATATGAGTGTATGCATCCATTTGTGATGTATATTGTTGTACTAATCCATGGTGCTTTACCGCTTGAGTTGTTTGTAGCACAATTAATCACAACAATGTTGTATTTTTTAAAAGAAAAATGCCATAAAAATTTCATGCTGCAAAACACAAAAAAAAAAAAGGCATTTGTAGCATTAATCCAAGCATTTCCTACAAGCAATCTCCATCCCTCCCTTTCCTGCTTACTCTTTTGGCCACCTCCACCCTCTTGTTGCCCTTCAAGACTGCCTCTTGCCTCCTCGCCTCCTTGCTTCCTCGCCTCCTCACCTCCTTGCTTCTTTGCCTTCTCACCTCCTTGCATCATGCTTGTTGCTGGCAATTCCAAGGCTGTCCCTCCCCTCTACTCACGTCATCCTTCTCCTCATTTTGGTGTCTCCAATGAATAGCTTGGGGGTCTTGTTTTTGGAGGGGGGAAGCATAAGAATGGCAACACCTTAATGCGCTGTCATTTTTCGTGCTTTTGCCACCCAAAAACAAGACCTGCAAATCCCTTGCTTAAGCTTGAATGAGCCTCTTGATTTTGGGCGTGTTAAGCCATCTTTGACCATCATACCCCCAAAATCAAGAGGCTCATTCAAGCTTAAGCAAGGGCATTGCAAGTCCAGTAAATGAAATCAATCAGATTAGGAATTGGCAAACTCAATTTGGGAATGGCCAGAAATACTTTGCCTTTGAATAATGCCTTGGATCATGGGATGGGGTCCCATGAACTTGCTACCTGTGATGACGAATGGCTCTACCCTCGACTAAAGGTGATGTGTGTAGTAGTAAAAGGATAGCCCTCATGGAATCTCTAAGGGGTCTTGAGTTTGGCCATGATTTGCACATTCTAGCACTTGAGCCATACATCAATTTCCAACACTTGAGGCATATAGTGGCTTTGCCCACGCAACGTTTCCAGCTGCAATCCAAGCATCAAGCAATCTCATATTCTGTATCCAGAGACATCATGAGGGGTAGAGCCTCTTTTTGGTAGTCTCACTAGCAATATGTATTGAAAAAAAAATGTATTCAATTATTATATTCTTCCTTGCTATGTGAATGCTCTTAATGCATCCAAATTGTAGAACTACTTCAATACTACTTCTTAGTTATATTGTATAATAACCTCCATATGTATGCTCGTGAGACAACAAAAAGAGACCTGGCAACCCAAAAATGATAGCGCATTGATGCGCTGCCATTTTTGGGCTACCGGGCCTCTTTTTTAATGTCTCCTAAACATAAGAACAAGCACTTGTGTTCCTTACCTTTCTTTCCAATGGGGGTCTTGATTTTGGGGGTGTATGCCAAAAATTGATAAACAACATTATTTGATGCATATACCTTTATTAAATCGATAAAATAGGCATGAAAACATCTAAATTGGCTCTTGCCATTTGATTTGATGTATGACATGATCCCATTTGGATTTGTAATTCCAAAGATATGGGGTCTTACTTTTAGGGCTTGAATGCCTGAAATAGGTAGCGCGTGAATGTGCTGCCTATTTCATACATTTAGGCCTCAAAAGTAGGACCCCATGTAGGATGAAATGAGGTCCTACTTTTGAGGCCTAAATGCATGAAATAGGTAGCACATTGACAAGCTACCTATTTTAGGAATTCAGGCCCTAAAAGTAGGACCCCATATCTTTGGACTTACAAATCCCAATGGGATCATGTTCTATATCAAATCGAATGGCAAGAGCCAATTTAGATGGTTTTCATGCCTATTTTCTCCATCAATCAAAACTGTATGCATAAATATATACATCAAGATATGCATCAATATATGCATCAATATATACATATGTATGTATGTATATATATATATACATACATTCATACATACGTACATACATGTGTGTGTGTATACACACAAACACACACACACACACACACACACACACACACATATATATATACACATATAGATATATATGTATGTATATAAATACATATATACATACTTACATACATACATCAAAATGGGGGTCTTGATTTTGGGGGGAGGTATGCCAAAAATTGATAAACAACATTATTTGATGAATATAGTTTTAGTTGATGGAGAAAATGGACATGAAAACCATCTAAATTGGATCTTGCCATTCGATTTGATATATGACATGACCCCACTCGGATATACAAGTCCAAAGATACAAGGTGCTACTTTTAGGGTCTGAATGCCTAAAATAGGTGGCGCGTTAACGCACTGCCTATTTCATGCATTTAGGCCTCAAAAGTAGGACCCCATTGGCAACACAATGGGGTCCTACTTTTGAGGCCTAAATGCATGAAATAGGCAGCGTGTTAACGCGCTGCCTATTTCAGGCATTCAGGCCCTAAAAGTAGGACCCCGTATCTTTGGACTTACAAATCTAAATGGGGTCATGTCATATATCGAATCAAACGACAAGAGCCAATTTAGATGACTTTCATGTCCATTTTCTCCATATATCAAAATTGTATGCATCAATATATACATCAATATATACATATATGCATCAACATATACATACATACATATATATATATATATATGTATGTATGTATGTATGTATGTATGTACATGCATATATATACATACATACATACATACAAACATCAAAAGTAAGACCCCATTGGTTTCCCATGTCATGCATTTTGTTGTCTCATGAGCATAAGAACAAGCACTTGTGTTCTTTACCTTTCTTTGCAATGGGGGTCTTAATTTTGGGGGGGTATGCTAAAAATTGATCAATAACATTATTTGATGAATATAGTTTTAGTTGATGGAGAAAATGGACATGAAAACCATCTAAAGTGGATCTTTCCATTCGATTTGATATATGACATGACCCCATTTGGATATGCAAGTCCAAAGATACGGGGTACTACTTTTAGGGCCTGAATGCCTACAATAGGCAGCGCGTTAACGCGCTCCCTATTTCATGCATTTAGGCCTCAAAAGTAGGACCCCATTGTGTTGCCAATGGGGTCCTACTTTTAAGGCCTAAATGCATGAAATAGGCAGCGCGTTAACGCGCTGCCTATTTGAGGCATTCAGGCCCTAAAAGTAGGACCCCGTATCTTTGGACTTACAAATCCAAATGGGGTCATGTCATATATCAAATCAAACGGCAAGAGCCAGTTTAGATGATTTTCATGTCCATTTTCTCCATATATCAAAATTGTATGCATCAATATATACATATATGC